>NC_139252.1:45797217-46400732 GCF_977018435.1 Lepisma saccharinum
GACGTGATACACTTTTTCTGACTACATATTTGGAATCAGCGACCTCAAATTATATAGAATCAGTTATAATATGTAAGTCAGCAGAAAAAGAAATTTCATTATGTGCAGATATCTATATGAAAAATTGTTGGAGTTTAGCCCAGTATTATAATATTGTGAAAATTTTCAAATGTGATTTGTGAAAAATTGTGACGTGATACACATTTTCTGACTACATATTTGGAATCAGCGACCTCAAATTATATAGAATCAGTTAAAATATCTAAGTCAGCAGAAATCTTTTTTTCATATGTAGACCAGTGAATTTATGAATATTTAATGGTTTTAATTATTTTTAAAAAATATTTTTTATGTCTAATGACAGTAAAATGGATCATCTGTTAACTAAAATCATGAAAGTGAAAAAGTTTTTAACAGTGTCAATACAACAACAACAACAATTTAGGTGTCCCTTTAAAGGGACGCTGGGCATTGACACAGTAAAAAACCTTTATTTTATCTTTTTGCAGATTAATGAAATAGAGGACAAAACATAGCCATAAATTCAATTCTGATTTAAATTATGACAGAAAGAGAACAATAAATTAAAGAGGCTTTCTTAACAAAACGTTTAGTAGTAGCTATATGTTTTGCGCATGCGCGTATCTACATAATAGATGTACCTAATTCTGTCAATATTTTTCTTTACTTTGTAGCTCAGTAGCAGAAATCCTGCAAATTCTGGAGGAAGAAGAACAGAGTGATGACGGTTTAGATATTTTCATGGAGCCCCTAGAAGAGTCTGGTGGAGTGACAGATAAAGATTCCGATGATTCGGATGACGAGTGCAAACACTTATTGCCAAATGTGAAGTTCGACCGATTCGTAAGGAATACTGTGACAGTATGCTACCTGAGGAATGTGATACTAATAGTGTAAGAAATGATAAAAAAAAAGTAAAGTGCTCCCCTGTGCTTAGCAGCACGCCATGAAGGCGTATAGGGGGTGTAGGGGTAACGCCCCACACTTTCTTGATCCGGTCATGAGTGGAGGTGATGTGATCAGCATCACGCCCCTGACCGCCTTTACCCCCCCCCCCCCCCAGGGTTTCCCCCAGGTACCCATGTTATTCGACGCTGGGTGGGCGCCGGGGCGGCTTCCAACGTTAGAAAAGTTCCCGGATTTGAACCGGCCGGGGATCGAACCCGGGACTTTGAGCATGGTAGTCAGACGCGTTACCGACTGAGCAAAAAAAGGAAAACTTTTCATCACCCTAAATGGACGAATTCAAAAGGGACCAATACCGGAAATAAGTGTCAAGAGTTGTCAACACCAAATTTTTCTGAAAGTCATATAAAATCTTCTATTGAATACTTCCAGTTCCTTTTTGACAGTGAAATGATGGACCTGATTATTTCACAAAATAATTTGTATTCCTCACAAAGAAATGAACAGCTGTCTGTAACAAACGATGAAATTGTTTGTTTGTACTGGTCCCTGGAAGATGTCCCAAAACTTCTGTCAAAATCTATGAGGAGAAACAGATTTGACGATATAATCAAGAATTTTCATTTGGCTGATAATTTCACGCTAGATTCAAATGATCGTCTCTAAAAGCTATGCCCGTTCCTTACCATGTTACAGGAACGGTTCCTGAGAAACAATACCCTGGATAATAATATTTCTATTGACAAAAGTATGATGCCATATTATGATCGTTATTATGCTAAGCAGTTTATACGAGGAAAGCCAATAAAATCCGGATACAAGAATTGGGCTTTGTGTTTGTCAGATGGTTACATGTATGCAATTGATGTTTACATGAGGAAATCTGAAGATGCATCTCTGGAATTTGGATTGGTAGGTGATGTTTTCTTAGGGTTGGTGGACCAAGCTTCAGTACCAGGTTATAATGGACATATATTATACTTCGATAATTATTTCACTTTGTACCACCTACTGGCACATCTTCAAGAGGAAAGATACCAAGCCATGGGAACAATACGTGACAATCGGACTGCAGGTTGTCCATTGACAAAGCCTCCTGATTTCAAGGAAAAGACCAGAGGAAGCTATGAATTCATGTCCAGTGGATGGGTGGTTATTGTCTGATGGTTGGACAATAATGTTGCTAATATAGCTGATAACTTTGGAAAGCTAGAGGAAGGCACAGTGTCAATGTGGTCACGTACTGAAAATAAGGGCATTCAAATATCTCGCCCCAACCCTTTCAAACTCTACAATAATTGCATGCGAGGTGTTGATCAAATGGATCAGTAAGTTGAAGCTTACAGAAGAAGACTCCGTCAAAGGAAGTGGTGGTGGCTAATTTTCATGTATTTTTTTTATGTAGCTGTGGTTAACGGCTGGTATCTAAAGAAGAAAGTAACTGGATCAAATGAAAGTTTGTTCCAGTTCCGCCGAGAGCTGGCCATTACTTTACTGAAACAGTATGGTTGTCCCTCTGGACAAGGCAGGAGATCTGCAACACCTCAACAAAGTGTTCGCTTTGATGGACTGAACGACTGGATCGTCAAAGGTGCAACTCAAAGAAGATGTCAACTGTGTGGGAAGAAATCTTATTATAAATGTGAAAATGTGATATTGGACTCCATGCTGAATGCTTCAAGAAGTATCATCACAAGTTATAAAAAAAACCCAAAGAAATCACAATAATCTGTGAAATGAAGTAAAACTTGATGTCATTATATAAGAATGATGAGAGTGTCATTAGCCTATATCTATTGTGAGTAGCAAAGAGCAATGAGAAATACTGAATATGTTTTGTTTTTGAAAAAATGTTATTGGAAAAATGCCGAGAGTACTCTTAAAATAATTTCTTATATATAATTTATGTATGTGAATGCAGTACAAAAAGTTTTAACTTTTTTCTACATTGTGAACCTGCTTTCAAGTGTAACAAAAATACGTATGTTGATATGATATTCTGTTCAAATATATTTTATGAAAAGTTTTTATACATGTATAGAGTAGAAACAGCAGTCTATGTTTTATGTAAAACAATTATTGTGATATTCCAAGTCTAGGAAAGAATCAATAAATTGATGGAAAAAGAAATACAGACTTTCTTGAAAAACATGTCAGTTATCTAAGGTGAGTGCCCAGCGTCCCTTTAAAGGGACGCCTTATATATAGACAATGATTGGCAACTGGGGATCAAATATCAGTTGTTGGGTCGATTTATATACAAACAAACACAAATTACTAAATTATATTAAAATCTGAACAAAAAATCAACTTTGGGCACTAATGGGTTAAACAATTTATTTGTAATTAGTTTTGGTCTAAAAATTTGTAATTTTATATTTTATTAATGCTAAATATAATTTTTGTATGTATCATATAACTGAAAATAGGCATTGATATCATTTAATTATTTGTGTATATGTAATTAGTTTATGTGTTTGTATATGTTCATGTTTATGTATATGAATAAAGTGGAGCAATAGAACTGTTGTGGGGAGTATGTATAAATAAATAAATAAATCTCCCATCTCGGCAGGAGGGGGTGGAGCAATAGAACTGTTGTGGGGAGTATGTATAAATAAATAAATAAATCTCCCATCACGGCAGGAGGGGGTGAGTTCCTGCCCCTCATGGGCTGTTGCACTACAGGTTATGTTTATTATTGTTCGTTCACACACTGAAAAAATTATCACAATAGCTTCCAGTTTTGAAATTAAAAATATACACCTTACAAGATTTTGAAAATTAAATTTAGTACTGGGTAAACACTATAGACTGACAAATTATTTCTCAAAGAAACAAGTTCCGGTACAGTGGCTAAGAAACTAAATTCCAAGCCACAACAGCACCCCTGTTCCCACCAGGACTAGGCCTAGCGAGCAGTTTTTTCCATTGGATGATGTGTGGACAATGCATAAAGTCCCTGCAGAAATTGTTTTATTACCAATAGAAAGTGTGCGTGAAATATTGGCTCTATGTTTAATAAATAGCTTATGATTAAGGTAATTCGGAAACACTCACCTTAATGGATTTGCCTTCATGAAGCCACTCTGGCCCGTCCACGTGGGAACTCCGCTCTGCGCTTGGAAGCAATTCCTCCGAGACTCCTTGAGGGCCTTCACCGCCTGCTCTGCCACGCGTGTTGCCTCGCACTCCACTATCATGTAATCAGGTTCCCCTTCGTCCATTATAGCATCGTGCTGTAGGGCAGTCTGCAACCCTGGGGAGAAATCATGTGCGTTGCATTTAAAGTCCTTAATCGTTGAGCAGAAGAATCAACCAATTGCATCTATGTACAGGTCAAATACATATTGGTGGTCTTTATTAGGTAGTGATGTCATGTTCGGATAATTATCAATAAGAAGGTGTGTTATATCGTGAAAGGAGATGCAAGAAATGATGCTTAAATAAAAAAGGGGATACATGTCAGTGGAAAGATGTGGTGCGAAGGAAAGGATCTCATTCCATTACTGTAAGCATGCCATTGCGATTGTCCGGTAACGGTAATGTGGCTGAATTTGACCAGACTGTGACCAGAATTTGAATTTCTCCCCAATTATGAATTCAAAAAGCCATACATAGAAAACCAGTGCACGAATACATCCTGGGGAACTAACTAGATAATTCAGCATGGAATGAATATACAAATGTACACAGGCACATGTGCAGTATATGGCTCAACATAAAGTCAGCAAAACAAACATCTGAAAACCATCTGCAAAAATGTATTTCTGTAATTTAGTTATTCTATGGTTTTATTAAATTGATTGTGAAGTATGATGATAATAAATTATGGTACAATAAATAAAAATACTTATATTTTATCTGCAAATATATAATGTTCTCAGTAGGGCTGAGCAAATACCAATGCTGATGTATCACTATCGAAAAATTAACGGTTGGATTTTACAACAGAACATCCCACTCCCCCAATTTTATGTTCCTGGATTTTACATTGTCCACAATTTTAAGTTCTTGCACAATGGTCCTCTTAAATAAAACATAAACCAATACTTTTCCAGCATTTTGTCTTTCACAGGGTCTGCATAAATGCCATGCACACTTTCATGGGGTCTTATTATCCTGGAAGTCATGCAAAATTCAAAGTTTCTATTTATTTTTCACCAATATTGTGTGAAAAACTGTTATTTTGTGATTCATAATAGGTATTTTACATTTCTGGCGTAATCTTGAATATTCTAAAGCAAAACTCTGTTAAGCTGATGCTTATAATTCGAATGGAATACTCATTCACTAATATTAAACAAGTTCTAAAAAAATGTATCAGTATTGGTTCAAAGTGGTATCGGATCATCCCTAGTTCTCACATTCAGAGTTATACAGTGAAACATAATTTTATGTTTTTCAGCGCACCATGCTGAAAAAAAACTTAAAATGCAGGAAAATGTAAAAGGAAACTTTTGTAACATTTTGTTTGATGTTGAGACCATCAAGACTGAATGTATAATGCAGCAAAATGTAAAATCGAGATTCCACTGTATTGACTTGCTGAAATAGCCCAGCTATTTGACAGGCAAAACTTTGTTTTAACTATACTTTATGCTCAGATAGGCTAATTGCGACTGGGCCTACAGTTTAAAGTGAAATTCAAAGCAATGCACGGTGGCTAGGTATGGATCCACTGATTACATGGTGACAGAACAAAAGTCGATCCCCGGCCGGTTCAAATCCGGGAACTTTTCTAACGATGGAAGCGGCCCCGGCACCCACCCAGCGTCGAATAACATGGGTACCTGGGGGAAACCCTGGGGGGTAAAGGCAGTCAGGGGCGTGATGCTGATCACATCACCCCCACTCACGACCGGATCAAGAAAGTGTGGGGCGTTACCCCCACACCCCCTATACGCCTTCATGGCGTGGTGCTATGCACAGGGGAGCACTTTACTTTTCTTTATTGTCAAGAATTAATAAGGGGTATCAACATTTGTATAAGCCACACAAATTAACCTGTTACATTGTTTTGTCAGGAGAGATATGTAAGTGTATCATGGTAAAATGTAAAGCTAATCAAGGGTTCTCAGGTTCGATACACAGCGAAGGTACACAGTGGTTCGGTTCAACTGTAGGTCCAGCCTATCTGTGCCTAAAGTGAACTTAAAAACTGAAAACTCAAAATGTAAAGCCAGAAAAATGTTCAGCTGCATAATTACCTGATTTTGCAAAAAGCTTTTTCAAGACATACTCGTCCTGCTTGGCATTTCTTTCTGCTTCTTCATCAGAGTTTTTGTCCTTGAAGACATCCTGACCAACAAGGTGAGACACGTTCTGCCCTTCAAACATGCCATCTTTAGTTTTCTTACGCCTTTTCTTCTTTTTCGATTTCTTCTTAATAAACTTGTCTTTACTACTCTTCTCCTTATCTCTCACATCTTCCTCTTCGTCGCATTCACCTTCCTCCTTCTCCATTTCAATCGAAGTTTGTTTGTTTGAATCAGAGCTACTTTTATCATTATTCGTGGCCCCTGTGGCATTTTTCTCTGTAATCTGCTTGCTAAGTTTCTGTGCCAACTCCTTCATCAGTCTGATCTTCTCATCAGAAAATCCAGTTCTTTCTTTTGTTTTTTCATTCTTGTTCTTCACTTCTGAAAACTTCCTGCTTTCGTCTTTCAGTCTTTTAACGTTCACCTTGACTTCCAATCCTGTGCCAGCAAAAATTGCAGATGTTTCCGTACCGGTCTTTTCTCCCTCCTTCAACGTGAAAAGTTCAAGGAGATCATTCGACTTGAAGAAGCGCCTCTGTTTTGGATCCTTCAGAACTTTATTCGTGAGGAACTGCTTGAAGATCTGGCGATGGTATATCTTCTCCTCGATTGTACCAGCAGTGACTAAACGGTAGACGGTAACTTGGTTCTGCTGTCCGATCCTCCATGCTCGTTCCCTTGCTTGCGTGTCTGTTGCTGGATTCCAATCTGGGTCATAGATTATCACTCTGTTGGCACCCGTCAGGTTCACACCAAGGCCACCAACACGGGTTGTCAACAAGAAGATGAAGTAACTAGGATCCTGTAACAAAAACATGTCTTACACTTACTGTCAATTGTAACACTAAGGGAACGCAAGGATGGGACAGGCTAATAATGACATGAATTCAGTGTGAAAAATTTTGCGTTCATGGGAAAATCAGTGATGAATGACAACTTCTATAACATTTAAATTTTTGATCCTCCTGTCGAAGTACTGCTTCAAATGCTCCAGCTACCTACGGAAGTTGTTCAATTCATACAACTAGTATTTGTACTTATGCTTCACTTTTCTTCTTCTCTAAGCTAATCGCAGCAATGAGCACGAATGCTCAATTCATGAATTAGATGCAGCAACAAATACAATGACCCATCCATGCCTTAACTAGGATTCCTGGCTTAATAGAATAACACACTAACCACTCTACCACAGGAATAAACTGACGAGAAATAAAAAGAAAGATACAATAGAGCATTTGGTAACAGCATAATTTATGTTACAAAGAGGAAGGAATATAGTTTTGCACATGTGATGAATTTACCACCTGGATTTGAGCTTCCATTTTTCAAGTTTCAACTATAATTGTTTTATAATATTTCGAGCAGGGAACGGACATGCATACTTGATACTCATCATCAGCATTGGAGTACCAGTTTAGCAATAAAACTATTAACATCAATTCATAAATAACCTGTAACAAGGTGCAAATTTCTCCATTCCTTTTAGTATTTTTCAGTAATTTAAAATTATAATTCATATGGCCTGCTTTTTAAAAGTAATTCCGCTAATATGCAGTTCTTTTTCCACCTGCACTTCAACCATTCAGTTTCACAAAGTATGTTTTAAGTTCACTTTGTGCAGAGATAGGCTAATCAAAGACAGGATTTATAATTTAAAGTGTGATCCAAACCACTACATGTCTTCACCGGAAATCGAACCTGGAACTTCTTGATTACAAGATGACAATGTTACAAACTTTTACTGCTGAAGTTCTACGGTTCTTTGTAATGCTGGGCCATCCATCACCTATTCTATTCACTATTCCTCTTCGCTGAAGTTTTGTTCCCACGATTTATGTATGCTGCCATAACCTTCGACATGATTCACTTTGCTACACCAAATAAAGTGTCAGTCTTCGTTACTGATGCACCAACTAAACATGCTGCAATAATCAGTACTGCCAACTCAGAACAAATTAACCTTCCCTTAGCAGTGTGTTGCCATTAATCTTTCCACCCCATGTATGTGATATGTTCAAACACTACCATCATAAAGAGTTAATATATATATATATATGGACGAAACCTCCACCCCTTGAACTTTACGATCAACAATAACCATAATTCCTCCACCCAAAACTCCGATTTCACAGTTGCCATCCATACCAACAGTCATAATACCACCTTTAACAACTGTTTCCGTGTGGCCATCATCCACCTTTACCCCCCCCCCCCCACATCTTTCTGCAGGCGATGGGGAAAGGGCCTATATATCAGGCATGCACGCTACTATACCCCCCAGACTCAACCTAGCCAACCAATAACCCTTTCCCCTTCTCCCTGAAACCACACACCATGCAGCAAACACTGGTGAAAGTACATTTGTTGACTATTAACTGTCTCTGGCAACACTGTACAGACTCTACCGTCAGTATTCCGTGTCCCTGCACTACGTAACACTGTGATACTTACATGTAGTAAGTACAATGCGGTAAATACTGCAAAATATCAACTTATTTCTTTTTGTTTGGTAAGTGTTCACTGTCTCCTTCATAATTTGTGTTTATCCGCCCTTCTGACACTTTTTCTCATCCTATTCCTGTGTTTATATATATATTAAAAGGCTAATTACAATTTCTTACCCACATTAAATTCTAGTTACCTGATTGAACTTATTGATGAGTGGCTGCCTTGCACTAATCGCTGTCCCTCCATCCAGCTTCATGTAGGTGTAGCCTTGCTTCTGGATGAACAGCTCTAGGATACACATCATCTGCAACATCAAACGCTCATTTCACAAATCTGCTGAAACTGGTTTCATGCTGTCAGTACAAATTTTGTCACACTTAAAGAGGCAAGATTGCCAAATGAGGACATTAGGTTCCTGTTAACCAGTCTCCCTCCCTTTTAACTATTAATTAATTGAATTTCTACCAAAATAAATGCAATATGTAGAACTATAATTGCTACTGTCCCGCACTTTCATATTTGAATTTGAATTTTTGGGTGCGTCAGAACTTAAGGCTATTTTGCACCCGTCAGGCTATATGGGGTCCAGCCCCGCCTTATTTAAATTAACTGCAATGTCTTTAACTAAAATATTAAAACATTCTGACTTAGGTTAAAAGCTGAGTCTGTAAAGGGTGACTCAGCACAAACAGGACAAAACAGAGAGGCCAGAGCCTCGTTAGCCTGCAAAAATGCAGTCCAGGGTGTACTATGTGGAAGTGAGGTTGACAATTGGGTGTCCTACATGGAATTATCACCCCTTATATCCCTTATTGTCATATTTGTTTGGTACATAATTTGTAATAATATTAACTTTGGATGTTGATAAAAAGACAGAAGAATGTGAATGATTATAATGATTCACATTCTTTCAGCAACGCAATCTTTTTATCAATGATTCAGCATGACGAACATGTGATATATCTTCAACTAACACATGAGAAACATTTTCTTCTTCTTCTTTTGTAACACTCGTGTTTACCTGTTTGCTCTGCGTGAAGAGCAAGACCCTGTGTCCCTGCTTCTGCCAAATCCTCAGCAGAGCATCCACAACAATCATCTTTCCAGCTTTCTTCCAGTGTCCATAGCGTTCCTCCTCTGGCAACGCCTCCTCATCATCCTAAAGGAAGAGGAACAGAAGTTACTTCAAAATGTTTCAGTTCTGTTTTTCATTCATTCTGATAATGACCAGACAAAAATAGAACTGACAAATTTGGGATTGGATTTCTCTTATTTCGTTTCACTTTTCTGCCTCTTTAGGCTAATCTGAGTTACGAGGAAGAATGAAGATTAGATGAAATTGGAGGAAAGCTCACAAACAAATGCCCAAGCAGGGACTTTAACCTGGAATAAAGGTTCATCCACATTTTTCTACCTGAAGGGGTGTAAGGTTGTTTTTAGAGTAGAAAATAATCGTATATTTTGGTTTTGGCAACATTTTTACTGAGCTTTCACTAATATTGGGCATGTTGATTGGTTTCAGTTATTTTACTTCATTTTCTGCCACTTTTGGCTACCACGAAAATGAGTATGAGTGATGATTTGGATTGATTTGTTGTTTTAAGTCCACTTTATGCACAGTAAGGCTAATCGGGACTGGATCTACAGTTTAAAGTGGGATCCGAACCACTATGTGCCTCCATCGGGAATCGAACCCGGGACCCCTTGATTACAAGGCGATGACGCTATCACTGCACCATCGAGGAGGTCGAGTATGAGTGATGAAAGTGATGAAGGCACACTCACAAAGAACAAGCATGTCCAGAATGGGATTCAAACCCAGGAATGTGGTGTTGATCACTCAACGTAGTCAACCATCAAGTACTGATGTAGAAGTTAGAAGACAAAAGGCAAAAATCGAGAATCAATGTAAGTGTAGATCCAGAAAATAAAATGAACAAACAAATAACCAGTAAATGCAGTAGAACCCCAATTTTACGTTTTTGCACATTATACATTCAATTGTGATGGTCCCAACATAGCAAAATGTTTGTAAAAAAATTCCTAGATTTTATATTTTTTCTGCATTTTCAGTTTTTTCAGCTAGGTCGCCTAAAAAACATAAAATAAAGGCTCCACTGTAAATAAAAAAAATAAGGAATATAAAATTTTAGTTCCTAAGTGTTCTGTAAGCAATAAAAAGTAGGAATATAACAGATATCTTGGTACTCTATATGTATCAGTCACATATGTATATCGGTGTGCAAAATTGTGCCATGTTGTTAGTATTTTTAAGAATATAATGGTAAACTCAGCATTTGCAATTTCTGTTTTTCCTCCAAGACAAAGCCCATTACAGTAACCTGATTAAGGAACCATTTACGTATTCATGGAACATTTACAATTTCATATCAATCCATATCTATGAAAAAGTGACAATCATATGAGGCGCATCCAGAAAGTAAGTTCCGATGGACTGTAAAATGAAAGACGAACATCAGAAGACAATGATTTTATTACTGTGGAGTTAGTGATACATAACCTACTTTTCAACATATGCACCATCCTTGTTGAGGCATTTGTCGTAACGTGGCACCAGTTTTTGTATGCCCATGTCAAAGAATTCTGCCGCCAAGGACTGGAACCATCGCACATACAACTTGCAAAACTGCAGTCGCTGGGTGACAATCTCATACAGCAGGGAACGGAAGATCTGCAGAAATTGACATGACAGTTCGGACAGTGTGAACCGCTGGTTCTGCGGCATTGCCTGCTGCACACTTTCCACCAATTCAGGTGTCACCCTGGACGGTCGGCCACTACGGTATTCGCCGTACACATTGCTGCGGCCTGCTGTGAATTTTCTGCACCATCTTCGGACCATTCCTGCACTCATGACATTCTGTCTATACACTTCACACAACTACCGGTGGATATCTGCTGCCGACAGCTTCTTAGCGTGGAAAAACCTGATTACCGTGCGTACCTCGCACTCGGCAGGAGACTGTATGCACGCAGTCATGTTTCCCGTAACACAGTTCCATCACCATTGACTTTACACAACTGCGCTCGCGCCAGCTTATGGCTACGTGTTTCTCGTCCACTCCTGCGCAAGCGCATCCCGCTCTGACCACTTGTGCCATCTTAGGGGAACTTTTGGAACTTACTTTCTGAATGCACCTCGTAGTGAAAGATCAGTAAAAGAAATACTACTTACCCCTTTAAGTAACTTTGGTCCCCCAGAGTAAAGATCAGGGTGATTGCATATTTTGCGGAGGTGGATGAGACCAACGAACACCATCACTCTGCCGTCCAGAATATTTTTGACTTCACCTGAATCCAAGTAACCCTGGTAATACATCCGCTGCTCATCAGTCAAGCGGCAAAATAACACCTGGAAGAAACAATATTCATTGCAGCTTTCTTGTACAATTGTGCATTCCATACTAAAAATTACAAACAGTTGTAGATAATTTGCAGACTGGTTAGGAAATTTATCTTCACTTTTCAACAGTTGCAATATAAGATATCATTTCCGAAATTACAGTCCCTACTGCCTCTACAGGCAATACTCACCTGTTCACTTTTGCTTGGAAGCTTGACGTGAACCTTCACATCGTCTTTCATTCTGCGCAACAGGTACGGGCTAATGGTATCTTTGAGAATAGTTGCACATCGAAATGCTGTGGCAACCTGCAAAGAAATACAATATGTGAAACAAAAGTGCAGTTTCTTTTAACACTTCCTCCCCCCTGTTCAAATAAATATGTCTATTCTTTAGCCCCAAATAAGTGTGCCAAACTGGACAAGTGTGCTTCTAAATGTTACCACAAATAATACTTCAATTATTCTACTTTGAACTAGCAATGGCCAAAAATATCTGCAATCTTGATTCTGGAAAATTGAAAATCCGGATTTCGGAGGAATTCTGGATTTTCATGTCAGAGGATGTAACACATTATAAATCTGTAGAAAGAGGACATCTTTTAGATTTCAGAAAAAGTTTGGTAAATAACAACAAACTTAAAAACACATTTTCTATGAAAAACAGAAAAAACTACAGTCTATATGGTAAAACAAGATATTTTCGGGCAAGTCTGCTAAGTGTTAAAGAAAATCTCAGATACATTCTCAAAATAAACAGTGGGAAGCTCACCTGCACCTCAGAAGCATTGGCATAGCCACCCTGAGTGATGGGTACAGCAAATTCAGCCAGGAACACAGGAAGCGTTCCAAGCTTTCCCGGAAAGATGAAGTCGAACAGAGACCACAGTTCCTTCAGGTTGTTCTGCATTGGGGAACCAGACAGAATCAGACGATACGGGCTCCGGAACTGCTTTACAGCCAACGTCACCTTGTAGACAATGCAGAAAAAAATCACATAAACATATAATTCATATATCCTGGTATAGTACAGTAAAAAAATATGTAGCCCCTTTTTCAAAGGCAAATCCTGTTGCAGTCACTTGGCCACAGACCACGGAAAACTTACAACTTTACATTACAACATTATATTGGTTGTTAGTATCGATAAATTTTATGTTGGTAGTTTATCAGTATTGGCAAAATTTCATATTTCACTTTTCAATTTCTAATTTCATCTCTAATTTTTAATGATATTTTCATAAGCGCCAATTACTTTATGTGTTCAGTCTATGACCTATACTTATGTTATGCTTTTCACTTCTGTATTGATCATAAAATGTTGAATACATAGACAAAGGCTCGATTCGGTTTACACTACCTGGGCATCTGGATTTCTGATCTTGTGGCCTTCGTCCAGTATAATGTAGTGCCAATCGTGTTTCAACAATGTCTCCTGATGCTGAACAACTCCAACGTACGATGAAATCAGAATACCATTGTTTCTGTTGATATTTCTGATGAGTGAATCCCTAGTTCCTGAAAAAAAGAAGCACATTACTCACTCCAGTGTCATTCCATGTCAAATCATACAGAAAAAGTTGCAAATGTAACCCACTTCTCAGATTTTTGGTTTAGGAAATACTGGTGTAAAATAGCCGAAATACCCCCCCCCCCCAAAAAAAAAATTAAATATTTTATTCATTATTTCCAGACCTCATTGCTATTCACTCAATGGTTAGAATTCGTTGAAAATTTGCATTTGTCTTCAGGAATAACAAAAGAAGTGAATTTTTCCTTGAAATTCAATTGTTCTTCATTCCAAGTAGAAGGTAAAAATAGAACTCACCAACATGAGAGCCTGACTCATGAAGTATAGCAACTCTGAACGGAGGCCACCACTGATGGAATTCCTTTGTCCACTGGTGCATGAGAGTTGTAGGACAAACAATTATGCATGGACCCAATCCTCTGAACCTACAGAAACAGAATGCAAATATTTTAAGCATCCATCTGAAGAATTTCTTGCCTATTTGTACTTTCTATTTCTAATATGTATACTAGTTTGTTATATCTTCTGTATTAGCATATGATGGAAAATGGAGAAATTTTAATTGAAAAATGATGAACAGTTTGAATTTGGATTTCTTGCTCAAAAGTCCAAAATCAACCCGTTCATCACAATCGTTATATTACTCATTCTATGAAGCAGACAAAAATTAAAACAAACTTGAAAGAAGCAGTGTCACTACATTTTACTCCTTATAGTGCATATATATGAGTAATGAAAATAACGATTGACTGACATTTGTAATATTTGTCATTAACTGTTCAATATTTACAATGTTTCCAAATGTTACATCATCACACATTTTTATGATAATAGTAAGAACAACCACCCATGGTGCAACAGCCTTTTAGGGCCAAGGCTTAACTTCCAAAAGCCGACATCACTCCCACATGCCTCAGCAAAGGTGGGTAATCATCCAAGAAGTTACAGGGTGTCATGTCGTCAGGACAACGAACCCCCAATTATTGCTGTAGGTTTTGTATGACAGGGTTACGCTACTCATTCATAGCTCCCAAATTTCCTCACAATGGTGGTGGCCACTGGTCCCATACACACGCCGAAATCTCAGGAAAAGATGTTATGCTTCCCCCCCAGGAAAAGAATGACTACAGTGCAGAGCAGTTCCATTATGAGTTATTGTTTTTCATTGTCACCATAAAAATGGTCTGAACACCATTCCATGCTGAACTTCCAAGTCTTTTCTGGTTGCTAGTGACTAGGAGGCTATGCAAATTAACTAACCACAGACATTGCTAAAAACAAAATGATTCAGCTTCTAGAGACGTCTTTCTGTTTTACATTTAATTAAATTTAGGCACTCCTCTTGATGAATATCTGATTTGGTTTATTGTACTTTGCTTTTCTGCCATGTTTAGCTAATCGCAAAGATGATATGATGAAGGTTAGTTGAGTAATTGTTTTAAGTCAACTTATGCACATATAGGCTAATTGGGACTGGACCTACAATTTAAAGTGCGATCCGAACCACTGTGCCTCCACCAGGAATCAAATCTCCCCTTCACCATCGGGGAGGCTGATATGATGAAGGAACACTCAAAAAGAACACCCACGCCAGGATTCACACCCAGGCCCCCTGGCATCGTAGGGTGCTGTGCTAATCACGGACGTCGAAACCTGATGAATTTGGATGCAATTTCAAGTATTATAATTTCATGAATACACACTCAAGATATCAAACCAAAGGTACTCACGAACTATGCCTCAGAAGTGACCGACTGTAGCTAAGGCCAGCTAAAAAGGCGATCACTTGAATCGTCTTCCCAAGCCCCATTTCATCACCCAAAATCCCTCCACATCGTTTCTCACACAGCTCCCACATCCACCGGACCCCAACCTTCTGGTAGCTGCAAATAAACAAGTACAACAGGTTTTTTTTTAAAATTTAAATCTTAAAGTTCACAGTAATGTATACAATAAAAGATGCACACGAGACACAGTATGCAAGTAATTAAAATGTGTTCTATAAGCAAAAATGTGCAGGGGAAGTATAAGACGAAGTAAAATGATTGTGAACAAAGTCTGCATAGTGCATGGGTTCATGTAAAATGCATTTCCTCACCAAACACCCACAAAAATATTTGGTGTCCAAATATGTACTGAGCTACTGAAAAAACACTGGGCACATGTCTTCCATATGAAGCACAGAATGTTTGTGATTGCTGCAGTAAGAATTGGATATGTTTCTATTTAGGAATGGATGGACATGAAATTTTTGATGACACAAACAAAGTACAGGATGATTCATAAGTCTGTGAACATTTTAGAAATTTACTAGACAAACGATACAACTGATAGTAGTAATTCTGATGCTGATATAACGACAAACTCTATAATTTCATCTAAGTTTCTTGTAGACACTTCAGAAATGCTCTGTGTGTCCACCTTTACAGATGTGACAGATATCTAACATATATGGTATTTTGTTCCACATGCATGTTAGCATATCACGGTCGATCAGTGCCACAGCCACAGTAATATGGTTGCAAAGTTCCTGAAGATTAGCAGGGAGTGGAGGCACAAACACCTTTCACGAATGGTCAGAGGAAGAAGTCACAGCAGACAAGGTTGTTGCATATTCCAACACACAAAATGCCTTCTCACGTTCACTTGTCTCCTAGCGGCAAACCATGGTAACTATGCACTCTTGCGATTTACTACAAAACCTTGGATAGTTTGTCATTCTATTGGCATCAGAATTGCCACTATCCATTGCATAGTTTATCTGTGGTGAATTTATAACATGTTTAACAGACTTACAAATCACAATGTACTGATATAAAATTTTCCATTACTCGTTGGATCTCATAGAAGATTGCAAATGTTCTCTGAAAAACCTCAAAGGCTCATTCAACTGATTAATTATTACTACAATAAATACTGATTTGAAAAAAAAATAGTCATTTGGATTTGTATATATATTTCACAAACCATATTACTGAATTATGCCTTTGAACTCATAAAATTATGAATAATTTTACCGGGTAAAACAATAGACTGATATACCTATATCAGCCAATACTGATCAAGTTCCAATTAATCCGAACCATCCATCGTATTTATTTCCAGATGGCTCATCACACGTACATTTCATGCACTTTTATTTCTATTTGTATTTTTGTTATTGTGCATTGCTTTCTGCCACTTTTGACTAATTGCAATGACGAGGATGAGTGATGATGACTTGAACTTGGGAACTTCAGAAGTGAGATCAAAAGTTGATCAATCAGCATACTCCTAAATCCTAAAAAAATGTCCTTTTAAGGACCTGAATGGTTCATTTATTTCCTTAATTTTTCTAACTAGGTGACTGCAATATGTTTTACCTTTGAAAAACAAACTGCATATTCATAAAAATAATACCAAAATGGAAGAATTCTGCATTAAATTACACGTTATTTACAGACATATCAAATCAGTACAACTATCAGTAATTTTACCAATAAATCAATGTTAAAAAAGAATATGCTATTATATTTTAAAGTACTCACTTAAATAACTTGTTCCAAATTTTGTGTGGAATTCTGTAACCTTCATCAAATTCTTCACATCCACCATCATCATCATCATCACCACCAGCATTATCTTGATTCTTCTTCTGCTTCAGCTCATCTTCCCAGATTTTCAGCCTCTCTAAATAATCATCCATGTTTCCATCATCAATCTCTTTTCTACCTGCAAAAGCAACTACTGTCACAATCACTGAACATCACACTGTGGATCAATACGAAATTATTATAAATTAGGGATGGGCCAATATGAAATTTTGGTCGATACCGATAAAAAATTTACCGATAACCGATATTCTAACAATCCGATATAAAATTAGAAATGGTCTCTGAAGAACCTGAAAGGTTCATTGACCTCCTTAATAAATGTGTGTTTCAAGGTGACTGCAGTGCAAAAGAAATTGCATATTTAGACATTTACTTTTTTAGAAATTAGGGCATGGAGATTATCCATAAAAATTACAACAAAATGGCAAAATTTTGCATTAAATTATCAGATAATAATCGATATATATCGGATCGGTAAAATAATTTGTAATTTTACCGATATGCCTATATCGGTCAATACCGATAGAGTACTGATTAATCGGTCCCACCCTATTATAAATAAAATAAAGTATGAACATACATTTGACACAAGATGTCATATGTCTTGTGCTGATAAATACTAGGGCTAAGCTGATACCGACGCCAATGTATCAGTACCTGCCGATACCAGTGGTATCTAATTATTCTCAAAATTATGCAAAAATCGAAGTTTCCTTTTTCTTTTGCACCAGTTGTATGTGGAAAAAATTAATTATATGACAAGTAATTTAATATTGTGATGCAATTCCCAAATATTTTAAAGGAAAAATTGTAGGAAATTGATGCATATATTTAGAGTGCAATACTTGCACACATATTAATCTATATTTTGAACAACTTTTAATTGAAGGACTCGGGTGCAAAACATGGTAAATGACATTTTGGTAATTTTTGAGTTCATTAAGAAAAAAGGTTATTAGAAGCTATACTGTACATAAATTGTTTTCGTGTTGTGTGTACCAATTTCAGAAGGCTTCACTGAGTCCAATGCAAATTGTATGACATGGCAATTTCACTCGAAAATTGTACATAGCACATTTTACTTTGTAACTCAAAAACGACCAAAATGTCACTTACCATGTTTTACACCAGAGCCCTTCAATTATTATAATTTTCAAGTATCGGCGTTGGTTCAAAGTGGTATCGGATCAGCCCTAGTAAATACATTTTGCTTATAATCACAAATAGCACTATCATGTCCAAGATGGCTGATATTTTGTAATTTGTAGTGTAGTCAGTGATAAAGCATACTATGAGCACCAGTCTACACTAATATTTTATTACTTATAGCTTCATTACACTGCATTTAATACAAGGAAACTGAAATTCAAAATCCTAAGACAGTTACTGCAAACTTCCATTCCTGCCCAGTACTCGATCTTTGAATGCAACGAGGCATGCATGCCTACAATGTATGCTGAGAGGTTGGCCTCATGGTGCTTCCTATTAGGGTAAATAGTCTTCTTGTGACATTCACTTCCAGACAGGGATGGGAACTCATTGTGAAATACTACGAGGGTCACTCTGAAAGTTTTGAGAATGGAAGCCTTAAAATGAAAAAAACAAATATTCTTTCCATTACATCTTCTCAAAGTACTCTCCACCACACTCTATACAACGTGTCATCCGTTCAAACCACTTTTTGAATGCTGAACGCCATGCGTCATGCTACAAAGACTGTTCATATGCAGCCACCACTGCTTCAGGTGAGTCAAATCGACAACCACGAATGTTTTCTTTCATTTTAGGAAAAATCAAAAAAAATCACATGGGGCCAGATCTGGGCTGTAAGGGGGATGGTGTAATGTTTTGACTAGTGATTCGTTCAGAAAATCTGTTGTCTCCCTTGCGGTGTGAGCAGAGGAATTGTCATGATGCAGCAAGATTCCGCGCAGGCCTGTCTTTGGACGGTTCTTCCTCAACGCATCGAACACTTTGGGGAGACATTTTGTCGTGTACCATCTGGCAGTGACCGTTTTTTGTTCTTCAAGTGGAACTGTCACATTGTGCCCATGCCCACTAGCAGAGAAAAAAGAACAGATCATCTTTTTGCCAACACTTCTTGATCTCTTCATTTTTGTTGGAGGATCCTCCCCAGGGAAGACCCAGACTGATGACTGCCGCTTCGTTTCAGGATCATATTGGTATATCCAGCTTTCGTCACCTGTTACGATGTTAAAAATGTTTTTTGATCTTCCTCCATTGAATTTGCCCAACATTTCCTGGCACTAATCCACTCCTGTCTGCTAATTTGTTAGGTTGTGGGGGATCCAGCAACTGCAAATCTTCCTGACATGAAGTTTTTCATCCAGGATCTGTCAAACTGCTGCCAATCCAATATTTAGCCTTGTCTGAATCTGCACATATGTACATCGTTGACCTTCTCTCAACATTTGTTCAAATTTCGCCACATTTTCATCTGTTGTGGTTGTTGCAGTCCACCCTGAACAATCTTCATCTTCAAGGGAGTCCCTTCCACTCTCAAATTCTGCAAACCATAGATAGATGGTGGCTTGTGAAGGGCAAAGATCCCCAAATGCAGGGTGCAATCTTTCACTACACCCACTCTTGCCTAAACCAACTTTGAAGTCATAAAAAATCATATCACGGAAATGCTCTCATTCAGATCCATCCTTGCTCGAAACGTAACCTCAACTGATGCTGTGTAAACTATCATGCTGACTCAGCCCATTGTTGGAGCAAGTTGAAACTTTCAGAGTTTGCTATTGAAATGTTAATCTAAATATAGAAACACCAGCAGCATGTTGCGTTGGCTTATTGTTGTCGATTATCAAACCTTTCAGAGTGACCCTCGTAAACACAGTGTTAAGTTGCCCTTTTGCTGTAACAGTAATATTTTATGATGCACAAGATGTTACAACACTATTGTATATTCTTGTCACTTCAGTATTTGTAATCTTGGGACAGGTTGATTTATAATTCAGTGACTTTCTCTGCAGTATAGCGTGGTGTGTGAATTGCAATTGAATTTCCAAAGTTAAATTTATTTATACAGTGTTCAAACAAGCACTTCTTAACAAGATTTTAAGTAGTGCTACAATGAAAGCTGACGAAAGTAAGAAGTATTCTATTTATTGATACCTCAAACACAAGTAGTCTATTAACACAAATGTACTAATTTGCATGAATATTCTTATGTGTGTATAACACTGTGGAAATTGGCAGGCAAGCAATGAAATCTACATGTAGCAAGTTTTCTGTAACATCTTTGTCAAGATCGTCTGTGATGAGAAGTCCCATGCCACCATCAACTGTTGAACTTGATGAAGATGACAAAGTCTGGATAGGTGCAAAGAAACAAAACAAACAATACTCACTCTTCTTTCTCCTCTTGACTCTTGACTCCTCATCTGAGTAGTCCCAATCGGAGTCATCAGTCGACCACTCATCACTGTTGAGCACTTTCGATGATCTCTGCTTTCTGGGTTTTACATTTCTTGGCTTTACTTCTTCTAAACAAAAAAATATAAAAATAAACTTCTAATTTTCCTTGGACAATATTATTTTACAAAAGTCCACCTAATGTGAACATTTTCAAAACACACACACTATCTTATGGAGCAAAGGTAGAAAATGTAACCCCTTCATGCTTGCATAATGAGATGATGTAATCATATTCAACAGAGTGATATCAGCGAGATTCACCCTCGGGTCTATTACAGGGAAGCGTCAATAATAATTAGAGACTTCGATTTTTAGCAAATGCAATAACACCGAAAAATGTTAATTGCTGCAAAAAAGTGTTTATGAATGCACAGTGACATGTTCTGAACACATTGGTCACCCATTCAAAATCCCAAAATAACGTGAATTTGACATAAAATGCAAATTGTGGCCCTTTTGCGAATTTCAATACATTTTGTGCTTAAACAATGAAAAATACCACGAAAATTCTTGTGTTTTAAGTTTAAAAGGAAACAAAATATACCATATTTATGCAAGTATGACACACACATTTTTCAACATTTTATCCAAAAGAAAACTATAATGCGGCTTATGAATGAAATACAAAATTCCGAAAGCTACATAAAACCACGTGTAAATGGATGTTCCCACGATTTTTCACCTTCTATCAGAACACTTTGCATCACACAGCAAAGTGGCAGGGTTTATTTATTTAGCGAAAGATCCTTAACAGAACCAATAGTTCCAATTACAAAGGATCATATTAAAAATATTTATAATATAGATTAAATGTACATTTTAAAAATTACAAAAATACAAAACCACAAAACAACAGAATTACAGTATTACAAAATACAAAGCAAAAGATAAAAAAAAGATAAAAATGGCAGTAGGTATGTTACACGAAGTAACAGAACTAAATACACACACAATATAGTACAATCACAACAGAGTACTGCTAAATACTTTCAGATACAAACATATTACACATCGCACAATAGTCGATGAACACTAAGATTAATTACACAATTTGTACAAATATCAAATCCATATGAGAGTAAATAAGGTACGACTTTAAATACATAGTATCGATAAAAATAATATAATACAAACACAGCATCAATCAAATTTACTGTGAATTTAAATGATTAGGCAATGACAATATATGTCTTTTTATTATTGAGCTATATGTTATAAAAGGAAGCGCGAAGTCTACTTTAATTCCCTTTTGAACAAGGTTGTTATAATTTGTGCATAGTCTGATAACAACTGAAGATTTATGTATATTGTTTCTCGATTTATCAATAAAAAAAAGGAAGCAAACACCTAAAAGTTATTGGCTTAACATTAAGTTTAAAATATTGCAACACTTCAGGCGAATCTACTAAGTAATTCATAATCGTATAAAGTATAAAATATTGAGCTATTAATCTTCTAGGTTTCAAAGGTGTCACCTGAAAATCTAAAAGTAAAAAATTATAAGAAATTCTATTTAATACTGCTGAACGATTATACTTTTTAAAATACAAATATCGTAAAAATTTAAACTGAATTCGTTCAATATTATCTGGATGTACTTGATAAAATGGATCCCAAATTTCACTTAAGTATTCAAGTCTTGAACGAACGATTGCATTATATACGTTCATTAAAACTTGCGTATTCTTAAAATCTTTAGTTGACCTAATTATAAATCCAAGACGTTTATATGAATCCGAGCAGATGTAAGAATAATGATGTTTATAGTTTAAATTCTTATCCAATATTAATCCTAAATCATTGATTACATCTACGCGTGTAAGTACACTTCCATTAAGAATATAATTAGGAAGTACGACTTTTGTTTTATTTGGAAACGTTATTGTTTAGCATTTACTAATATTAAAATATAATTTATTCTGAACGCTCCATTGATAACAAGCATCTATATCTTTTTGTAATAAGATAGCATCTTCTGGAAGTATAATGCCTTTAAAAATCTTTAAATCATCTCCATACAACAATACAAATACCTACTGTCTAATAGTTCTGAATTTTGAACATCACTTTATATATAACGCAAAAAGAAGGGGACCAAGATTTGATCCCTGAGGGACACCTGAATATGCTGTATATACTGTCGATGTAGCATAGTTATAAACCACTTTGTATTTTCTGTTTTTGAAATAAGAGATAATTATTTTTAATAAAACATCAGATAAACCAAACGAAGAAAGTTTATTTAATAATAACGTATGATCAATCTTATCAAACGCCTTAATAAAATCAGTGTATGTAACGTCTACCTGAATGTTTTCATTAAAAGAATCCGAAATATATTGAGTAAAATACATTAAATTAGTGAAAGTGGATCTTTTTGGATAAAAACTATGTTGAACATCAGAGATATAAGGCTGAACATGAAATAAAATTTTACTATACAGGATCTGTTCAAATATCTTCGCTGGGGTTGAGATTAGCGCAATAGGTCTATAATTTTCAATGTTATTAATATTTCCTTTCTTAAAAATAGGCGTAATTTTAATAATTTTCCATTGATCAGGAAAGGTTTGTGTCGATAAAATTAGATTATAGATAATCCACACATAGTGGAAGTCGAAGAGGGTCGGCACAACCTTTATAAATATATGAGGGTATTTCATCTGGACCACTTGATTTCTTAGATTTCAGTTTTTTCAATGCTTTCATATAATCCATTGAAGTTATAGTATTTATATTTAAACATTGAGAAACACCCATAGTTTCGCCTCTAGGAATATCATATGTTGGAGTTACCTTAGCATAAACACTGCTAAAGAACTTTGCAAATCCATCTGCAATATCCTGATTAGACGTTAGTGTAGCCTGTTGATATGTCATAGTAGACGGTTTTAATTGAGGTTGCTTCTTATTTTTGATATATTGCCAAAATTGTTTTGAATCATTTTGAATTTCATTTTGCACATTGTTTACATAGTTTTTGTAGGCTAAGTTTATTAACTTCTTAGATTCTCTTCATAACTGAATAAACCATTCATTATGATAATTAGAAATATGTCTTTTACGCCTATGTAATTCCTTGCGTTTCAATATTCTTATTATTTCACCATAAAACCAACAAGGATACGAGTTTGTTTTATGAATTCTTTTCTTTGGAACATGTTTATTAAGTATATCGTAAAAGGTCTGATAAAACTTATCAACAGCATTATTTGGATGTTTACATTGAAGCACTTCTTCCCAGCTACCACCAGCAAGATCCTGATACAACTTCAAAAAATTAGCTTGCTTAAAGTTAAAACCCATTGCTGAATACAATTTATTTCGAGAGCACTTAAAATTAAAAGGTAAATTAAATATAAGAGGAGGGTGGTGTCCGTCAACTGGTAGGAGCGGAAACGTACTTTTTAAAACATTAATACGGTCTTTAACATTGGTTAACACTAGATCCAAAGTTTTATTGTTATTATTTTTTATGTCATTGATACTACTTAAATCCAATAAATTCATAAAATCATTAAGTGCATTTGTGATATTTCCACACCGCGTAAGATCAGTATGTGAATCCAATATTGTTGGGATATTAAAATCTCCAATAATAAATATATTACCATTATAAGAGATATACACCTCTTCTAACAAAGAATATAGATTTAAATATTTATCCAATTTAGTGTCAGGAGGAATATACAATGATATAAATAAATAACTTTTGACGTCACCACTTATACGCAAAAATACAATTTCTATACAATCAACTGACATCTCTTACATTTTACACAAATAGTTTCCCTGACGGCGACCAACACACCTCCTCCTCTACTTTTTGTTCGATCTTGTCTAAATATCTGATACCTACTGTCTAATAATTCTGAATTTTGAACATCACTTGTCAGCCAAGATTCCGTAAGAACAATGATATCATAATCAGTTGCTAAGACACCCAAGTGCAACTCAGTTAATTTGGTATTCATGCCCCTTACATTTTGATAATAGCATAGTAAGTTATTCTTCTCCATTGGCGGCATTGCTAATTAGGGTATGCACATCATCCACACTATTTAAAATGTACACCTGGGGGTCATTAGGGGTCTTTCTAAGCTTAATAGTCCCCGTCATGTCAATCCAAACAGTCCCCGTCATGTCAATCCAAACATAAGCAAAGTTCTTATCTCTCTTTACTTTCCTAGCTTCATTAAATATTTGTTTACGACGTTTTGTTAAATTTTCGTTAATATAAATCAAACTACCAGTACTATAACCCAAGTCACAATTCCGTAATGTCTTTTTAGTTTTCTTTTTTCGCAACAAATTATCCCTATCTACACGTTTAACAAATTTCACGATGATTCCTGGTGGTTGTTGAGATGAGAGAGACTTCAGTCTGTGACAGCAGCTGATCATGTTCATGTCTATTTGATAATCCAATGTTCGACCAACATCCTTCACTATTTGCATTGTATTCTCATTAGCCTGACAAGGAATACCATGAAGTTCCAATGTGTCCCTTCGTTCATACTGATCTAATTCATCAATCTGCAATTCCAAAGATTGTACTTGCTTTCGCAATCTTAAGTTCTCAGACTTTATATTGTCAATTGTATCATAACACTTTTGCAAAGATTCTCCATGACTCTTCAAAAGCTTAGTATTCTCATCTAGTTTCTCATGAGCAAGATTCAACGATTTTCCAAGATCTTCTTCAATAGTATTTTGAGATAGCTTTAATGTTTCTATTTCTTTCTGAATTGCTAATAATAAATGATACACTTCCTGTATAGTTGGACAATCATTTGACAACGAAACCGGTGTTTCAGTTGTTAAACTTGATCATCGAGCTTTATCACACCGTTTCCAGCGCCATATTTGGTTCGAATCATGTAAGAATTCGATATCCTTTTCAGTAAAGTCAGCGCATGCTCCATGGAAAACACCAGCACAAGATCCACACTTCACTTTTAAATTTTGATCTTGCCGAGTAATTGGCTTAGAACATTTCTCACAAAGTCCCATGTTTGTACTAATATTCACACACACTACTACCAAGAAAACAATAAAAACAAGTTTAGTTTAATGTCTGTTAATAATTGAAAATATAATCGAAGAAGAAAAGAATCAGGCAAAAAATAATCGAGAAAAATAATCGAACGATTGTGTGACTGTGCTCCGCCATATAGTTCCAATATAAGAGCTGGCAATCTTGCCAAGCATGAGGCTGGGTTCTATTCTGTGACTCGGTTTGTTTACATTGAGCAGTTCAACTTTAAATTAACTAATTCGATTCATACAGTTCATTCTTCCACTGTCCAACTTCACAATTACATAAACAGAGTACTTACGTGAAAGAAATCACTATAATCTTCAGTTCCACATTATTAATAAACACAGAAAAGTTTATCCAAAGGAGGAGCACAATGCACAATTACAACCCGTTATCACGCCATGGTCAGTGTTGCCAGTCAACAGAGATCAAGCAGCCACCTACCACGGTACAAGTAACATTGGTATTTGTTGCGCCAGAAACGTTTTTCATTACTATAGTGGAAACACCAGCAAAGGAACCTGCACAGACCTGTGCACCATACTCCTGCAAGGAGGGGAGGGGCAGAGTGGACCATGCCTCCTTATGGCCCAAGCTGAACAGATCGAGGGGAAGGTGAACGAAGGATTATAGTCGAAGTTTCTTTTGTTTGTGGTCGCTCTATAACTAAAGTGGCGCAATTTTGGCACAGATTGAGTGTCCAACTACAGTAGCACAGGAGCCGTAACATCAGTAATAGGAAAAAAATTTCCTAAAAATTGCTTCCGATGTATTAAGCCCTAACGAACAGGCCTATGCCATGTGCGCTACAATTTAAAATACTATTTCATGTTGAAGGGAATAAACAACCCCGTTGATAATATAAGACGTAAGCGAGTTACTAAAGATATATCCGCGAAACTTAGTTGTAAATGTTATATTAATTTCGGTGGCCTCTGCCATCATCCACTTGGTAACTCAATGCTTTACTGTTAGGTTGACTTCCGGTTCCTGTTGTTGTTCCTCGACTACCGCTAGGGGTGCTGGTGTAGCCATTTCGCCTCCTGCACATGATGGGTTTGAGCTGTTGTAATAGCGGGAACCAAACATGATGAGCCTGACCGTTGTCGATATTCAGCTCGTGCGGAAAGTGCATAATTGCATGCGTCTCTTTGATTTTGTTGTTGATTAGGGTGTGTGATGTGTGCCTAACTGAAACTTTTTGGATCCTGTGTTTATTGAACTTGAGGTGCCTTGCTAGTCTGGTAGTGGGTTGGGATATTTTTGCATCCGTTACGTGCTGTTGTATACGCTCGTTGACAGGTCCGATGGATCTGCCAATGTAGTGTGAGTTGCACTCGCACTGGGCATCATATACACCTGGGTTGTCTAGTGGGGAAAGGAATGACCTCTTGTGTTTACTTAGGGCACTGGCTATTTTGTTCATTGGTTTGTGTGCGAGTTTTATGTCATATTGTTAAGAAGCACATATTTTTGGTAAGTAAAAAAGCAAATTTTCGGTACAAAAACAGAGTCAATTTCGGGTTCAAAAGCTGTAAATAAAATGAAATTTCGCTGTTATAGCGATGAAAAAGCAGCATACAAAATTACATTTTGGATTTAAAAATGTAAATATAATACCAAATTTGATTTAAAAACTTACTACACAAAATAAACATATCCCTTATAATAGCACATTTATGGAGTTACCAGAATATTAAGTTTATTCCTGTATAAAGGGATCCATTTTTGCTTCTCAAATATTTACAGCAGAATTAATTAATTTACCGTGAATTGCATAACTCATAGGATAATTCTGACTTCAGAAAGTGTCGCATCGGTATATAAACGGTAAATTTCGTGTTTACGAGTATATTTCGCATTATTTCGTGACAAAACAGGGTAGGAAAATGCACCTCGCACCTTTCAGAAACATGAAAAATTAACATTACAATGTGTTATTTCGCATTTCGTGTTTTTGTCAAAAACGAAATATGCATGCCTCTACATATTGTTTCAAGGTCTTGGCTAGGCGGTTGGATATAGTCTGGTGGTAAGGGAAGGCAATCCATTTAGCTTTATCACTGCTGGCTGGGTGGAGTAGGTTAGGTTGCATTTCTGCTTTGCTGTACCATGTAGAGAGTTGATGTACTGTGTATCCATTTTGAAGTCCTATGTCCGACACTATGGTAACTTCTCCCTTCAAATCTTCTTCCCCTGAACAGTGCGAGAAAGCTCTTCAGTAGAAGTTAAGCCATACGTTGGCTTTATGTTGGGGTGGGTGGTTGGAAAGAGAGTGGATATACTGGTTCCCTGCTCCTAGTTTTCTATAGATTGTGGTGGTGAATTTGTTGTCCCTCATTTCGATGGTTAGATCTAGAAAGTTAGTCCCTCATTTCGATGGTTAGATCTAGAAAGTTAAGGATATCTTGGTTTTCCCGTTCTATTGTAAATTTCAACCTGGGGTGAATGTTGCTAAGTTTTCCATGAGTAGATCTATTTCCTCTTCACTTTTGTAAACGACCAAGGTGTCATCTGCCATATCGTATGTATTGGAGTTCTGGTGAGTGAAGAATATCTTTTTCAGCTAGGTGCATAACAATGTTTGCTATGGGAGTGGACAGGGAGTTGCCTATAGCCAAACCTTCTGTTTGTATGAAATACTTGTCTTGAAATTGAAAATAGTTGTGCCTGAGGCAGATTTCCAATAACTTGGATACCTCAGACACTTCCACTGATGAGACCTTATTGGCAGAAAGCCATCTTTTCACTGAGGTGAGGGCTAGGTCGATTGAGAAGGAGTTATACATGTCAACTATATGCTGGCAATTTTGGCATGGTTGACTTGTACTATTGATGTTATTAGTTCTTTGGCATCTGTGCCATTTCGGAAAATGTAGGTCAGTTTGTGATTGTGCTCAGAGATTTTCTTTCTTAGACACTTTGTGAGGTGGACCGTTGGTTGGTTGAACCCTGCGACGATGAGGCGCATCGGAATCCCCTGTTTGTGCGTTTTTGGAATGCCATAAGCTATGGAAGGTGATGGGTGGGTGTTGAGGAGAAGTTTGTAGTCTTCCTGGTTCAGCATTACACAACTTTCAACTGTACGCTTGATTATGTGTTTGCACTTTTCAGTTGGTATTTAATTTTTCATGCATTTTATGGGAGTAGTCACCTTTATACATAATCACATACTGGTTTGTTATATCTGATTTCATGCACCAAGAGTTGTTGGCTTCCAGCCAAGATTTGAATTCGGTTAGCACTGACCTGATTTTTTGGTGGGTCGGTTGGGATTTGGATGCCTTCTGCAAAATGCCCGCTGTCAGTGTCCGTATGTTGTCCATGTGTTGGGTGAAAAACACGCCGCTTTTTCTGCTGCACATATGATATCTAGGGTGGGGGTTCACTGGTTAGTACATTGAATTTTTCGCCGATGACTAGGAGATTTTTGAAGGATTGTGGAACGTTGAGGTTCGTCAAGTTGACAATGTTGTTTACTTGTCCATCATTTGGGTCGTTCACACTTTCACTCTGCCACTTTCCCCCGATGTGGTGTAGTTTGCTGGTGAGGGTCCTGTTTTTTTCATTTCTTACAGTATGTAGCATGTAATCTATGTTTTTGTTGGGGTGTTCCCATCTTGCGGGGTGTAGCACTGATATGAGGTAGGTTCTTTGTTTATCGCACATGTGCACCAGTTGTCGAATTTCTGTGTGCTTGTCCGCAATAATGGATGTAAGAGCTCGCTGTTGCGCAACTTACAAGACGTTTTTCATTTTGTAGCTGTTCTCCGGCACTTTCCACTGAATGAACTTTGGGAAGACGTCACATGTTTTGCATGCTTTGAAGAAACTAATGTCCATTCGTCGAACCAACAGTTTGCATTCGTTCCTTTCATATTCCCGTAGCTCCTTAATGAACGAAGGTTCCGAATTCATGTTGAGGGGAATAAAGATATATCCGCGAACCTTACTTGTACTAGCGGTAGTCGAGGAAACAACAACAGGAACCGGAAGTCAACCTAACAGTAAAGCATCGAGTTCCCAAGTGGATGGTGGCAGAGGCCACCGAAATTAATAGAACATTTACAAGTAAGTTTCGTGGATATATCTTTAGTAACTCGCTTACATTTTATATAAAATACTATATTTAAAGCACAGTGGAATTATAAGTTTAGTATATTTGACAAGAAAGTGTGCTAGAATTAAAAGGCAAATTTTGAGAAAAATAACACCAATTTTAAGAAAAAATAAACCAAAAAAAAAACAAGGTCACTAATAATAATGAACATCACAATGGATTGAATTCACAGTTAACCCACAGCATATCTCACCATTTTTCTGGTTAGGGACATGCTGTCAAATATGATGAAACAGTGTGTGCTATGGGTAAAAAAAAAAATACATAATATTGTTGCATCACTGTCATGCGACTTCATGGACTTCAGAACAGAAGGATATCTGGAACTGACCCAGCTGATATCCAGAGAGAGAATTTTGTCATTCACTGCCAGGAGAGCTTCAAGAATACTTTCATTCTTTTGATGTTTTACTTTTGGATGAGCTGCAAACTACTGCAGCAAAAGACCTAAATAAAGCCCGCCATGATGTTCAACCAACTTGATGTTGGTTGCTGGATAACCTTAGATGCAATGTAATCCCAACCTAACTTCCTCCAACTCTTGAAGGATACATTTTTTTTAACATTAACCTTTAGACCACCGAGCATGTTTTCAGAAAGTAACCCCTGTGTCGCGGTGGCTCAGTCGGTAAGGCGTCTGACTACCATGCTAAAGGTCCCAGGTCCGATCCCCGGCCGGTTCAAATCCGGGAACTTTTCTAACGATGGAAGCGTACCCCGGCACCCACCCAGCATCGAATAACATGGGTACCTGGGGGAAACCCTGGGGGGTAAAGGTGGTCAGGGGCATGATGCTGATCACATCACCCCCACTCACGACCGGATCAAGAAAGTGTGGGGCGTTACCCCCACACCCCCTATACGCCTTCGTGGCATGGTGCTATGCACAGGGGAGCACTTTACCTTTTTTACCCCTGTGTCGCAGAGGCCTTTGCCTGCAAATTTTAAATTCCTACACTTATTTCAGATAAAACGTTATAACTCTTACACTATTCGACCAATCTATTTCGGGTAACTTTTGTTTGGAAGCTAGAAGAATAGTGCATGCAACCATGCCCAATTCAGAATACCGAAGGTGGTAGGGGGAGTTTGGGGGACTAGCACCCTCAAATTTTCATGAAAAAAAAATAATAAAACTCTGAACTTGGCCCTCTCTGTTCCCACTGTTATGGGAAAAGGATGCAAACTTTGCTTTGTTTTGATAGAATGGACTTCTGGCAACAAAATCAAACTTGAGTCTGGTGTCAAATCAGGCAACTTAGGTCCATGCTGGCCAGTGAAGGGGAAAGGAGATGGACCCTGAACATGAGCGTGGCGCGGGTCCCAGGTTGACGAAGTTGATGATGATGGTGATGGGAGAGGAGCATCATTTTCATCCGAAGACGAATCGGATACATCCTCCCAATCAACATCGCCAGCAAGTTCATCCCCTTCGTCAACATCTGGTCCTGTACTCTCACATTCAGTGTCCATGTCATCTAAAACCTCACTCAATCGATGTCTTCCGGACATGTTTCACCAAAAAGCTGACTGAACGGGGAAACAATGGATTCGCAGTACAGAAGATGCAAGTGCGGACGAAAAAAAGAAATCAAAACCACATTGAGCCACACATGGAAAAAGCTCGAGATCCACCCACACACAGAACAAAACTTCACACAAACTTCTCCATGCACTAGTCAGATCGTTTCTGATGGGACCCGTCTCCATGCTAAAAATGGAGAAAGGGGAGGGAGGGAGGTCAAAACCTGCAAGAATTTTCAGCTGAGACCTTCTAAATCTGCTTTGTTTTGTCCACGTTTCGTTCAAGACGTAGGCGTCTTTGTTGGGTTGTTGCAAATGACCAACTCTCATTCTAGCTACATTCTATTTTTAGCCTTCGGGCTCTGAAAATCTGCATGGACCCAAATTTCCAACCAGCCTTTCCAAATTTCCAACCAGCCTTTCGAACAAAGAAGACTGGCGATATTTAGTGACCTTTGCCTGGAGGAAACAAACAGTGCCATAAACATCTGGTGTTTATAGCTTCTCTTCAATGCACGACTCGAACACGTGACACTGGCATCTTGGGGGGGGGGGGGATTTGCTTCACACGGTGATGAAACACTTTCCGAGAATGTCTGTCAGTGTTTCCACCCCAACATAAAAACTTTCAGTGGGTAAAACCTCGGGAATTTCACCTCAAGCTGCGTGGTCCATATATGTGACAAGTTACAAGACCGTTATTTTCTATGGCCCGTATACGGAAAGGTTAAAAGATTAAAATGAAGTATGAGCCTCTCAATTTACCAGGAGTTTCTCTCATCAGGCATGAGAAACTATGTGAAGAAAACCAAATAAACAATTCAAAAAGAGTACAAGGGGCACATAAAGACTCGCAAAAAGTTATTGCTGGGTAGCTTAAATTAAGTCTGCTTGTTAGCTCATGAATTTAATTTAGTGTTCCGAAAAATGTTGTCTTTAGTATGCATGTATGAAATACAATTTTTATACAAATTAATAAAAATGTACTCTTACTTTTAATTACTATCTCCTTTTCTTCCTCCTCCTCTTCTTCTTCATCCTCTGAGGGTAGATATTCACTGTCACTTTCTTCAAAATCCATGCCAGCACGTTCGCCAGGTACTTTTCCTGCAGATTTCCGTTGATCCCTGGAGGAAAAAATCCATTACACTTAATACACCACTGCTTGCATCAAAAGCTAATAAGAAATTGCAAAACCTGTTTATAATTCCTTCATACACAGTCATCTCCATACTAACTACCTTGCTTTGAAGGCTCATCCCTCCATGTATGATGATACAACTTCAGGAGCAAACTCTGGCATAGTTTAAATATATCTGATTATCAATTTAGATTTGCATGCTTTCAACCTTTACCTATCCGAAATTTCGACCGCTTCATGTATACCCTTTAATGCCAGATGGTCGATACTTCGACAGATCAATTAACTTGCCATTTCTTGAGAACTATACACTATATATCAGTTCTGTCTTCTTTTATCTTTAGTATATATATGAAGGTATGATATACTCGAATCACAAAACAATATATCTATTTTTACTACTATTAACAAGCAAAGTTTTAAAAAATCCGTTGTTTCCCTTCGTTGCCACCATATTACCATGGAATAATTTCTAAAAGTGGCTGTATATTCAAAACTACTGCATCTTTTTTTTAAAAAAATAAATTCTACAAGCAAGAATGAATAAAAAGCAACATTTTAAACAATGTCCAACAATTAAGGATTCAGGGGGGACACGGGGGTAAAGGCACGATTGTCGAAATTTGTCCTGACCACGTGTTAGCATGAGGCAGCACTTACTGTGTGATTTCTTGAAAACTATACACTATATTTTAGTTCTGTCTTTTTAGTTCATTAGTTTACGCCTATAGGTATTATATACTTGAATTACAAAAAATACATCCATTGTTACTATTATTAACAAGCGCTGTTTGGAAAAGCCCTTTCTTTCCCTTTTATTGCTATGGGATAAATCTTTTTCAACAATTTAAATTCTAAATGTAAGAATGAGTAAAAAGCAACACTTTAAGTAACATCCGACAATAAAGGGTCCGGGGGGGAAGCGGGGGAAAGGCTCAAAGTTCTAAATTTTCCATAATTATGGAAAATTTTCAGATCCCGTAACTTCCAGTTCTTTTAAAAGTTGTGGCACGTGCATTACACATCCTCATAGTGGTCTTTTGTCATACTTGCCTCGAAATTTGATCTATCCAGCATCCATAGGGCTGACGCTAAAAGTAAATTCCGAACACTGTCACGAAGCTAGCAACACTGCCGCTTTATATAATGTTTTTATTTTTAACTCAAGAATTGTCAGTCTGATTACAATGAAACTTTGCACGATTGTAGAAATATAGCACTGCTAGATGCCACATTTTTTTCCATTCACTTCGGTCTATTGAGGGGTACAGAGGCATGGTACGGTATTACATTTTTTTTAAAAAAAAAATCAACTTTCTTCTTCTTCTTTTAACTCATTATTGGGAGGCACAATGTATACATTATACCTCCGTTAAAAGCGTTATCTTTACGAAAGAAAACAAAACCAATTTCATCTGTTTACGCCAATTAGATCTCGAGTCATAATATTTTTTGTACTTTGTAGCAAGTTTGAAAAGCCCGTGCTTGAAATGGCTCCGGCATGAATGAAAATACAGGCGCACGAGAGGTCCAGCGGATAAAGGTCAATGAAAATATTGCTGTTCCAATTGTCATTCCTTGTTAATTGGGTTGGGGTGTTAAAATGTAAAATTCATAGCCACAATAGAATTAATTTCAACAAAGGACAAAAACAGCTTGAATGAGAAATAACAACATGCATGAACATCACAAAGTAACCCATATCTCTACAGTAGATCCACTGTCTATGATTTATGGACAACAAGTAATGCATAGAGGCACATATTTTTGGTAAATAAAAAAGCAAAATTTCGGTACAAAAACAGAGTCGATTTCAGGTTCAAAAGCCGTAAATAAAATAAAATTTTGGTGTTATAGCGGTGAATAATCACATCAAAAGTGCTATATAAAATGACATTTTGGTTTTAAAATTGTGAATATAATCCTAAATTTGATTTATAAACTGCACTTATTACACAAAATAAACATATCCCTTATAATAGCACATTTATGGAGTTACCAGAGTATTAAGTTTATTCATGTGTAAAGGGGTCCATTTTTGCTTCTCAAATATTTACAGCAGAATTAATTAATTTTCCGTGAATTACATAACCCACAGGATACTTCAGACTTCAGAAAGTGTTGCATCGGTATATAAATGGTAAATTTCGTGTTTAAGAGTATATTTCGCATTTTGCAGTTCATTTCGCATTATTTCGTTACAAAATAGGGTAGGAAAATGCACCTCATACCTTTCAGAAACATGACAAATGAATATTACAGCATGTTATTTCATATTTTTTTGTCAAAAACGAAATTTGCATGCTTCTAGTAATGCAGCATTCAAGTCCTAAAGCAAGTAATAGGATAAGAATAGAACAAGCAAGTTTAATAATTCATGCCCTCTAAAGTTATCCTAACATTTATCTTACAGAAAAACAGTATTCTAACTGCCATAAAATTCGATCTTAAAGCAATCAACTTACCACTCCTTGTCACTTGTTATTGTTCCGCACTTCCTCTCTTTCTTTCTCTTTTTTGGATGAAGGATCTTTATTTTCAAAGGAGATTTACTTTTCTTCTTCTTCTCCTCTGCATTTTCTAGTGAACTCTCACTCTCCTCTTTCTGTTTCTCTTTCTCCAGAGCTCCATTCCTCCCGGCACCAGAGCCTGTTGCTTTCTTCCGTGATACTTTCTTCCTCTGGAATTCTGCTTGGCTCAGCAGATACTTCTCAAATTCTGTGTAGGCACTTCCCTTGCTTTCATTCTTCCTGGAACATAACAATAAAAACAACTCTCCTTACTTAAATTGTTATTGAAAATATCGAGGGGATGTACAGGGTGTGGCACAAAAATGGGATTATTTGTTTTCTTTCTATGCACGTTAAACTGGCTTGTTTAATGCATACTAACCTTGAAGTAAGCACGCAGTGGAAATTTCCGCCTTAAAGGTCTACTTATTAGCTATGGGGCAGCTATGCTATTCGAATGTACAGATATAACACTGTTCCAGATTATGCGAGTTTATTTACATAATGTGCAAGCACAATTAGACTACACAAATAAATAAAGTTTGTTCGACGATAAACTTGCTGAAAGAAAAACATGTCTTCTCACTTAGGCCAATTTGATGGATATTCATTTAACTAATTAATAATGAACTAAATCTGTCTTTTGACTGTCAAGTCACTTCTTCACGTAGTATAAAAGAGAAAGATTATGAACAAAATATAATTGAGTGAGTGAGTGCAAGTTTAAAACATTACGGAAAGTACTTATCCTTCTCCTCCATATTGTGGTTCCTCGGACACCTTCACAAAGTGTCTAACTTGAGGAAAACAACTTCCTCTCTCTGGGTCAGAATCCAAAATGCGCTGCCTGAAGGGCTGCGAGGTTGCACCGAGGCTTCCTTATTACGTCATTGCGTAACCGATTATATTGACCTCTGGTGGCAAAATTAAGAAATGATTCCATCAATCTGGCACAAATGAAACAGAAATATAACAAAATGACAGCCCCGTGCACACTACGGTCCATATTTCGGAGAGTTTCTGTAATGGAGTCAGCAACACTTACCGTCATTTGCATCACCAATGGACACTATTTACAGAAATGGATCACTGGAACGGAACTCAACATGCTGTAGCTGTGAGGGCGTTCTAAAAATGGTGACCCTGTTTCCGCCGCAAGACAAGAATATTGACGTTAATTTAATCTCGAGAAACATGATCCTATTCCGACCAATGCAATCAGGATGTGCCTCAAGAACTTTGAAACTATGGGAAGCACACTGAAACGGAAACAATTCTATTCACATGTAATGTACCATGGACAATTTTGATCGTAGATTGACAAAGTATCAATGACGAAATGCTAGTCACCTGCAGGACGTAATTTTCAGCTTGTGAACGTCACTGTGGACATTTTTGAAATGGCAATATATAATGGTGTAGTTGATGTGTTTGTATTTTTGTCTAATAAAACATAGTATTAATTTCGTAGCATTTAAAAAAGCTCATTTTAATGCCACACCATGTATAAAGATTTGCTATACCAAGAAATGAAATTGAAAGTTCTTATCTCATACAAATGGGCGATTGATACTCCTGAGGAATTGTACTTTTTCAAATGTTAACGTCTTCCGTTTAAGCGAACATGTGCTTGAATTTATCTTATTGTACATCACTTTTCTACCAGTTCATGGCTAAATGTGGTGATGTGGATGAATGCTGATTAGATGACATAGGGACACTCACAAAAAAAAACATAAATACTCCGACCAGTACTCAAACCTCGAACCTACCTGGTTCCCAATGGCATCATTACAACCCAGTAGTGTCAGTGACTGTACCAATCGAGATTACTTAAGCAGCACTTAAATATGCCGGTAGATCTTTCAGTTCTCTGGTTTTTTTTCCACATTAAGTAGATTCTTAGTAATTGATTGGTATCAACAGAGTTTGATACTTGAGATAGAACAAAAAATATATTAAAAAATATTTCCATTAAGAACACAATAAAAATATCATATGAAAGCTATTTTACTTACGTATTTCTGAGTCTACTCCTTGAGTTAGCTACGTTTCGGGGAAACGACTGACCCCTTCTTCAGGCGTTCTTTAAGCATGCAATACTGCCATGCCGCATCGTTATATCACACAAGAAAAGGTTGGACGGGTAGCATTGGGGAAAAAATTATCAGAAAAAACTATGTCCCTTTCACCCTGCATTTCCTTAAAACTCGTCATGTTCACTATAAATTCCCTTAAAATTCAATAATGTAAAAACAAGTTAAAAATCCAAGAACTGTGCTCACTCACATCTGCATGTTAATAAGCTGATGTTCCATGTGGAATGCAGGAAGCACAGGCTACATCGCTACGGCATGTCTCCACCTCGGTTATAACTACGTTATATCCGGGTCAAATTCACGCACTTCCTGTACGGCACAAATCACTTCCGGAGTAACCTGAAATCCTATTTCTTCCCTCTTTTGGCCTTTTTCCCATTTCTTTAAATAGGTTTATCCAGATTTCGTCAAGATTTCCATCTTCCCGATTGAGTTTACTGTCCCTATCATTACATATGTTAGCTACTTCATAAACGTTTCTGTTGATAGCGAGATTTTCCCTTCAAATAACAACTTTCTCTTTGATTTTATGGGAGTTTTCAAGTACATGCCCAGATAGGCCTGTTTTGGGATTCCAGTCTTTGATGTCTTTGTCGTGTTCTTTCCATTGAATTTTCATGCTTCTCCCCATCTGTCCGATGTATTCCTTATCGCAGTTACATTTAATACTGTACACTCCTTTCGCGTCTTCGTCTTTTTCCTTTCCAGCCCTTTTATATTCTGAAAAGTGCTTTTCTATATTTTGCGGGGGGCTTCATTCCACTTTTAATATTATAATCCTTTAAGACTTTTTCAATTTTTTCTGAGACATCTTTAAGGTAAGGAATTCCTATGATTTTTTGTTTCTTGTTTTCCTCCCCTGCTTAATTTTCTTTGGCTGTAATTTTCCCATCTTTAGATGTTACTCTTTTTTCCCTTTCGCAAAATTTGTATGCATTCTTTCTTATTTTCATTTCATTATTGTTATATCCATTCTTTTTCCCAATGTTCAAAATCCATTCTTCTTCTTTAGCCAAAGTGTCTTTCTTCTTACACAATCTATTCGCTCTTATGTAGAAATTCAGAAAAACATTTTTCTTTGTTCTCCCTGCATGTTTCGATTCTTTTTTAATGTAGATTTCTCCCGCGAGTGCTTTGTGAAGAAGGGGGCAGTCGCTTCCCCGAAACATAGCTAACTCAAGGAGTAGACTCACAAATATGTAAGTAAAATAGCTTTTATATAATATTTTTATTGCGTTCTTAATGGAAATATTTTTTAATATTTAACATTGTGAGTAATACGCACCAAATCCAATATGAGAACAAAAAAATAGATAAGAAAAATTAGAATATGTTGTATCTCATCAATTTAATAAGTTTCCAGTTATTTCAACCCATCAAATATCATATATGTAGCTGGAATTGTCTTAGAGACGTTGATTTTCAATTATTTAACAACAGACATATAGGCCAATGAAAATAATTTATCATAATTTAAAATCCAAAAAATGTTAGATCTTCACATAGGTTAGTTAGGGATATCAGTACGTCAATTTAGATCACTGGTGTCCAAACTTCTTTTATTATTTCAGCAATTTATCGCAGGCATATTTCATTTTACTTGCATTAAAGATAAAGTTTAAAAATAAAAATATAGGTTTCATGAGTACTAATGTGGGTCACATAAAGATCCTTGCCAGGCAAAAGTTTGGGTGGCTCCTACTTAGATGGACTGTTAAATGTCCCAATGAAACAGACCAGTTCATTATGTTGATCTGAGGCATTATTTGGTAATCGATCACTTCACCAAAATTCATCTTTGTAGGTCTGCTAGGTCTTGAGACACCAATAGTTGACGTGGGCACATCAGCTTTTTGCTGATTACTATCCTATAATCACAGTTGCATCTTGTGACTTACGACCAATAATTTGAAACACTATCAATGAACGTATTCATGATCACTCGCAGCTATAGACTGTGAATGAGCCTTAAAAAAATTATAATACAGTGAAACACTGATTATAAAAAGTTACAGAAGTTTCCAACATTTCAAAGTTCTCTAGCAATAGTCCCCCAAAGATCCTATAGAGGTTCCACTTCAATAAAATATATGACTTACTTCTCTGTGGATTTCGTACTGGACAGCACTGTTCCAAATGGGGTCATCTCTCCCAGACGAATACGTCTTTCCAAGTCGGTCTCCTCGTGCTGCTTCTTGCCCAGCACCAAGTCAAGCTGTGGATCTGCTTCAAACAATTCCTCACACTCCTCCTATGCATGAAACAAAGGGAAAATATATGACCTTTGCTTCTATGCTCTTGAAATAAAATTTCAAAGTCACAATATTTCACAATCAGGGATGTACCCAATACCCAACCAATAATATTATACAGCCAAAATGCCACATTTTCACTTCGGCCATAGAACTAGGATTTCAAAACTTCTTAAGTGCTGCTGTACATATGACCCCTGTTGGTTGTTAATCACAGTTTAGCATGGGACCAGTTACTGAAATTCTACTAATACCACTGCAGTAAGTCTTTATTCACTTTCTTTATGGAAAGGGCTATCAGAAAGAAAGAAAAAAGCTATTTTGGCTTGAGCTATTAATTAATTTCTAGATTTTCCTGTACAGAATAACCTGGCAATCAAAAGTACAGAAAAATATATTTACAGTGTTAATATCTCTTACAGTTTCCACATTATTGGAGATTCAAAATTTGGGATGTGTGAGTTCTGTAGACAACCATGTACATAAATCAATTAATTTTGTTTGGTATATGTCAGAAAAAACAATGTGGACTTCTCTTTCTCTGTTTTACGGTTTTACTTTTCTGGGATCTTACAAATCCAGAACAAGTAATTTTTACTAGAAATCTTGTCCTAGATGTATGCCACAAGTGTTCAGATAAGATTAAACATCACAAAATATTATGAAAACCTTGTAATTGAAGATTCTAAATATTATGCCCAAAGGAGATACAGCTTTCTTCGGCTTCCCCTGATTCATATTTGATGCACATTGCATAGCCTTAAGGCCAGCTCCAAGTAATCTCAATACAAGCGCTGGGATCTTCAGGATGGTGAATAGTTGTCCGTCGAGTTTTGAGTTTTTGTTTTTTAAATCCATTTTGCACACAGATACTTGAGACTGAACCTACAGTTTAAAGTGGGAACCAAATACAGGGTGTTTCACTCGTTCTTGGCCCCTGATTTTCGCTTAAAAAATCAAACTATTGGTCATAATGTAATGAAATTCGCTCGGACATACCTTGGTATGTATACGAGAAGCATGGTGACATCATTGGAGATGGGCTACTGACAATCCTTACACCGTGCATGAACCAACTGTTCATAATGAAAAAAATAGTGCATGGTGCACGGATTTCTTCCTTCCTATAGGGCATGCCGAAAGGAAAGGTCTATAGCAACAAGCCACGGACTATCGTGGAACTGCAAGACAGCATTTGGCGGAAAATTGATGCTGCGACTCCTCATGTGTTGGTGGCTACCTTCTGTAACATGGAGAGGCATGTGCAGGCATGCATTGATGCTAATGACGACCACTTCCAACACTTGCTGTGACATCGCTATGCTTCTCATACACCAAGGTATGTGCGTAGCAAATTTCATTACATTATGTCCAATTGATTTTTTATAAGCGAAAAACAGGGGCTGAGAGCGAGTGAAACACCCTGTACCATATCACGCTGCTGATGTGACTCGAACCTAGGACATGGGCATCATAAATAAATAAGATAATCACGTTGTTATAAAAAGGGTCCTGTTGAAGCATTGAAAAAGAGCTTCTTAAAAGATCATCGCGACAGCGACCTTCAGCGGAGTTGGAAACACTCCGCTGACATTGCATTAGAAAATGAAATCAGGAATCAGAGTTTACCCTCAGAATTGCCATTGCCAAAGGACGCGATCGAAGCAACCGTTGTAACGGCCGATAGTTCGAATTTCAGTTAAATAGGTCGCGTGAGAAAATCTCAGTCTTAGTTGTTTCCCGTTTTCCATCGAAGTCAGTAGTTGTGAAAGAACTCAGTGTTAGTTGCTATCAGTTAACGCCAATTCAGTTATCGCGAGAGAGCTCCTTAGTTATTATTAATTAAGAAGGAGGAACGAACGATCGGAAAGTTGAAGAATATTATTTAGAACATCGGTACACGCGAGTCTAGAGTTTAGGAGCTCCGAGAAGCGCTCCTGCGTCCGTCTTTATTACAGGGTACGACCACATCGAAGCAAGGACTTTCAAGGACGAGAACATCCAACGAGCTTCAGGTAACGAACATTCCTTATGTCCTTTCTCACCCCCACCTGTTCAGTCAAGGGTAGTGTTTTTAAATATATGTCCGTGTGTTCTTATTTCATGGCGCTAGTCCCCTTGCAGTTTGAGTGTCGACGTTGCTCTTCAGAGCTACCCCCTTTCTCTTACAAGCGAGCGAGTGGCTAAAGGCTGTCATAGCCTATCAACGATCCCCAAATATTTAGACTTTATATGGTACTATGAATCAAACCCCGGGACCCCTTGATTTTAGGTGCCCGTGGAAAAAATATACTAAAGGCAAGTAGCGTACCTTCTTGACATCCTCAACTTCCCCTGCCAGGGCCTTTTGCTTCTGCAACAGTGTCTTTTCGTGAGCTCTCAGGGTTCCCAATTTCTCCTGCTGAATCCTCTGATCTTCCACAACGGAGGCAGCATTATTGCCTTCAAGCTCAAGGACTTTCAACAAGCACTCATTCTTCTTTAGCTTAGCTTCCACAGAACTGAAAGAAAGAAAATACCACATGCCGTGCTCATCGCTTGTAGATTTCCACTTAAAAATACTAAAAACACATACTTACATTAGAACATGCTACTGTATTTGCCTTTTTTGAAGTAAAATTAAAAAAAAAAAAACATTATAACTGCACAAATGAAAGTTAAAAAATTGTAAAAAAATAGTAACTATTGACAAATTATTATTGTAGTTTCCATGAGTTACAAGTAGTAAGCAGCAACTGCTGGCTGAAAGGGTGAGGTCAAAGTAATGTGTGGACACGACCATGGCACAGAGAGTGTAGAACAGCGTAAATTCATTTTTATCAGAAATTATGAAATCCATATATATTACAGAAATATTTCCACACCATAGTGTATAAAAAATGATAAATAGATGGCAAATTCTCTAGTTCGATAAAATACAGACCTAATATCCTTCGCCACACTCTTCAACTCCTGTTGGACCATTTTCTTCAGGCGCTCATTTTCCTGGTGCTCAATCACTTTGTCCACCTGGTGGAGAATCCCTTGTTCCAAGATGTCCTGGTCGTACACGGAAACATTGAGCAAGCGCAGCTCTTCTGCCTGCAAAGCATTAAACGTAATTTGAAAGTTTCAAGATCACTCCATACCACCTCCCTCTCCTCCCATCGCTACACACATCATACACATGCAATGGAAATCCATCTACTGAGTTTTATTTTTGAAAATTAAAATGGGTATTTAAAAAAAGTTACTTTACAAAAACAACATATTGTTTGCATTGAGAATGGGCCCAGACAAAATTCTGGGCAATACACAAAGCATCAAAAAGAATATTGTACCGATTCAATATAAGATTTCAAATGTTCCATGATAAACTTGATGGTTTCTTTACCTCCTAAATTAACGTAAGTCACCAGATGACTGCAATATATTTCCTTGCTTTGAAAATTATCTATGTATTCGCACATTTACTTTACAAAACCCATTGTGTATGGATTACACCTTTACACAGTATTGTATTCATCTGTGCACTTATTTCTACTATAATTACCATAATAATTTTGTTAAGAGTATAAAGATGGCTAAATGGTCTAGGTTGGATTTGACCTAACAGTTTATATTCTGTGACTTTGTGGTTATGGATTGTGAGGTAATGGGTGTCCATGTTGTACAGTTGAAAGAATTGATTATTTCATAATCAATTGAAGAACATGTAGTTTAATCAATCTTAGAAAAGGTAACTTATCCTTTACTGAACACCTTATTAATTGTCACTTTAAAATCCCATCCTCGTCACCAATTGTTAAATTTAAAGTACATGCAATAAATATTTGTTGAGTAAATAAAAGAGAAAAAAGTAGGGGCAATCGAACCCAGAACTTTTGGGACGTGAAACTGATATGCTACTAGTTGGCCACCAGGCTACTTGGAAGTTGAACAATATGTTTGCTTAATGAGACTTTAAAGCACGTTTTCTCGCAAATGGCTGGCTAGTGCATCCTAGTACCTTAGCATATCAATACCAACAGGGTACCCTACCATTAAAGGAAGTCCCGTCCCAAACTCCATTTCCCAAGCCGTGTCCTCTCCTTGTAATTTTCAATTGTATAATGATTTCTACAAGTTGTGCAAGAGGATAACAATGCATTTAGAATACTGGAAATAAGTGGACATAAGCATCAAATCTTGAGAAACTAATTTGAATGCTAATTTGTAACCACACAGAATCTGGTTATTTTGTCACACTAAAAGGAAACCTAACTGTTTACACAAGTATCACATCTGTTCCACAGTGCATTTTTCGGAATACACCTTAAAAAATGTTCCGTGAAGCAGATACGTAAGTACAAATATTAAAAGTGACGAAAGAAAGAAGTTACATGTGTTTGTGGATAGTAAATTTTTACCGTATTGAGTTACTTTGTATTATCTTGATAAATTCAGAACTGGAGAATTTATTTAGCAGGATGACTTGTGCATGTTGGAAAAATGGGTATGATTTTACAATACTGGACACTTCCCCAATTTCTTTCATATTTTGCATACTCAATAATTTAGGCCTCGTAATCATGAATCTGCAGTTAAAATTTGGCACTCACGTGTAGAACTTGCAGAATAAGCAGGTCCGACACCCTCGATTTCTAAAAACAAACAATGTTTATCGCAAGATTTTGTGTTTTGAATATTTAAAGAATGAAATATATATTCCTGATATTACTACGAACTGGAAATTTTAACTGTTAGCCTAGCATAATCTAACCGTGCTTGGTTTGTGGGCTATTCGTTAATGGTTTGTGGGGATACCCGTGCATCGTTCGATGGGTCTAAGGCTAATTGCCACCACGGACCGTCAAAAAATGTCAGTTTCATAGTACTTGAGCAACAAACTTTGCGATAAACATTGGTTTTATTTACAAATTGAGGGTGTCACATACCTGCTTATTTCGCAAGTTCTACACGTGAGCGCCAAATTTTAACTGCAGATTCGTAATTACGAGGACTAAATTATTGAGTATGCAAAATATGAAAGAAATTGAGGAAGTGTCCAGTATTGTAAAATCATACCCATTTTTCCAACATGCACAAGTCATCCTGCTAAATAAATTCATTTTCATTGGGTATGCAGTGTTTCGAACCTTCTTAACCCTGATGCACACGCGCCGGGGTGGAATCCACCCCAGACAGTCTCTCTTCTTTACTACGTTTAAAGGTGTTTTGTTTCTGTTGGTGACCTTCCGGGTACCTTTCCGTTATTTCCCCTTCTAGTCATTGACTCAAGGTCAACCAGTTTGCACGTCCCTGTCACTCAGCGAACATCGTCAAACTCGGCCAGGGGTGTTTTACACCCCACACGTGTGCTTACGTTACACATTTCCAAAATGCTGCTTTTTTAGTTTTTGTTATTTGTTTTAGATAATTGTTATTTTTTTATGAACTGTAGTCTAGATGCTGTTTTCAGTTGCATATTGAGAAAAAAAAAACTCCAAATGGATAATTTGGGTAGTGAACAAGCGAGGATTCTGTCCATGTTGGATGAGTGTGGAAGTGATAATGAATCAATTGTCGGTGAAGATAGTGATGCAGAACAAGACAGTTTACACGAAAGTGAACATGATACAGACACTGAACAAGACTGTGACAGTGGTAAAAGTGAAGAAAGTGACAGTGACAGCAAACTACCATTGGCTCACAGACTCAACACTTATATAGGGAAAGACAAAACTACTGTATGGAAGAAACAGCCACCACCACAAAACGCAAGGACAAGAGCTCATAATATTGTAAGTACACATCTTCCTACTGTAAAAGCTGCTGCTAAAGAAGCCAAAACCCCACTTGATGCGTGGTTGTGTATGATAGACGAAAGCATAATAGACAGCATTGTAACTTGCACAAATTTGTATATAAACACAATACGTGACAACTATGCTCGAGATCGAGATGCTAATCTTACAAAGTAACTCAATACAGTAAAAATGTACTTTCCACAAACACATGTAACTTCTTTCTTTCGTCACTTTTAATATTTTTTATAGAAGAAACTACTTATGGAAACTAGTTCCTTTAGCATTGTTGAACATCTGGAAGGTGGGAATGTGTCATAGCGGAAATTCATTATTTTTGTTGAAAATTAATTCTCCGACGCACAGTAGCCTACACCTTCGTAGATCATGGTATGTTGTGATTGTGTTTTGTCGATGTTCATTGGGTATGCAGTGTTTCCAACCAAAAATACAAACATAGTTAAAATCCGTTGAACCATTCATGATAGCCCCAAGAAACATTATGTGAGGTTAGGTTCAGTTAGATTAGGCAAACATAGTTAAACGAATCATCTAAACTGTAAAAAGAGTTATGGAGCACTGATGGAGAAGGCATAGAATTTTTTCCTATAGTAATGGGAATAAATCGATTTCACTTTTTATTAAGGTCCCTTAGATTCGATAATATAAATACGAGAGCGGCTAGGGATATATTTGAAATGATAATTAGTAATTTCAAAAATGGGTTTTCGCCTTCAGAGCACATGACTGTGGACGAAAAACTTGAACCTTTCCATGGAAAATGCCCCTTCAGGCAATACATCAAAAGTAAACCTGCAAAATACAGACTCAAGATATTTGGATTAGCAGACGTTCGTTGTTTCTACACCTGCAATATGGAGGTTATGCTGGCCAGCAGCCTAATGAGCCATATCAAGTATCTAATTCCGCAGCGGATGTTGTCAAAAGACTAATTACTCCTGTGACAGGTACTGGAAGAAACATATTTCTAGATAACTGGTTCATGAGCATTCCTTTGATGAAGGATCTAAAAAATAATTACAACTTAACTTGCACTGGAACTTTACGTCGAAATAAACGAGAATTGCCTTTAGAACTGACCAACACTAAAGAGAGAAAAAGACACACAAGTTTATTTGCATTTACAAATGACGACAATTGTTTCCTATATGCCTAAGCCGGGAAAGGTCGTACTATTGGGTTCAACAATGCATCACGATAATGAAATAGATAAGGAAACCGGTCCAGAGCAGAAACCTGTCATCATAAGAAAGGTGGCATTGACGTGGCTGACAAATTGTGTGGTACATATTCTGTATCTAGGAAAAGTAAACGCTGGCCATTGACTATTTTCTTTGGATTGCTAAATGTTGCCGGAATAAATGCATGTATTATTTATAAGAACAATGTAGGCATTGATCAACAAGTTCTAAAAAGAATATTCCTAAAACAATTGGGCAAGCAATTGGCTAAGGCCCATATTGCAAGTCGTGCTTCCCTTCAAACGCTACCACTTCACATCAATGCTGGTGCCAAGCGTCTCAGCGGAGTTCCGGAAGAGCCAAGACAAAGGGAAAAGAGAGCCTTCGGTCGCTGTGAAGTCTGCCCACGAACCAAGGACCGGAAAACTCAGTCATCGTGCTGTACCTGTAACAAGCTTCTGTGCAAAGATCACATCTTTATCTACTGTGAAGAATGCCGTCCAGAATAAATTTGAACATTCACTCACAAAAACCTTTCTCAGTAGCTAAGTAACATGTTGTAAATTTGATTTAAATTTTATAATTTTTTATAAATGTATCTGTTTAAATAATACTCTTGTTCAGATTTTATCAAAAATTCAAAAAAGCACTCTAAATATTTTGTTGGTTTAGGAAAAAGTTTTTATGAAATCATAAACAGCTGGCTAAATTCACCAATACTCGATGGTGATTTACTAATAAATTTGTATAATAAACCTATGTCTAAAACATCTTCAGTTGGTTCATTGCCCTGTCTTGTAACCACATGAAAGTAAAAAAACTATTATTTTTTGGGTACAGTTAATATTTTTAGTTTTTTTTAAAGATACTTTAAAATACAGAAGAAAAATGTAACTGTCTAATCAACAATTATTCAAACCACTATACTGCTGTTTTATATAGCTAAAATATGTTTAACTATTATGGAAAAGACTAATTGTTACAAAAAAAAACAGAAAAACCTTTGTACTCATACATTTGTAAAAAAAAATGCAATATAAAGTGTGGGGTGGAAAACACCCCATGCCTGTGGTTGTCACAAATATTCACGCGTGTTCATAAGGGTTAACCGAAATAATACAAACATAGTTAAAATGTGTTGAACCATTGACGATAGCCCAGACACATTACGTAAGGTTAGGTTAGGTTAAGTTAGGTTAGGCAAACATAGTTAAAATTTGTTTAACTATGTTTGCCTAATCTAACTGAACCTAACCTAACCTCACATAATGTTTCTTGGGGCTATCATGAATGGTTCAACGGATTTTAACTGTTTGTATTTTTGGTTGGAAACACAGAAGGTTGGAAACACAGAAGGTTGGAAACACTGCATACCCAATGAACATCGACAAAACACAATCACGACATACCATGATCTACGAAGGTGTACCCGCCAAAGGCTATTGTGCGTCGGAGAATTAATTTTCAACAAAAATAATGAATTTCCGCTATGACACATTCCCACCTTCCAGATGTTCAACAATGCTAAAGGAACTAGTTTCCATAAGTAGTTTCTTCTATAAAAATCAAGAAATGTGTTTGTGTATAGTAAACATTTACCCTAAATACCATTGCAATAACTTTTGTAATTTTGATAATGTGTTACTAATGTAAGTACTGAGAAAGTAATAATTTAAGTTACCCAGAGTAACTTCATTAGGCTACAATTCATTGTAATATGCCCATTACAGTAACTAAAGCATTCAACTGAAATACTAAGAAGAAACAAACAATATTTTGCATACCTGCTTCTCAAATGCAACCATTTCTATGGAGTGTCTATCTATAGTAAAATTGTTGAAATCTTCCTTTTCTTCGCCACACAGTTCATTTACATCTTCTTTCACTTCACAAACTCCACTTCCTTCTCCACAATTATCCATTTTAACATCATCTTTTACATCACACATTCCACTTCCTTCTCCAGAACTGTCCATTTTAACATCATCTTTCGCATCCCACATTCCACCTCCTTCTCCAGAACTGTCCATTTTAACATCATCTTTCACATCACACATTCCATTTCCTTCTCCAGAACTGTCCAATTTTGCATTATCTTTCACTGTTGCCTCCATCATTTGTGTTCCTATCTAGAGAATCTTATGTAAGCCTGAAAAGACAGAACAGTAAACAAATTTCTGTTGTTAACTTGTTCCTACTGCATACTTTTATGTTATTTTATATCATTTTCTATTACTCAAAATAATACACGTTTACTGTATTGTTGCAACTTTAACCCTCCGTCTGTACACCAGGCACATTTTCCCCTCATAAAACATTGCTTCCCTTGGAAGTTAATTGAGACTGAAATAAAATTATATGTGTGAAACATGTACCTTTTGGTTGACCTTCATTTTCCAGGTTGGGGGTCTATGCTCCCTTTTGACCCCTACCAGATGACCATGGAAGCACAAGTGCATTTTGCAGCTTCAAATAAAACCAGTTGATACATTTAACTTTCTGATTCATTTCACAGAGTCGGTCACACCCTGATGAGTAAGTTAGCCTACTATTTTTTTGTATTGAAATCTAGATTTCTGTTGTTTAATCATACCTTATGTTCAGCATTACCATTGTTGTCAATTCAACAGTATTCTAGCATATTTTTCATATTTTATATTCATTTATGACAATCCAAAGATGTAATATAATGACAGGGTCTGCCTGACTTAGGTGTAGAAAACAAGTAAGAAAAATATATGTGAACCAAAAAATCTAAATTTTTGTTGTTTAATTATTGATGAATAAAAAGTAATTTGTTTCTTATGTTCAGCATTAACATTGTCGTCAATTCAATGGCATTCTAACATATTTTCTGCATTTTACATTCACTTATGACAATCAAAAGACAATATAATGACAGGGTCTGCCTGAACCAGGTGTACAAACCAAAAAACAAAAATATGCGTGTACAGACGAAGGGTTAACTGTTTAAAAGACGGTTGTTATGCAGTTCTTGCCTACCTTACATAGGTTGGGAAAGCATTACTTTATATGTGAATACAACAATTATTATTGTTCCTGTAGCAAGCAGAAATCAATCTGATTCGCAAAATCAAAAATTATATTTAGACACAGTTCATATATAAAAAAAATAGAAATATACATTTGACAATAATATAACCAGCTGGATGAAAATGACAGTACACCAAAGATTGTAACTTTTTTCACGTGCTTTGATGTTACACAACATTCAATGGATATGAAAACTTTTCTATTGTCAAACTACGTGTAGTCAAGTACCAACTTGTAGAAGTCGGCCAGCATGACAGGATAATAAAATATTTTAATTTATTACTTACAATGTTATAATAATAAACAATAATAAAATATAACAAACACAGTGTTTGACCTACTCTTCTATTTCTGAAATTCACATTCTACAACATAAATCATAGTGATATTTGACAATAAGTTTCATTTGTAAAACCACGTACGGTAATTTCACCATGATTATTACATTGCAATCGCACACTGTAACGCAAGTCGAACTATTGGCCAACATTAAATGGCTGAAACATAACAAATGAAATAATTTTAATCTATCGTACCTAACGAGAAACCCACGACACCTCACGTACAATAATAATATATTTATTTACCTTACTTAAAAATTGTATTATCATTAATTTCCTTGTGTTACTCCTGTACAGGAAGAATCGACAGAACCACGTGTAACCAACGAGATAGAAACATTAGAGTTGCTGAAGCTCTTTCCTGGCAAATTGACATTTTCACTTTTTTAAAAAAAGATCATTTTCAAAATCTCATGAATAAGTAAGCCGCCGCATTATTCCGCGTTTCTATGTATCCACTTTAAGGTCAAAAGGAGGCTTCCAAAGTTTCGCAATTCATCTTGCTGTCAAAACAAGCCGGTATCAAACTTTCGTTCTGTTCACATGCGGCGCCAACGCCAAGTGCGTGGAGGGAGAGAAGTAGGGGCAAGGTCTAGCATAACCTCCGATGTGATTTTGTACATTGTTCATAAATTTCTGCAGGAACTCAATGCGACCTCTCTTCAGGGATTTATCCAGAATTTCCCATCTGAGAAGATATAAATCCGTATTTAGGGTGTACAAGAGTATATTTAGCTAGACCCAAAATGACCATAAATTGGAAATTTGCTAAACATTTGAGGTGTGGAGGAAATTTGAGGAGGTGTTAAGAGGGGTTACGTTGTTGGGGTGCGCGGATACATCACTGCTTCTCTTCCACTGCTGAAAACAAGAAAGTTTATAGGTCTTACTCCTCCCGACATCTTTCTTCGCTCTTTTCGAAATGCTCTTTTTTCTTTTTTTTTTTTGCCCACTAATCTTTCATAGGCTTTCGCGTCTGTAAAGTGTGGTTGTTTCTGACAGACTGCAACAATGATTCTCAAACCTTTGCAAAATTGCCTCCATAGACTCCACCCACGTTATTTTGGTATACATACATCCAGTAGCGAAGATTGGGTGCCAAAACTGGAGCGGGGAAGGGGCGGCGCCAGAAATTTTCGACCGGTTGGGCAGAAGCTGTATATTGATAGATTAGGGTGGGCAGGTATAAATGTAAGGCCTTGTAAGTGTAAGTGAGTGTAAGATACATACGACATACAGACATATGTATCCCCTTCTCTCTTACAATCTTCTTCCACTTCTTTGTCTCCGATGGACACAATTATTTCAAGGAAATGCTTGTGTGTGCGGAGCCATACGTTTTAATCACATTCTTTCCGTCATGTCAATGTAGTGAAATAAATGTGAAGTGGTTGCATCACATTTTGTTCTTCAAGTGCAAACATACAAGTCACATACCTACTCCACTTTATATATTAGGCGACAGTGATAGAAATTGTGATGGCAGACAATTGATTGATTGATATGCTTTATTTTACTTTGCTTTTGTGCCACTTTTCGCTAATTTGCAAAGATGGGGATGAGTGATGATATGATGAAATTGATGAATGGACACTCGCAAACATACATGCCCAGGCCAGGATTCGAACCTGGGACCCCTGACGTCATAGCGCGATGTGCTAACCACTCCGCCGATGGAAGACAATGGTAAAGGATTAAATTACTTTTTCGTAATTTAAATGCATGTTCCTCATTATATAGTTTTCATATGAGTTTTTGACTGAAACTTGGAGGTTAATGATCACTTTTCTTGGCTTACAAGGTTATTATAACTGACAAATGTATTTTGAATGTTTGCAGTAACGGGTATCGGGTACCAAAACTTTGGGGCAAGGGCAATTTACTTCTTTGATAGAAAAGTCTTAGCATTAAGAGGCCATAGTGCGGGTGCAACAAGTGGCAAAATGTGGCGGGGAGATCTCCCCCCCCCCTCGCTCCTCCTAATCGCCGTCACTGGATATTTGGATTAAAATTAATGTCTTATTTTGGGAATGTAAACAAACAAACACGTAAAAACCAATTCTTCGTTCATTCTGCATAAAGTATCCCCAGGTTTATGAAAGGCTATTTTGACAAAATATCGCCCAAAAAATCTGTTAGACAAGTCGTTATTCGCTTTCTGAAGCAAGTCTTCGTTACTCATGCGGGAGATGTGATGCACGTATGGTTAGATGAACACATGCACTGAGGTAACAAATAGTTTACATTTTGTAGGATGTGATTTTGCACACAAGGAATTCATCGAAATTGATCACTATACCTAGTAATTCATCTCTTTTTCACAGAGGACTTGTTTTCTATGGCGTCACCTTTTCGAAAGCGCTCAAATGTCAACTTCCATCCTGCGCAGTATACCCTGGAAACTTTAATCTTGCAGTCAAACGAGTCTCCGGCGCCTGGAACCACAATCAAAATAATCATTTGTGGGGGGGGGGGGGTGTTTGTATTTTCAATGTCTGCGTATATTTGTTCCCCCCCCCCTTCGTCAATTTCATCTAATCACCATTGAACCTCATTGTCACCATGAGCTAAAATTAGCAGAAAAGTGACTTCACATAGAACAAATAAAGTCAAATCAGCAACAACTTACTCTTCCAAAAGTGGAGTTTCATTAGTTCATACCACTTCGAAAGTTACAATTTCACAGTGCTTCATTGTTGGATCAAGGCAGCTGACTCCGTGAACAATAACGTTGTTTTCCGAAAGTCTCAAATATTTGTCTCTGGGAATACACCCTCTTAAATGAACGCATCATTTATGGGGACTGCTAAATGTAACACGTTCCCTGTGAGTTCTTCCTGTATGTATTTTTTCTCCAATGGCATAACGTTTTCGCCTTATAATGAAGAGTTCTGGTCTCTACTGCCCCCTCCCCTGGAGGAAGCACAATGTACACTTGTTCGGACTCCATTTTAAACTGTAGGTTAAATCCCGATTAGCCTATCTGAGCATAAAATTCGACTTAAAAACAAACAAAAATTTCTTATAGATACTTCGTGACATACCTTTTCTTCTTTACTTCATCTGCATCTACAGATTCTGTTGACCTTTTCGGCTAAACCTCTGATGCTTCTAAAGTTTAAACCATTCCCATCGTGATTGATTAGTTCTCCGATGCCCTCAAAACAATGCTTTTCTTACAACCCCTTCTTCTTTTTATTCGACGTAAGTTAATCACAAGAAAAATCGCATGATTACGTAACTGAAAGGCAAAATTTAGATTTCTAAATAGAATTAGCCATCCATTATCAATTCCATAATTCTGTTGCTTTTTCCAAACTCACATAACTGTTACATCAAAATTAATATACCTCGGTTGAATGATTTAGTTTATTTTAATTCGCATTTTGTACCTCTTGGCTAATTTGCGAAGATGGGGATGAGTGATGAAATGATGAAATTGATGAATGGACATTCACAAACAACCAAGCCCCAGCGGGATTCGAACCCGGGACCTTTTTTTTTTTTTTAAGGAATATCCCGTTTTTCACTCTATTCTCAGTTTTTCATTTCTCGGTTTTTCTCAATTTTAATTTTTTCTCATTTGGACAAACACAAATACCCATGCCTTACCCGGGACTCGAACCCGGAACCCCTGGCGTCGTATCGCGCTGTGCTAACCATTCCGCCACGGGGGTCGACACAACTCGGCCACAGGGTCCGGCTAATATAGGCTACCTCGGTATTGTAGTGGTTATTGTGATTGCTTCTTATTAGTATTTATTACATAGTAGAACCAATACAAAATTGTTATTTTGAATATCATGTAGATATTTGAAAACGATAGGTATGTAAAATATAAACATAAATATAAAAATTTTAATGAAATAAAGAAGGAGACACTTTTGGAATTTCAATGTAGACCTAATTAAAAAGTCGAAATAATTTATTGTGTTGCTGGAGGAAGCAACGCTGAGGCTTTTATTTGTTTATTTAGAGATTATTTTAATAATACTCAGGCCGGGATTTATATATGTGAAGACCCGGAGCTTACAACACCAAGACCTCACTTCAATCACCCTCCACAATTTCAGTTATAACTTTTGGCCAAGGTACATAAGGTGGTTAGTTATACGTATTTCTACATTTTTCGTCACCTCCGAAGTACCTAATTTTTTCATTATGTGGTACTTTTCAAAGCAGTTTTTTCCACAGTGAAGGCTCGGAGCTGCAGCCCTCAAGCTCACCCTAAACCCTGATCTCATCTTGACCATACCCTGCATAATTTTGCGCCTCCTAAGCCCACTAGCTGCTTCTAATCATAGAAGTATTTAATTGGTCACAGTCTTCTTGTTTCAAGATCTCTACTAATTCCCTTTGCTTTCTAATGACCAAGTTAAATCAGTTTTTTATGGGATGATGATATGTGAACATTTCTAGTATAGATAATATTCATTAGTAAAATATGCATGTAATGAACACCAGAATACACTTATTTATTGCAACATTCACATATCCCCAAGTATAGGCCTATGTACTTAGTGAATTTGATTGGGTGGGCAATCGGGTGGGCACAGGCATTTTTGCGTGGGCGCTTGCCCACCCGTGTCCACCCCTGTCGCGGTCCCTGCGGGGGGATTATCTCACTCATGGTAGACAAGGCTTAGCATTAAGAGTGGGGAGAGTGGCCCCAGCCCATCCTAATCGCCGCCACTGCATGCATCTTAGTGACAATAATTATTTAACAAGTACAGGTGTCTAAAAAGCGATAGATACATGGAACTCTTACACAGGGTATTAACTTTGTCTATGTGAATATTTAATAAACATTAAAAAGAAAATCATTCTTTACATGAACGTTCAGTATGCGGGAAAAGTTTTTGTACGAAATAAAAAGCAAACGCATAAAAAACAGCTGTGGAGTGGCTTGCAAAAAATTTGTATGTGTATCGATGGTCTCTGGTAATTTTTAGGATGATACAAGAACGGTACATTTTTACGCATTTTATGCATTACAGAAGAAATATGTAATATTTACTTTGATTATTCTGTTCGATTTCCAACTTACTTAACTTTATATATGTTATGAACACCAGGCCCGTACCCAGGATTTTTTTGAGAAGGGCCAAGTTCGAAACCTTGGTTATATCCCTCGTTTCTATCCGGCCCTCTGGATTTCCTCCTACTCTAATCCCTCAGTCTCTCCTTTCACCTCACCCTGGGTGCCAAGCGAGCAGATTATATTTGCGCCGGAATTACAAAAGGGGGAGTTTCACACAATAATTTATATTTTATGTCCCTGGTTCGTTTACACATGTACAGAAAGTGAATATACAACTTGTTAAATGGACAGTACCGTAGTTCTTTAAATCATAACATTCTCGTAGGATATATTGGTTTATTATACGTAGTTATATATATACATATTTTACATAGCGTTTCCATGTGTGTCTTGCATAGACCAAATTAACAAATCTCTAGATCAATATAATTGCGCACCTATGGCATAACCATCGGCACTTCCTTTACCACAGAGTTAGAATAACTATCTCTGTGGGCCTATCCTCAGCTTAAATGATATTCCGTTCATTACAAATGCGTTTCCTTACGCCTTCACTCTTCCTTTGGGCATCAATTATTCAATACGGAAATATCCACATATTCAAAGATTTTTCTAAAAGGGGACTTGGGACAGCAACAGGGGCTGGCATAACCAGATGCTACATTATTATATCCAGTTTAGCCACCATAAGTGGACTAAACTTGAGGAGACGTTCCTCTTTCGTCGATCAATGGGGAAACACTGTTTTTTTTTTTGCTAAAGCCCACTGGCCTTTTTTATAGTTGGGGTAAACGTCCGTGGACGTGGACCCCGTAGCGTTGGAAAATTCCACTGCCAACGGTCTTTTTAAAGACAGCTAGCTCCCCCAACCGTGGAGGTAAAAACAGGGGAATCTAATATCCAGCAAAGCACAATCCAATAAGCATATACACTTACTTGCAATAATAACGTAAAAGTACACTCATGGAAACATATTACTTAACCCTACACCTTGTAGCTGGCCAGCAATTAATTAACATATTACCAAAACCAGTAATGGTCAATCCGACCGTTACAATATATATATATATATATATATATATATATATATATATATATATATATATATATATATGTGTGTGTGTGTGTGTGTACATGTGTACATGTATAATTGTCATGAAATATGTGTAAATTATTAATTAATATCGTCAATTAATGAATTAATTTATATATATTTATATTTATAAACATATATAAACAAATTAACTTGCTACATTTATAAACTAGCAAATTAATTCCCTTAACGACTGGTTCAAAATGTCAAGATATTAGAAGATAGGTGATTTTTTTAATAAGTGTTACATAGTATTTAATCATTGCTTTTTTATTAAAAATGATAATTAAATTTTCATATCTTTATTGTTATGTTTCTATAATAGTGTAAATCTATTAATGGTCTCTCGAAAGGAAATATTTCCTTATCAGAGTTGTATCTATAGATTTCAGCACCGAGGACGGGAATAATTTTCGCACCCCCTGCACCGAATTTGCACCTCCTTACCTATATCTAGCTGGCATACTTAAACATGTATAAATTTTATGTACTTACTATTTTCCGTTGAATCCGATGAAAAGAAAACTTAGCATTCAAGAAATGTGGCTAATAAAAGGACAGTCGGTTGTGCATCCCACACCATCTTCATTGAAGCAGTGTGTGTTATTGTTCACATCTGCAAAATCGATAGCAAATTAAAGATAACTAGGTGGAGGTACAAAAAATAAGAAACTTTAAGAAGACATCAGTTTCCTATTAAATTAACATGTAAGTGCTATGTTTTATTCACGACAAAAGGAGGTGAGAAATGGAGGAGAAATAACAGGTCGGTCTAATTTCCATGTTCCAGGGGCCTAGGGTGACAATGACAACCACCTTCGCATCAACGGCTCCATTTCTTACTAGTCCAATTTGATATAATTTTAAAATATTATCTATGACTGTATAAGTACTTTTTTACCGCATGCTGTTACCAACCCTAAAGAGAGAGAGAGAGAGAGAGAACAAAAGATGTATGCTACATTCACGCACATGTTTGAAGTCCAAACTAATTTCTTATCTTTGTTGTTATAACACAAACTCCTTTTATAGAACAAGACCGTTGGTGGGAAGGGGGAGATCCCCCTTCCGCCATGGGAATTCGTACCCTGAATGTGAGGGGGCCTCCCCCATGGCGCAGTGGTAGCGTCATTGCCTTGTAATCAAGGGGTCCCGGGTTCGATACCCGGTGGAGGCACAAGTGGTTCGGATCCCACTTTAAACTGTAGGTCCAGTCCCGATTAGCCTTACTGTGCATAAAGTGGACTTAAAACACCAACTCAAAATCAAAACAGTACCCTGAATGTGACCAACAACGCTATGGAATTATACTTATAACAAAGAACATGTGAATTAACCACAAAGAGAGGACATTTTCTCATCAAGACTGCAAAAGTCAAAACAGGGAGTTAATATGTGAACTGTCCCGACCAAATTGGAACATTTAGTAGCTTTTCATAAATGGTTATAAAACTAAAATTACTAAATATAATAGACTGCATACTTCTGCAGTCTGCCTCTCTCCAGAGACAACCCATTCATTTATACAAGAAGAAAATCTAAATTCTTGCCAAATCTTAAAAATTATACATGTTATTTTTGTAGGTTTGCATCAAAATATTTCATGACTCGAGGGGGGGGGGACATGGCTCCCTTGCTCCCCCGGGTACGGGCCTGATTAACACTAAGAGTAGCAAGTGTACTGTTTTTTTTTAACCTGAACTGAACGTTGTCAATTTCCAAGTGAAGACGGGGACTGCTTGACTGATATACGGTTCTACCCCTTCCCGACGCCTATGCAACATTTCATGTTATCCGCACAAAGGAAGAGTTTAAACCCCATACTGATGTATCAGTTTTCAGAAGAGTGTAAGTGTTTTGCCTAAATAGGTGCTCTGGTAAATGATCTGGTGAAAACATTTTCACTTTCCAGCGAGTGATGTGAAAGTTGCCTGATGTGAGATTACACCCCAGACTATTTTCGGAACCAAATTTTCCCAAAATTAAAAACAAGGTCGTTGGCTGTTTCTGCGTCATTGAATTGTATCTAAAAATTGCAACAGTCAGATTCCTGTAGCAAGTGTTGAGAGCTGCACAAGGAACTGGAACGTGAATTTGCCTCTGAGCGTTCAACGAATTCGGACTTGACTTTAGGAAGGAAAAGGCACTGAATAATCTGTGAGTGTTTGGCTGGATATTTTCTTCGATTTAACAACTTATTAGTATTACATAAATGCTATAAATTTTTCATTGCTAATCAGTGTACAAAAGTGGACTAATAGGTTAGTTGTGATTAAATGTTATATTGGTATTAAACAAGGGAACTGCATACAGGTACTACCGGCATTTTCTTACAGTGTTTGGTTTGTGCAAATTACGCCTGGTAAATAAATAACAATTCTTGTATTATATTGTAAAGTTGCTTTTTTCTCTATTGTAACCGAGATTAGCAGAAGGTTTGAGTTGGTGTTTTAAGTCCACTTTATGCACAGTAAGGCTAATCGGGACTTGACCTACAGGGTTTAAAATGGGATCCGAACCACTGTGCCATGTGCCTCCACCGGGTATCGAACCCGGGACCGATTAGCAGAAGGTGACAACGCATCCATGCCGTAGTGACCAGTTTAACGCGTAAAGAAATCAGACGAGAATTCGAACCCAGGAAAAGACATGGGCAGGGCTCGAAATGAGGAGCCGCGGTTCTAGTCTGTAGGGCGTCTGGCTGCCACGCGGGAGACCCGGGTACGATTCCCGGGGTGGGTGATCTAAGGCCGGAGTTTCCTGGTCCCCGCATAAAGTGGCTCTGGGGCTCACTCAACCTCTAATCAATTGTTACCTTGGGGCAACCCTGGAGGTAAAAGCGACTTGAGCGTGGTGTTGATTACATCACCTTCAAAATGTCCTAGATCGAGAATATGTGGGGGAGGGAAGGTATTTAAAAAATCAAATAAGATCGTAGGCTACGATTTTTTTTATTAAAACACTAATAGCATAGGCTTCAAATGTGTTAACACAAACCAATTTATTATAGAGATGACCATTCGGCACATACGTACTTTTTCTTAGGAAGTCTCCTCAGTGGCGGCGATTGAGTGCCAAAATTGGGGGACAAGGACAGTTTACTTTCTCTTGGTAGACAAGATTTAGCATTAAGATGCCATAGTGCGGGGGCAAAAAGTAGGAGGCAACTACTCCCCCCACGCCCCATCTAATCGCCGCCACTGAGTTTCCGCCATATCGCCATTTACTAGTCATTCAAAATTAAACAAATGTATAGTAAACATTTTATGAACTTTCATGAAGATTGATTCACTTCACATAGATAAAATAAATTCTCCAACTCTATTTAGTTATATTGTTTTCCTCATACAGGGCTGTCATTAATAAGCTCTAAACCAAACGAAACACTACAACCGTTTAACCAACTCGTACCTCTCACTGTCAGACATTCAAGTTCCTGTATCCTCCAGGTCTCTGCAATATTCCATCGTCATTGTTCATTCGCTATTTCAACTAACCAATCATTCTCATCGTCGTGATGAGCCTACAAAAGGAGACAAACGACATTAAATAATAGTCACGCAAGCAACTAACTCTAGCCGTCTTAAACCCGAAGGTTTATGGCTGCAGTAACACAAGGATTCCATCTGTTTCTATCCTGGGAAAGATCAATCCAATCTTTTCCATCCTTACCGATTTCCTTTAGGTTGATCTGAACGTTATCCCTTTATCTTCGTCTTGGCCTTCCTGCAGGTCTCTTTCCATCAGGTTTCCCATCAAGAATCCTGTAAAGGTAAACTCTTCTTTCCTCTCGCATTCGTCCCACGTGGCCTGCCCACCTAAGTCTTCTTGATTTAATTATTCTAATAATATCTGGACAGGAATACAAATTATGCAGCTCTAAATTATGTAATTCTCCACTCACTTGTCTCCTCATCCCTCTTAGGTCCAAATATTTTTGAAAGGATTTTATTTTCAAATACTCTTAATCAGAGGCGTCTCGTGAACGCATGCGGTGCATGCTGCGCATGCGTTAATTGTGGGAAAAAGGACAGATTGCTCTGCGACGACATTCATGAGCATTTCTACATTCTAATTTCTTCATATTGGAGAAGTATTTATTTTACACGAGGGCGCTGAACTAAGCTTATATTGCATTTCTTGGATCTGAAGTGAAAGAAAGTAATAATTCTTTTCCCACAATGCATGATGCATGCGTGAAGAAATTAGAATGGAGAAATGCTCATGAATGTCGTCGCAGAGCAAGCTGTCCTTTTTCCCACAATTGACGCATGCGTTCACGAGACGCCTCTGCTCTTAATTAATGTTATGAATACATGTTATATTCTGCTTATTGAAATTTCCAAAAGCATGATATATAGTAGACAACCTGCTTTTCAGTAACTGTTTCATCGTACCTTGTCAGGGATTTAGCCTGTTCAAAGTCAAGGGAGCGGGGGAATCGAACTCAGCAGCATGACGTAACTTCTTCCCAGGTATCCACAATAACTGATAAAGGTTGGCCTGACCTTGCACAATGTGAGCAACATGTTCCACGCTGGTGTATTTCCACTAAGACGCCCCCTGCGCAAATGTAGACTATATTCGTTTTAATTTCTTGTGACGATTTATACTCCCTTTCTCTTTATTTGCTATAAAGAAGTATTTGTGTGTCCTTTACAAAATAGAAAGAGGAGGGGGGCAGGGGTAGTACCAAGGAGGTGCGAAGGGATGCTTCCGCACCCCTCAATTTTCTTCCGCGCTCGTTTGATGCAATTGATGAATGGACACTCACAAACATCCATGCCCAGGCCGGGATTCGAATCCGGGACCCCTGGCGTCGTAGCGCGATGTGCTAACCACTCCGCTACGGTGGCCGACACACGTGGTTGTGGTAAAATAAAACAAAATGAAGCAGTTTGATGGAAATATCATCATAGATGCCTGCTAAAAGTTGATCGTTATTTGATGCAGTCGCTAAAGGTTGCATACAGGTTTCATTTTCCTTCCCACATCGCACCCTCCAAAATTTAATCCGCACCCTCTCAGCACCCCAAGATGATTAATCCAGGAGCCATCGCTGAGGGAGAATGATGTTTATAATTCACATTGAACGATTTCGTCTTTCCGTTATAAATATGGCTGAAAGAATAGTGATCGCGTGTGGAAGTTGTTATCGTTCTGGATTTCCACTCCAATGGTCGTACATTAAAGTCCCTGCAATGACAAAAGCTTTTCGTAAGCTTTAATCGTTTCCCAGTGTTGTTAACTTAAATTGCTCTCTTTAACATTAACGATGAGAGATTATTGGATAAAATCTCTCTAATTAGAATTGGTATTTGTAGTGGTTTAAATGGATATAAATAAAAAATCCTGATAAATGAAGGTTTTATCCTGCACTGCTTTCTCCGCTGTGTATGTGTGTATAGTTTACCGTATGATATTTAAACGCAGTAATATTGTCTTGTTTTAGATCAAATGGACAGCAACACACAATATGTATTCTTCAACCCTGAGAATTCATGTGAGAAGGAACTACTGAACACATTGTGTGTATTTTCTCAAGCATTCCATGACGATGAAAACATAGTCGTGTCAAATGACGACGTAGGCAGATTCTTATATTACATACACCAGATATTTCAAACAAGACAAGGTGATGTTTTGACCAATTGTAATTCTTCATTTATGATTTTTGAGTTGTATCAAATGGGCATGTTTCGGGAAGAGTGGTTAAAATTTGAAGCTGTTTGCAAGTTTGTTGACTTAAACATTGAAAGAGACGAGACAGAAGGAAAGAACCGCAAAGAGGACATAGCTCAGTTTTTAAAAACAGAAGGTAATTCTAATTGTAACGACAGACAAGAGGATACTTTCCTAAACTACAAACTGCTCAGTGCACAGGAACACACTAATGTTAATGTAAGGGAAGAGAAGTGGTGATCTACATTTGATCAAGTTGACATTTAGGTTGTGTTTTGCCCAATAGTTACCAGTAGCCGCCTCCAGAGAACGTTGAGTGGTTGCAGGTTCGAGTCCTCCTCGTCTTTGGAATGATCCTAAAGAAGTGACGTAATGGTGTTGTAGATTTAGGAACCTATTAATCTCCCACGATTTTAAAATATGGATAAACACCAAGGCAGATGTTGAAAACAATCTTCTTCTGAATAATATATAAATATTTGTTATAAATAATCTATTGAGAAATGATTAAGATTTTTATTTTGTAATGTGCATATAATAGAAAATGATATATACCTAGTCTAGCCATAAATACTGTTACACACTACTTTGCGAATACGTTGAATATTGTTTTTCAGATTTTTAAATATTATTTTACTATGTTACACTTACATATATTACACACAAATAGTACCGATCAGTTTTCAAAATGTCCACTTATTGCCCTCACGCAGGCTCGAAGTGTCTCTGACCAGACATCTATTGCAGCACGGATGGTCTCGATGGGAAAGTCCGCCACTGCTGCCATCAAGGAGCGCTTTAAACTTCCAATTATAGGGTGCCTCTTCTTCCAAACAGTCCCCTCTAGCACCAACATTTTGTTTTTCCAGGGTATTGAGATCAGGGCTATCAGATGGCCAATCAATAGTGGAGATGAAATCTAATACACTGGTCTTCATTCATCGTTGTGTCATCCTCGCCTTATGAGCTGGAGCAGAATCCTTCTGGAACCTCCAAGGTTCATTGTGAAACATTGTTTGGTTCAAGGATCATGGAAGGATCCAGCACACTTTCGGCATACACATTCACACGGGTTTTTAAGCCCTTTTCACTAAAACGAGGCCTGGTGGAACTGCCATAGCTCACCAAACCATGACTGAGGAGGGCTGGTGGCATCTCTGAACTTTGGGAACTCTCTCACGAACTTTTCGAGAGTTGAAGCACACGTCCTTTCATTTTGGCGGTTAAAACTTTATTCAGTTGTGAACACTTTCTCATCAGTGAAAAGAATCCTGCGATGCAAATTGGCGCCGTACCACTAGAGGAGCCTTCTCGATTTCAGTTCCTTCTGCTTCTTCAGGTATGGCGTCAGGAAATGTCGAAAACTCCGCTGGTAAGTTCCAAGTCCAAGGTCTTCATTAAGTACCCTGGACATTGATTGTTGTGAAATGTTCAGCTCCCGTGCCATTATCACTTGCATCCTGGTGGGATTTTGAATTTTGGTGGAATTTGATGCTCATCATATTATTTTGAAATGCCCAATTCACTCAGAAAAACGAAAGACTTTACACAAAACATTATCAAAAATGAATGTGCCTTTTCCCATAAATTTGACTTCATCGTTGTACGGACCAGTTATTCGAATTGGATATATGTACAGTGCGATCCATGAGTATTACCGTGCAAATCGTCCATCATCATGTTCATGCACTTTATTTGACCCAATAAGAACTTCAAGAATTAAAAGAAAACTCAAGACAAGCTGAGAACTTCTGCACCAGCACACATAAGAATCCATCGCTTAAAAGCACCCAGGATGTAAGATAAAAATGAATGAAAATGGTCATGGACAATTTGCACGGTAATACTCATGGATCCCACTGTACGTATAATACTTGCTTTTTGAGACAAGCTGATATAAAATTGTAATAATTTTTTAATGAATGAGTGAATGTAATTATATATAAAAAGGTATTAGGGGTGCATTTGAAGTTTGTGTGTAAAATGTATATAAAAAATGTAAAGCTGAACGTCCAATAAAATTTGTTGATTGATTGATTTAGCCAAGAGTATGCTGGGCGTAAACAGCCAGATGTAAACTGCAAGTCCAATAAAATTTGTTGTTGTTGATGATGATGATATTTAGCCAAGAGACAGGAAGAAAATGAAGCAAACAATTGTTATATGTTACTGGATGAACATTTGAAATCGCACACTTTTTTAGTGGAATTTGTTATTTCATTTTTCTCTAGTATTATGTAATATGATTGTGTTTACTGATTACTGGTATGTGTCGTATTAATTATAAACATCCTTGAAGTCTTGAAGCTCAAGATATTTGTGAATGCAGGGTGTATATTTCTCTTGGTGTAATTAACACTTTTATATTGTGAAGTGTCAGAAAAATCAGCAATGCACTTCTTTCGATCAAAACAAGAACCTGCAATTAAGAATGATAAAGAACTGAAGAAACTGCCAAGAAGTACAGCAGGTAGAAGTGACGAAGATACTTCGAGTACATCAACGGAAAGTCAACAGATTCCAGTTGCGAGGGATTCTTCTAGTACCAAGACACATCCACGTGACAATGCTGAAAGAAAATTACAGGAAGGGAATGAAGTTCGAAGTACTTCTTCACGAGGCAAAATCTCCGAAATGAAAAAATCCCCAAGTGATGCGGATAAACAGGATGATTTTGAAGCCATGACTGATCCTGAGCAGGAACCACTGCTTGTACACATGACAGTAACTCAGCTTATTCTCTATTCGATTTTTATGACAATATTTTGCGTAGTTGCCAGTGGAATGGTAATTGAATCAAAGAATCATCTGGCAAAAGAGTTCACACAGCTGTTCGTAGAAGAGGAATTTGGCCCAAGTGAAATAGGCTTCGAAGATATTACTCTAATTGAAGACATTTGGGATTACCTTGAAGATGTATTCGTTCCCAACTTATACTGGAACCATTGGTATGGCGAAGATAAAATGCAAGAACTTGATGAAGATAGTAGGAATATATTGTATGAAAATAAATTACTAGGAGTTCCTCGTTTGCGCCAGGTAAAAGTGAGAAATGATTCTTGCAAAATCCAAGTAGACTTTCAGCGAACTTTTACTTCGTGTTATGACTCCTATTCTGCAAATGCAGAAGACAAAGCTCCTTTTGGATTGATGGAAGGTTCAGCTTGGACCTACCATTCTCCCGAAGAACTGGGACTCTCAAGTTACCGGGGGTTACTGGCTACTTACAAAGGAGGGGGTTACTTCGAAGACCTGAGTAGAAACGAGAATGAGTCCATGAACAAAATAAAAGAGTTGAAGAATAACCTATGGATCACTAGAGGCACAAGAGCAATTTTAATCGACTTCACGGTCTATAACGCTAACCTCAATCTTTTTTGCGTAAACAGATTATTATTCGAGCTTCCTCCAACAGGAGGAGTGTTCCCGTCTTGGTCTTTCCGAGCGGTTAAACTATTCCGGTACCTCACTCCATCTGACAAGGAAGTACTTGGCTGCGAGTTTGTGCTGACCGCCTTTCTCTTGTACTTTACGATACTGGAGATCGTAGAAGTGTCCCTATCAAGACTGAAATATTTTAAGTCAGTTCGGAATATTCTGGACGCAACCTTTATTGTTTCGGGTTGGACATGTTTTGGACTCAACATATACCGCCATGTCATTGTCGGAAAAACAATAGACAATCTGCTCAGCAACGATTCTGAACATTCGAGCTTCCAATGGTTAGCAACCTTGCAGACTAGGTTCAACAACGCTTTAGCAGTTTGCCTATTTCTGGCATGGATGAAGGCGTTTGAGTATCTAGACATCACGAAAGTCATGATCCAGTTGGGAACTACGTTGGCGAGGTGTGGCAAGGACATAATTGCCTTCTCTGTCGTGTTCTTCACCGTGTTCTTCGCCTTTGCACAGTTGGGGTACTTGCTCTTCGGCATGCAGACTGAGGACTTCAATTCGCCAGCCAAGGCCACTGTTACTTTGATCAGAATTATCCTAGGAGATTTCAGCTTTGAGGAAGTGGAGAAAACGAATCGATTGCTAGGTCCACTTTACTTTCTAGTGTTCGTTTTCTTCATTTACTTCATGTTGCTCAACATGTTCTTGGCGATTGTAACCGACACTTACTCTAACGTAAAAGGTGAGACTTCGCAGCAAATCATAAGGATCAAGTTTTATGGTCAAATACGAGATTTCTTCACTCGCATAACAGGACTTAAGAAAAGGACTAAACCTCCTACTGAAGGCAAGGGAGAAATTGATTACGACGAAGTAAAGTGTGAGCTGAAGAGATGCAAATTCTCAAATTTCGAAATAGAACGATTCCTTTCCAAGCATAACATCAGCAGAGAGAAACCAATTAAGAAAAAAGATGCAGACATAATTCTAGAGGCTGCAGCCGCTTACAATAACGAAACTGAAGAGACATTGCTTCCTGAAGACAACATAACAGAAAAGCCTGGGGTGCCATCGGAGAAGTTTTATAGGCTTAAAACACGTGTTGACCAACTGGAGCGTTCGATAATTGTTCTTGTACGCGAGATAGATATTATGTTGGGTGTCAGAGAAAGGTAAAACAAAAGAAGACGATATGTGTTTGTTCCTAACGAAGGTACTTTGTTAAGATTTTTCAGTTGCTTAATAGTTGGGTGGCAAACTCTTAGCTATCCTAATGCGATCGAATGTAATAATTGTTATTGTGAATTAATTATATTTGCTGCTATATAAATTATGGGAGCTATAGGTATTACTTGGGTATGGTTATTATGGGGTTTTTGGATGTACAGTCACCAGCAATAGAAATGGGACAGGTAGATCCTGAAATTCCCCCTTCCCTTCAAGGCGTTATGTGTGTTGCATAACTCTACGGCGATATGTGGATTTTAATAGAAAATTTTCAATGACAACTTCTATCACCGCCGTAGAGTTAGGCAACACGCATAACACCTTGCTATGCAGGGAAACGAGAATTCCAGGATCTACGTGTCCCATTTCTATTGTCGGTGAGTGTACATAGTTCAGCATCACTTGCACCTCTTTAGTTGACACGGGTTAAGTAGTAGAGCAGCCACAGGTTGAACTTCGCCCATGAATAAAGAAATTCTAATTCTAATTATAATCAATCATGCTCTTCAAATACTTCCATCTATTCGCTTCTGTATGTGCAATCAGTTCAGGTTCGACGAATTTAGTAGTACTGTGTCTTTTATACAATGTGGTGCTGGCATATTCATTTTCACGTTCTATTAACTTGATTCAATAATGAAAGGCCAACAGCCCGAGGAAATAAAATATATACACACGTGAATGAATAACATCGGTTGAATTCCACCATTTGCGCAAATATAATGCATAAACAAAGAAATCGTGAACTTAATAAGTGAGATGTGTGTAATAGGTATGGCCAAAACAATCCGGAATTCGGATTTCGAAAAATTTGAAATCCGGATTCGGAAAATATACTATCCGGATTTCGGAGCGAGAAGAATTACAGAGGTAAGACAGGTTCTGGAAGGATAACGAATTACAGAGGGAAAACGAATTTTGGAGGAAAACGGATTGTCTCATGAATTTAACAATATACTCTAATCCAGTTATGTCAAACTCGCGGGCCGCATGTGGCCCCACCATCCCTTAATGCGGTCCGCTTTGGCCCTGCGTACAATTTATACATGAAATATTATTTATACATTTTTGTAGTTATCCCGCATTTTGTTATCTCCGAAAACAACCGAACTTCCCAAGATTCACCTATTTCTCCTGCGCAGACACATTCTTGCATTCCATTAATGTGTATGTGTGGTATCGACTAAGCAAGTTGATTGACAGTTTAGTTCTTAAGTGCAAGAATATCTTGCTGGTTGGGAGAGGGAAGCGTTCATATTTTCGGTTGCCAATGAATCAGTTCCTCCATTGTGAAGGGGTGCTGAAAAACCCCTTCGCACCTTCTTCCCCGCGCCACCCATGCATGAGAGCAAGAACAGTCTGGTCGAAAGCAGAAAGAAATATATATGACATTTTGTGTTGTATACGATTTCATTGTTTGAGCTCCGAAGCATGCAAATGATTATATTCTTTCGGCGTCAGAAGTGCTTGAGCATTAATCTGAAGCGCGAACTTGTCCAATCTATCAAAATATCGCTCTTGTGCAACTGCTACGACAGATAAGGAGCAATCGAGCAATGTGGGCATGTTTGGCTGAAACAAAGAACTGTTGTACAATACTACTGCAACAACACTGATCACATTGCTTTTCAGTTAGCCAACTATTCCTCTTTCTCAGTTTGGGATTAGTGGAAACATAATCAGTAGACTTAGTTGCGTGCTATTTAAACATTTAAACATTTAAAATAAGCATGCGCCAGGATGGATCGAATTCGATATCCGGATTCCATTCAAAATCTGGATTCCCTCCGAAATCCGGACTCCCTCCGAAATTCGGATTATATCCGAAATCCAGATTCCCTCCGAAATCCGGATTGTCCGCTTTTACTATCCGGATTCCGGAATTTTTTTTAAAAAAACCGGATTTGACCATCCCTATTGTGTAACATATAAGGAGAAAAGTCGACATTTCCAAAAACTTACGTCATTACTCGATAGGCTGAGCAGGCTGTATCGTAGAACGAGGGATTCGACGAGTCCGAAATATGAGGCTCTGAAAAGTAGTATCGAACTTCAACATTGGAATATTTTTTATTCTTAATTTATTCCTTAACGTTAAACGCCCAATGAGAAAATAATAACTCCTTTAACTCTTCTCCGGATTCAAGCTTAACCTCGGTTCGAGAGGTACAGTGGCATACACAAGTACTTATTGCTCGGAAAATTGTACATGGCTATCTTAATTAACTTTTCTCTTGCATCGTACGTGTTTTTAAAAGGATAGGCTGGTGCAAAGATTCTCAACAGCTTATTTGCTCTTTTGTTTCAATTCTTGAAGCTCTCATTGGATAAAATATAATGCATGAACCTATATATATAAATTAAAATTTGTTTGTGTTTGTCTTGTGTAGTAGTTGTGGTGTGCTTGTATGTGGGTTTGTCTTGTGTAGTAGTTGTGCTGTCTAGTGTGGTTGGGATTGTCTTGTGTAGTAGTTGTGCTGACTAGTGTGTTTGTGTTTATCTTGTGTAGTAGTTATGCTGTCTAATGTGTTTCTGTTTGTCTTGTGTAGTATCGGTGGTGTGTATGTATGTGTCTTGTGTTGTAGTTGTGCTGTCTAGTATGTTTGTGTAGTAGTTGTGCTGTCTAGTATGTTTGTTTTGTCTTGCGTAGTAGTTGTGCTGTCTAATTTGTTTGTGTTTGTCTTGTGTAGTAGTTGTGGTGTGTTTGTTTGTGTTTATATTGTGTAGTAGTTGTGGTGTGTTTGTGTTTATATTGTGTTATAGTTCTGATGTGTTTGTGTGTGTCTTGTGTAGTAGTTGTGCTGTCTAATGTGTTTGTGTTCATCTTGTGTAGTAATTGTGCTGTCTAATGTGTTTGTGTTTGTCTTGTGTAGTAGTTCCTCCATTCATATTGGGGGTTAGGTGTAGAGCTGACAACTCTGCACTGTAAAAAGACATGTCAAGAAACAGCAATATAAGGCCATGGATGTTCCCAAGGTAAAATACTCCGGAGGTAAAATAGTCCCCCGTTCGGATCTTCGGGTGGGGACTACTTTGGGAGGTCCCTGGACTAAGGATAAGATCTACATTAGGAATAAGGATATTAAATTAGGCACCTGGAACGTTCTGAGCCTTTACCGGCCTGGGGCATTTCAGTGTACAGTTAATGAGATAGTTAAGTATAACTTAGATGTAGTAGCTGTCCAGGAAGTTAGGTGGCCAGGAGAAGGGAATTGTAAAACTAAAAATTATACTTTTTTCTATGCTGGTACTGAAAATCATAATTTTGGAACAGGCTTTTTTATAAATAATAGAATTATCTCGGCTCTTAAAACAGTAGAATTTATTAATGATAGGATATCATATGCAGTTTTACAGGGTAGGTGGTGTAAAATTATTTTAATAAACATACATGCACCAACGGAAGATAAAGATGATAATACTAAAGATGATTTTTATACAGAGTTAGAACAGGTCTTTGATAAATTTTCTCAGTATGATATGAAAATTCTGTTAGGTGACTGTAATGCACAGATTGGCAAAGAAGAGACATTTAAACCCACGATTGGTAAAGAAAGTCTTCATGAATTAAGTAATGATAATGGTATAAGATTGATTACTTTTGCAACCTCAAAGAATTTAATTATGAAAAGTACCACTTTTAAACATAAAGATATCCATAAATATACCTGGTCTTCTCCAGATGGTAAAACTTATAATCAGATAGATCATATTCTCATTGATAAGAGAAGGCATACTAGTATAATTGACGTTCGTACACATAGAGGTGCTGACTGTGTCAGCGACCATTATTTAGTAATTGTTAATTAAGAGAAAGACTCTCAGTGATAAATCATAAGCAACAAAATCTAAAAGTTATAAAATTTGATACAGGAAAGTTTACTGATGAAACAATTAAGAAAGATTACCAAATTAAACTGTCAAATAGATTTAATGTTTTGCAGGATTTAAATGATGATGAAAATATAAATGAAACAGATGTAAATATGAATTGGGAGCACATACGTAATGCAATAGAATCAGCAGGTAAAGAAAGTATAGGATACCATAAACCGAGAAAAAGTGAGCCATGGTTTGATAATGAATGTCATAATCTAATAGAAATAAGAAATCAGGCTAGACTTAGGTGGTAAAATAACTCTGATGATATAAATCTAAACAATTATAATAGAATAAAGCGAGAAGTTAACCGCACGTTTAGAAGTAAAAAAAAAGAGATTACCTGAAAAGCAAAATCAACGAAATTGAAACAAACAGCAAAAATAAAAATATCAGAGATTTATATAAAGGTGTAAATGAGTTTAGAAAGGGGTGGCAACCTAAAGTAAACTTGATAAAAGATAAAGACGCTGATTTTCTAGCTGACCCAAGCGATATTCTAAATAGATGGAAGAACTACTTTAATGACCTTTTAAATGTCCATGTAGGAGATAAATCAGAAGTGAATGAAGTACACACAGCAGAACCTTTAGTTCCAGAACCTAACTTCACTGAAGTTAAAGATGCTATTAAAAGGCTAAAGAATAACAAAGCACCTGGCATTGATTTAATACCAGCTGAGTTAATTAAATATGGTGGGAATTCATTAATATGTCAAATTCATAAATTAATTTGTTTAATATGGAATAAAGAAGAAATCCCTCAACAGTGGAAAGAATCCATAATTGTTCCTGTGTTTAAAAAAGGTGATAAAATGAACTGCAATAATTACCGTGGAATTTCTCTAATCTCAACAACATACAAAATATTGTCTAACATTCTTTTAACAAGACTAACACCATATGCTAATGAAATTATAGGTGATTATCAATGTGGATTTAAACGTAACAGTTCAACTACAGATCAAATTTTTCACATCAGACAGACACTTGAAAAAAAGTGGGAATATAATCAAAATGTCCATCAGCTGTTCATTGATTTAAAAAAAGCATATGATTCGGTCAAAAGAGATAAAGTATATAATATATTAGTAGAGTTTGGAATAATATGTCTGACACATTTACAATTCATGATGGGTTAAAACAAGGAGATGCATTATCTCCATTGCTCTTTAATGTTGCCTTAGAATATGCTGTTAGGAAGGTAAAAGAAACTAAAGAAGGACTAAAATTAAATTGTGCGACTCAGTTGTTAGCATATGCAGATGATGTACACTTACTGGGGGATGATGTGAATAGAATTAAGAATAATGCTAAAGTATTTTTCAAAACTGCTAAAGAGATAGGTTTGGAAGTTAACAAAGAGGAATCTAAATATATGCTTACAGGCCGAAATCAAGTGTTAGGTAATAATCAAAATCTAATTATTGATAACTACTCGTTTGAACCAGTTTCCAAATTCAAATACTTAGGAGTAATATTAACAAATGAAAATTATATTAAAGAGGAAATAAAAAGTAGGCTTAATTCAAGAAATGCATGTTACTTCTCTCTTCATAAACTTTTGTCTTCTCGTTTAATATCTAAGAAACTAAAAGTTAAAATATACAAAACCGTAATTTTGGCTGTAGTATTATATGGATGTGAAACTTGGTGCCTTACATTGAAAGAGGAACATAAATTGAGAGTACTTGAAAATAAGATCCTTAGGAAAATATTTGGACCTAAAAGGGATGAGGAGACAGGTGAGTGGAGAAGGTCACATAATTTAGAACTACATAATTTGTATTCATGTCCAGATATTATTAGAATAATTAAATCAAGAAGACTTAGGTGGGCAGGCCATGTGGCACGAATGGGAGAGGAAAGAGGAGTTTACAGGATTCTTGTTGGGAAACCTGATGGTAAGAGACCTGTAGGAAGACCAAGATTGGAGGGACAACGTTGAGATGGACCTAAGGGAAATCGGTAGGGATGGAAAAGAGTATATAGATCTTGCTCAAGATAGGGAAAGATGGAAGGCCTGTGTTCCTGCAGCCATGAACCTTCGGGTTTAAGAAGGCTAGAGAGAAAGAGAGAGAGAGAGAGAGAGATATAGTGCATGAACCTGGTAATGGACAATTTGCTTGGTAATACTTATGCATTCCACGGTACCACAACAAAATGTATTCAACACTGGAATGTCAAAAAGTCAGCGTGAAAGTCCACGTTAAGTTCGGATAGGCTAATCGGGACTGGACCCACAGTTTAGTGACATTCGAATTACAGTGCTTCCAACGGGATCGAACCCGGAACCACTTAATTATAAGTACCCATCACGGCATTATAACTACGCTATTCCAAAGTCCTGATAATGGGTGTTGTGGTTAGTATGACAAGGTTTTCATCCATAGCGCCATCATTTTAAATTGGATCCTGGAAATGAAAGGCAGAAAGCTGGAACAGAAAATTCAGCTTGGATTGATTTGTTGTTTTAAGTCCACTTTATGCACACTAAGGATAATCGGGACTGGACCTACTGTTTAAAGTGGGATCCGAACCACTATGTGCCTCCACCGGGAATCGAACCCGGGATCCCTAGATTACAAGGCGAAAATATGAGAAACTGAAATTCAACAGCCAATACGAGGGCCACTATTTATATTTTGAGCCTTGGCAACACTGATTGAAGTTAGGCGCGATTTGACGTTTGCACGGAATCGTCTGGCATTATTGACCATAACGTACTTCAAATGTTTTGTCAATAGCTTCATTTGTGTTGTTTATGTTGCCTTGGAGATTGCGCGACAACAATAAAATGGAATTAACTCGTGAACATTTTCGTGCGATGATTTTTTACTATTTTCGACGTGGATTATCAAGACAAGTGCATCGATCAACTTCCTTCCACATTTGGCGATGAAGCCCCATCCTTTGCCACTGTGAAACGCTGGTATAACGAATTTAATCGTGGCCGCCATTCGCTCACCGACGAGATTCGCGAAGGTCGTCCAAAATCAGTTGTTGTTCAAGAAAACATTGATGCTGTGCAAAACCTAATACTGCAAGATTGTCATGTGACATACTGTGAGATTGAGGCAACCATAGGCATTAGTTCCACCAGCATATATAAAATATTACATGATCATTTAGCTGTGAGAAAGGTATGTTCTCGTTGGATCCCACACAATTTGACAAAAACTCAAAAAGACGCCCGCGTCAATTGGTGCAAACAAATGCTCAATAAATACAATCGTGGTGCTTCAAAAGACGTATATAAGATTGTAACAGGTGACGAATCATGGATATATGCATATGAGCCGGAACGTAAACAGAAGTCGACTGTATGGGTGTTTCAAGATGAACCCAATCCAACAAAAGTTGTTCGCGCTCGAAGCACATCGAAACAAATGGTCGCCTGTTTTTTTGGGAAAACTGGTCATGTGGCAACTGTGCCTTTAGAGGAACGTAGAACGGTCAACTCTGAATGGTACACAACAATTTGTTTGCCAGAGGTCTTCGGTCAAATACGGAAAACAAACAAACGCCGTCGGATCATTCTTCATCAAGACAATGCCAGCTGTCACACATCTCGTCTAACAACCGAATTTATGAACAGTCAAAAAATCGAATTGATGGGTCATCCGCCGTACAGTCCTGATTTGGCTCCCAATGACTTCTTCTTGTTCCCGAATGTCAAGAATAAATTGCGTGGACAACGATTTTCGTCGGCGGAAGACGCCGTTGATACGTTCAAAAACCACATTATGGAGGTGTCTCAAGAAGATTGGAAAAACTTCTTTGACAAATGGTTCGAACGAATGCAAAAGTGTATTGACCATAAAGGAGAATACTTCGAAAAACAATAAAGCAGTTTTCAATGCCATATTCCTGTTTTTTCATTGTTAGGCTCAAAATATAAATAGTGACCCTCGTATTAGTAAACCTTCAGCAAAATATAAATATCTCGTACAAAAACTGTAGACAATTTTCTTCACTCCAAAATGATATATACCGTATACATCTTTCCTCTGGTGTATCTCAATATCTGTGAAATTATGCTCTTTCTGCTTCGGTTAGAAACACATCGTGACAACGATCTTTAGTTCTAGTGTATGGAAATCAAGTAAAATTAAAATTATAAAAAATAGCAGTAATGGGAAAAGCGTTACAAAATCTAATTGGGTATGTATGTGTTTGTGTTTGACTGTGTGTATTATTCAAACCGTGGATCATATGTTGACGTCACATACACTCCTATACATTGCACTTCAGGACTCAACCTTGATTTTGACCCTCCTCGAGAATTTACTGTGGGCGCCTATGGCACTCCGTATTTTTCCACACGCGAGAAACAAAATTGTTACCCTGATCTGGCAACACGTCCTCATTCGGTAGTTTATGGCAGGCCGAAGACTGAATTCCTAGCAAAGTTCCAAGGCTCCAAAGGGCACGAAGCATGATGCATGGTTCAGATACCAAACAGGGAATGGGATTGGTACTGTAGTTCATGTCGGACACGTATTTGCAACATCAACGCTAGGCTGAGGAGTGCTTCTTTGTGGTGCACGGACAAAGGGAATTTAGCGGAAACGACCAATAAACGATCGACAAACAAGAGAAAGGATGTTTGGATCTAGAAAAGAAAATCGAAACGGACTGCAAGAAAGTCTCTCTCCAGTTTAATTGTTTTTTGGTGTCACTTGTGGCACCCAATATAAAACAAAAGTAAATCAAAAAGTTAAACGAACAATATGTAAAATACTCCTACCTTTTAATTTAATTATGTATAATACTTGCATTTTTATCCAAATTACAAGTCTAGATTGTTGACTCACAAAATATAATAAAGTTGTAGCATTTCATTTAATTTCAAAAATTGAGATTCAGGGACACTTTGACCTGGAATGCCCCATATATATTTTGGGAAGGAAATCGGGCCGAGAACTTTTCAGCCTCCCCTAGTATTGTTACTACCATTGCAATTCTTCTGCGTTGGCAATCTTTGATTGGATACATACAAAGGAAACAATGTGTGGTTACATAATAAGACTCCGAATCCTGATAATCACAGATAGTCCGATACCGAAACCAAGATCTAGGAAATAGACTTTGTGTAGTCGATGCTCGGAAGTCTGGGAATGGCTCCATATCACACAAGTATGTCGTCTTCGGATATCCCGTCTCGGTCTGGCCTTTCGTTCGCCAGACATGAGAAATTCGTGCTTATTTCTTCCCATGCGCAGTATCCTATCGAATAACAGTACTGAACCACAGCGGCGGACAAACCTAATAATATTGCAATGATGAAATTTATAACATTGGACCCTACACAGCTTTTCATTGTACTAGCGTATTTGCTAGTACCCGATTAAAGATCTGGCCTATGAAGTATTTGTTCACCAACCTTGTACCCAACCTTCTCATAACCTACAAGAGAATGACAATTCTTTATGTATATTAAATTATAAGCTAGCTATGTAAAGATAATATAATTTAGGGGAGAACCTGGCTTTCTACGATACAAATAAGCACTTGAAATAAATCTCTCCTTTAAAATTTATAATAAAAGTCCACACAATTAACACACCACGAATGTACTCCTCCCCAAACAGAAAATACTGAATAAACCCGTGCAATAAAGACAATTTTATAAATGAAACCGATAAGCGAACTCTCATATGGAAGGGCAAGTGATGAATGCTGCAACAAAACATTGATATAAAATACGTGAAAAGAAGTAGTTGCAAAATTTACATCGAAGTTTCTTTTTGTCTATTTCCAATCATAAGAAGCAAAAAATGATGTCTTCATCCTCTGAATCCATTATGCAACTGAAATAGAGTTGCCCTGTTTCTATTTTGCCAATGCAGGACAATACAGATTGTAAAAACCACACAACAATTACATATTTTATATATTTTAATACATGTTATATTTACACTAAAATAATGTATAATATAAACTTGTACAGAACCTAAAAACAGATTGTAGAATATAGAGCATCTGACATTCTCTGAACTGAAAGGGATTCTCCTAATGCCACAGAGAAGCGGGTTTGTGGAGCGCGAATGTGGCGCCTCTATTCGGCGTGAAGCAGCATTACAGAATCTACCCCAAGAAGCGGCTAGCGACAGCTTAAGCAAATTAGAGATATATTTGCTAACAGCACCAAACCTGACTTACCTAACCTTCTCATATATCTATATAGTAACGGAAATAAACAAAACTTAGCCTGCCTAACCTATTCACATGTTTATTTCTGCTATTTAATGCATACGTGAGTAGGTTAGGCAGGTCAGGTTTGGTGCTTTTATCATGTATCTCCAAGCTGTTACACCACTTTAAACTGTAGGTCCCGTCCCGATTAGCCTTACTGTGCATAAAGTAGACTTGAAACACCAACTCAATCAATCAATCCAAGCTGTTATAGCTGTCGCTAGTCGCTCGTTCTACCCCTACTCATTGATTGATTGTTTTTACCTAGGTACGTACTTCGCATTTCTGCCATTTCTGGCTAATCGCGAAGATGAGAATGAATGGTATGATGAAATTCATGAAATGAAAATCACAAACACACAAGAATAGTACATCTGGCTGTAAGTTGAGACGCCAGAGCCTCGCTAGTCTGCAAAATGCAGTCTAGGGTGTATTACGTGGAATAGAGTTGGCATTTGGGTGTCTACTGCAAAGGTCATTCCTTATATCCCTTCATGTTCTCATGAAACGAGCCCCCTGTGAAGGAACCCTTGACCTTACAATTTCGATTTTGCCGCTCATGTTAAAAAACAGCCAGTATGTGATGAGTACAGTAACTTTATAGGTGGAGGATACTGTGGGTGGGATCATGGTGATCAGTCAAGTATATTTGCAAAAATCTGTGGCTGGAGGCAAAAGGAAAACTCCTGACCATGTAAGAAGAATCGAATCAGCCATTCTGCTACCTCGAAGTTGACTCACTAAGAGTTCCCGTGATTCCCCGCGCGAGGAACCTAAGCGAAATGAACAGTTCTCCGTGTGATGTAATTCAATGCTGTCTGAGCGAGTTTTCTGACGTCACTGCTCATGGAGTGTGACCTGAGGCCAACCGCTGTGTATTTCTGGAAAGGCAGGAGATGGAGCCACTGTTAAGACAGGTGCACTCAGTGTTGCCATCATGCACTATAGTAACTAAATCTTGTTGCCGTACGTTTTCTGGTTGGTTTCTTCAAAGAGGGAAATTGGAGAAGAAAATAATGAAATTATTAATCTTAAAACCACACTCCCTATTGCCTGAATATATTGAAAATAATTAGAAGAGATTTGCCAATATTGAACTGCAATATCAAATGTGGTATTGTCGATAGGCGAAAGGTAAACATAAGAAATTAACTTGAATGAATAATGAAGTATTTTCTCCCCCATAGAGAAATCCATACTCTCTTGTATACCGTTTTATATTTTCGAACGATATTGAAATAAATGCGCAACTGGTGCGAAACTGCCACTCTTCACCTTAAGGGATTTAGGAAGCGTTTCCGTGAGGTTCTTCCCTCGTGCAGCACTGTTGCCAACTTAGCTCTTTTGCAGCCAGATCTGGCTCTTTCGTGGACTTGTTTGGCTGTGAACTTGGGTGCCCGACCTCTGCCATCACTGGCTCCGGCTCACATAGACCACCTGTTGCCATGAGTATACATTTTGCACGTGCCGTGATATTGTTATATTGGCTGCGTCACCCCACACCCCTCTTAGCTACCCGACTACGTTTATAGCGCCGTGGCTGACGTGAAGATGACATAATATCCGGGAATCATTTATTTTCCATTTCATACGACCATTGGTGGATTATTGAGATTGGTGATTCCGACAGTTCTATGCGGAGGTAGCTAAGAATAAAGTGTCATCACTTTAAAGTTAACGGTATTGGACCCCCTCTCCCACTTTGACACCTAAAATTACTCTAGGGGGCACTTCATCCAGCCTGCGCAAATCTAGCTAATTGAAAGTCAACTTTAGCTCCATTTAAGGTGAAAATTAGCTCTTTTATTCGCATTAGGTTTGGGAACACTGCCAGGATGACCGTAGGAGGCAAGGAGAAATGCATTACGCTTATGGGAGCATTATTTTATTTGTTTTCTCGGGAATGTCAAACACCCACTGGCGTAGAAAAGTACATGGATGGAAAAAGGACACGTTGCAGAATTTCTTGGTCGCAGGAAAAGTCGAAACTCCCATTTGATTAGCCGTAACTTGAAGTTGATTCCCAATAAGGAATACGTGGGATTCTGTAAATAATTATTCATCATATTTTTCGAACATCATGGCTTAATAATCAACTTTAGAAACCGCTTCCACTTGCCAAGTGGAGAGAAATTCACTCTCTCTTGTCTAGCCGGAAGTTCCTTTTTAGCAGCAATGTCCACTCCGACGATATTGAAATAAATGCACAACTGGTGCAAAACTATCACTCTTCCCCTTAACTCTAGTGCTTCATGGGTATAAATGAAATGACAAAATTCACTAAAAATAACATGCAAACTGCAATATATTAGAACAAACCAGTAGCCCTTCCCTTGTTTCGTTGTAAAAAGCTTGAGCGACGTTAAATATTACGTCTCTGCTTTCGCTGTGTACGGTTTTCCCATCAGTAATGATACAAGCATTTAGCAATGAATAATGGGAACGACGATGTGGAGAACGCCGTACATTTTGGCAACACAGAGGCATGATTACATGGCAAGCAACTGATTTCATCCCCAAGCTTACTTTGCTTATCGTTGAAAATTCGACTGCAGCGCCAAAGTGTTTTCTCTCCTTGTTAAAGCAGTAGGCCAGGTCAGCCTTTCCGATACTGTAATCTGTGCGTAGATAGATCAACGAAGAAGTTGACGAAACACTTGAGTAGTTCAAAATATAGTATGAACCCTCTGTCCGATTCATATAGTGGGTAAACTTGCACATCGTTCATATGTTTAAAAAATATTTTGTCGGAAGTAATTTGTCTATTCCATTTTAGTAAATTTACATCGCACTTCTAACTTTGGGTAAATCTCAACAATGAGGATGTGTGGTGGAACAGGGTTCCCACTTGGTACCTTTGGTGTACACCTACAAACGTACACGATCTGCGAAAATAAAGCATGGTTGGCTCTAGGTGAGTGTGAGTTCGATGTGCCGGGGGTCAAAATTTTTCATAATTTCATGAAGCCTGGGAAAACCTCACATCTTAGTTTCTCCACTCCGGTAGCCTATTAACTCGTAATATACAATTATTAATTAAGGAACGTCTGTGGCGGGAGCCCCTTGATTAGCGTGGGCTTGGCAGAGTACCCAAGTCGCCCCTCTCTAACGCCGGCCATGTTTCTATTTTGTACAGAAAGTTTTCGGGTTACGCTCTCTCGTTGTTGTTTCGAAAATTTATTTCTTTACAGAAGTGTGTACACGAAAATCCCGGGCCGTATTTAGAAATTTACGTATATGGTAAGGATAAATTATAAATTTTACTGTTGTGAAATTATTGTTATTTCGACGTAGTATTTGTTCCGTATTTAGAATTCAATGTTTGGAGAACAATAGATTACAATTCTCATATCTTTGTTTAAGTCAACTTTATGCACAAATCGACTAATTGAGACTGGACTGGACACCACCATGGTGTCTCCACATAGTATCGAACTTGAGACCCTTAATATTTTTGAGAATTTATAACTCACATTACCACTCGGTGGCACAAGCAACGCTTTCTTACAGTCGGATGCAAAAGTATTACCAAGCAAATTGTCCATCAGCAAGTTTACTCTCTTTGTTTTACGCAATGAGAGCTTCAAGATTTTGAACAAAACGCCAAATAGGCTACTGACAAGCTCTGCATCAGCATAACGAAAAACAAAACAAAATCCTGTATACGATACAGAAATAGACAGATGTGTTATTTATACTACGCCTCAAACCGCAATACGCGCCTATAAACTTTACAGGACCTTGTGTTATAAAAAGAAAAATAACTTTCAGTTTCCTGGTGATACGTAGCACATCACAGTTGGCAACACTGTTCGAGGAGGAGTAAATGCATGGAGCTCACCGGCAGCCGCATCAGTGGTGTGTTTGTCTGGTGCGCGCCGTGTCATGCGAGTGTCGGCGGCGGAACAAGAATCGCCGTGGCATCAGTTGCTCCACAACAAGATGGATGTGGGACGGGACCCCGAGGACCAGAGGCCCACGGCCCCCAGCCACAATGGGCTCCTGGGGTCCATCAGGAACCTGCCCTTTCATCGCCTGTCGCTCTCCGCCAAAGGAGAGGGTTCACCGCTCTTCAGGTGAGTGCGAGACTTGTTTACAAGAGAAACAGCTGACAGCCACGTGCGGGCGGAGCGGGAGACTGCCCGTCCCTTCGATGGAGAGAAGTCGTACCCAAACTGTCCAACAGTGTTCAAAGATCATGCACAGCGTTTACAAGGAACCAGAATAAAGTTTCCCTCATGCTACAATTCCTTCTTCTTCCTCTGTCAAATATATTTTATTAAGCAGTGTGTGCTTTTTTCTCTGAAAGCACAAAAACTTGTCAAAACCAACCTTTCTATTTAACGTAAATCACTGTAAAATTAAAGTGATCCATATTTACCACCAGTAATATTGCGAACGTTCACAGATGTGAAGAGAAGCATATTTTTCATCAACTATTCATATATGGCTTTATGCATATTTCATTCAATAACGAAAATACTATCTTCAACACATATAACTTTCAGTTGTAAAAAGGAGAAAACTTTTTAAAATGTTCAAGTCTCTATAGTCAAAATGGATTTTATAGGGCCTGGACATTGGTCTGTGAATGTTCCCTTAACAGTTTAAGTATATCATTCATCCACGGTTTGCCAAAAATGGCAGAAAAGCAAAATTAAAATACAATTATAAATTTCAAAATATCTGCAAAATTTTCGTTTCGAAAAGTTAATAGGGTGTCACAAGGCTGCATTGTAATGAAGGGGTCCAAGGTTCGATCCTCGCATATTGCTCAGCGGTTCGGCTAACATTTAAACCGTAGATTCTATCTCGCTTAGCCTGACAAAACGGACTTTTAAAACTTTGTCAGTTGAATACGTTGAAAGCCAAATAATTGTTGCTATATTTTGTCGTTATTAGAAACATTAAGACAGTGATTTGTACAGGTGCACCCTGTCAACAATTATTACTAATATGGCTAAACAATTAATCGTCGATTATGCAAATTAAACGTTACAATTCATCTAGTATTAGAAACATCATAGAATCTCATGCTGATGGTAGTATTTCAATTAATGCTTCTATTGAGTACAATGTCCGATGACTTTGACATTTCATTATATATATATGCGTGCATGAATCACGGTCGAGAGCTAAAAGTGAAAACGTGCCCTTATCCCAACGCTACTTGACAACTTTATACTGTACCGTGTCTACTTCGTTGGAAAGTGGAATATTCCACAGTCGCCTTGTTGATCGCTCCATCTGTTGAGTGTGGCTAAACTACTCTCGGGTATGAAGCAGAGATAGGCTTCTTTAATTTCTGCGCATGCAGTTCGCTTTCAAAATTCAATTCACAGGGAGTCTTGTCTTCAGAAACAAACAAGACACTAGATTTGTACTCTTTCACTCCCTTTTGTTATCACAACACGAGTTTAGCTGTTGCGCAACCATTTTACTGTGTACGAAAACTAACAGTTGCAAAGGTATGCACAAATCTCGTCAATTTCCATTATAATTATACATGTTAGTGGTGAATTCTTACAGACCTGTATACAGTGAAACACGGAAACCTTGGTCATACATTTGTTAATATCACGTCCGAATCCAATTTTCCGCTTTGACGAGATAATATCTGAATGAAACAAGCAACAAAATAACGTTTTTTTCGACATGCCAGCGTATCGCTATAACCATATATCGATATTCTTAAGTACCGCACTGTTTGTTACAATACTGTAGTAGATAAAATCTAATTTTGTTTTACATTAGCTTCTGTATTCTCGGTAGAAATCCCTTGCTACATTTACTTACCTAAATAACTGGAATAATTGGATATGACAGCGGTAATAAATTCTGACAGACGTGGAATGTTTTAGATAAAGCTGAAAGCAGGAAAAAAAGGCAGTAGTTATGCAATGTTCGGGCTGTTGTACTTAGAGACATTGTGCAGAACATAGTAAAATAAAACCACGAGTGAAGGGTGAACTGATAGCTAACATGGTCGTTAACAAATTTACATATAACTTACTCTAAACTTAAATAGAGTCCAGCATGGGTTTTCTTTCCGTTGTGAGGCAAAGGATGGATTGAGTAATTGAAATTGAATTTATGGGAGCGCTAACACTTAGACTACTCGCACCCCTCATTTCATATGGAAACAAGTTGTAAACAACGTCGTCTTGACGCGCATTAAAAGTGTACTGCATAGATATATTTTTTTTTATCAAGAATAAAAAGCAATACATGTATCTGAGAAATACAATCTTCATAAATAGAAATGCTTTAAGCAGTGTAGTGGCATTCAGCACAAAAAAGGAGAACACACAGTAAGTAGGACATGTTGCATTCATATCAAAATGGAATGAAAGCGGGAGTATTTTTTTTTTTAGAAAATTGATATCTACCTTCTGGCACTACTTGTCTACATATGCAGTATAATGATCATCCCACGTCGTAATAGCCCAAAGCTGGTCATCACGCCAGTGTGCCAAGTTCTTGTACTCCTGAGGTACAACAATAATATATCTTAACATGCAATATAACTTTATATTTTTGTAGTTTGTTATTGTGTGCCGCTGAAAAAGTATTTTCAGATCCGACATGAGTAGGGAGGAGTTAGATTTGGAGTTAGTGTTTTAAGTCCACTTTATGCACAGTAAGGCTAATCAGGACTGGACCTACAGTTTAAAGTGGGATCCGAACCACTTGTGCCTCCACAGGGTATCGAACCCGAGACCCCTTCATTACAAGGCAATGACGCTACCACTGCACCATGGGGGAGGCCCAGAGTAGGGAGGTTCTGACCCCATAATAATATCTAGAGAAATAGAAGGAAACCACAGATAAACATAAGCCAGAATGGATTCGTAGATTAGAACGAGAAACTCGTCTTTGGACGTTAAGTTTTATTCAACCCAGAATTTTCATATGATTTGAAAGGAGCAACAGAACTGAACCCATTCTAAAACAAGAGGCCCGACCCTGTGGCCGAGTGGTTAGCACATCGCGCTGCGACGCCAAGGGTCCCGGGTTCGAATCCCGGTCGGGCTTGGTTGTTTGTGAATGTCCATTCATCAATTTCATCATTTCATCACTCATCCCCATCTTCGCAAATTAGCCAAGAGGCACAAAACGCGAAGTAAAATAAACTAAATCAAATCAAATCAAAAATGAAATCTAGGTAGACTAAAACACACGACTGTAATCTAATTCTCCTTGGGTCTAATAACACGATCTGCATCTAAAAATTGTTACCGGAAGAACCGAAACAGAAAAAAACAGAACCCGAAAAACTGTATGAAATGTCACTTTTCAAAAAACTGCTTTTCTGTACATACTTCGTAAGAAAATCTTGGACGCCATAATAAATTTCTCCAAGGGCAAGATCAAAACTATGCTCGCATATAATATTTTCTTTAAATATATCATATGCACACGAAAAAAACACAAAACTCACTTTCCATTCAAGTACACGAAAATATCTTGAAAATAAAATATAGGAAAGAAGTGCCCGGAGCACATTAGGATAAGGCAATTGGGTACCCTAAAATCAAGCTCCCCTTGGTTCGAGTATTTTAGGCTTAGGACTAAAACAATTTAGACCTGCCCTCTTCTCCAATAGCTATGAATGCGTTGCATATCATGGGACAAGTAGAACAGGATGCATAATAGTACATTGTCCGACATCATGTTATTTTTTTCATTTTATTTTACGCAGCGAGTGCTTTAAGTTTTGAAAGAAAACGCTAAACAAGCTGCTGACAACGTCTGTACAAGCATACATAAAATATATTCCTTAAAAACATGTATGATGCAAGGGGAAGAAATAATGAAAATAGTCATGGACAATTTGCCGAGCAATACTGTACAGTGCGATACATAAATATTAACAACTAAATTGTTCATTACAATTTTCATTAACTTTGTTGTTCACAATGAGAGGTTCAAGAACTGAAACAAAACGCCAATTAACTCCTCCACGAGTAGTACAATTTTATTCCTTTAAAAATATATTGGATGTCAGTGAAAAATTAACGAAAATAGTTATGGATAATTTACGTTGTAATATTTATGCATCCCTTTCTACAATGTGTCTAGATCTTGGAATTATTCTTACTACATGGTAACTGAAGTCGACATAAATATTACAAGAAATGAATAACAATTATGACATCGCACAGTGTATGACCAACGCGACATTTTATGAGAATTTATTCATCTTGAACAGAATTCAGTGGAACAGCTTTATGCACTTTAAATATGTTCACAGCGAATTGAAATGCAAAGTTTATTACTGTTCATCGTAAGTAAATGACACCTTTGTTTTCCCGCCAATCGACTTTGCACGATTTGCTTCACAGACTATCATGAGACTAAAGTAGTCACAGTTTATCACTGCCTCCTTCCTTCTCTTATGTTCCGAGTCGGCTGAAAGCGATCATCAAAATTCACCTGTCGGGGGATTAGTGTGGGCAATTGTATTCATGTAGTGCGTGGCCCGTTGACAAAGCACTAACAGAAGATCGCCATTAGAGTTGAATTCATTAATGTACTCTTATTATTTTTCTATGTTGAAGAGCCTAATATGGCAAGTTGCAGCCAAGCAGTTGCACTCTCAGTGTTGCCAATAGAGTAGTGACGATTTACAGTGGATGTGCCAGTAAAAATCACTTGATTTGATTGATTGAGTTGGTGTTTTAAGTCCACTTTATGCACACTAAGGCTAATCGGGACTGGACCTACAGCTTAAAGTGGGATCCGAACCACTATGCGCCTCCACCAGGAATCGAATCCCGGACCCCTTGATTACATGGCGACGACGGTACCACTGCGCGATCGGTGAGGCTAAAAATCACTTGACTTAAAAATAAAGTACTACCTGGAATTTACTTCACATCGTTTATTGAAGTTTATTACTTTATTTTAGAAAAATAATATTATTTCTTATTTATAATTGTTGGACTTACTTGTTTTAAGTCCACTTTATGCACAGTCTACAGCTTAAAGTGGAATCCGACTCCGAACCACTCGTGCCTCCACCGGGTATCGAATCCGCAACCCTTGATTACAAGACAACAACGATACCACTACGCCATCGGAGGCCTATATTTATAATTGCCTTAGTCTTACAACTTTGCAGGTTCTGTGCAGACATATACCCTACCAGGAAAATTTGTCCATCGTTATTTCAATTAACTTTCTTCTTAAATCCGACGTGTTTTCATGGAACATGAACTGATGTTAGTAGAGAGACTCTCTACTAACTGCTTGACAGCAGTATTGTATAATTCTTGAAGCTCATATAACGTAATACAAAGTGATTGATTGATTGCTTGATTTTACTTCGCTTTTTAGCTAATTTGCGAAGATGGGGATCAGTGATGATATGATGAAATTGATGAATGGACACTCACAAACATCAATTGCCAGGCCGGGATTCGAACCCGGAACCCCTGGAGTCGTAGCGCGATGTGCTAACCACTCCGCCATGGGGACCGGCATTCAAAGTGAGTGAACATGGCGAGGGATGAGCAATTTGCCTGGTATTATTTTGACATTTTACTATACGTTTGTATTCATATCCAAAGTTGCAAGAATAAAAGTATTAAAATTATTTTTAAAAACATCATTTTATGTTGTAGTAATTAGCTTTTTAAACGGCTACTTACTTTCTTCCCTACGCGAATTTTACTTGTCGATTTAGTGTGAATCGTCGCTACACGATTTACAATGCTAGAAGAATCACGGACAACAGTCTTAAAATCTTACTCGACTGGTAGAAAATATACCTTGACTGGCAACACTGAACATTATACTCTCCTTGTTCTTACATCTGAAAGTATAAACAGACACCTGCTAACAGACACATCATTCAAAATGTTCATTTTACTTGAGAAACCACTATATCTTTATTCGAAAAGATTAATCTAATGTGACCTTCCAGATTGCAATGCATGCTGCTATGCAGTGTTACCAGATTGCTATGCAGTTTGAGCCAATTGTGAAGGTCACTAAGCTTAACAAACAAGCGAAGAACTTCCAGCTTCGATGAATTGTGATGTTTATTCTCCAGCACATAGTATTTGATAGGGATGGAACCGAGACTGCCTTTTATAAATCGAGACGAAATGGAGAATATATGTGGCTCACCTCCATACCCTGAATGCGCCTTCATGGCACGGTGTGACGCATATGCGATACATTTACCTTTTATGTTGTAATAATGTTTAATTTATTATTTCAAAATTTCAGTTATTTGCAAACAATATCCGTTCTGAGATTGAAATTTTATTAAATTCCTAATATATAATGTATCTTCTCGAATAGTTTTAGAATATACTCAATTACGAATTATGCTCATGTTTAAATGGATACAAACAACTGTAAAACTATATTTATAAACAAAATTGAAATAATACAAATATAATAATTATTTATCAACTGCTGTATAATTGGTGCGCAAGAGTCGATGAAAATAGTACTGAAATAACGAACTGCAATGTGACTGTCACTGTGTATATCAATTGTGATTCCCAAAATGCTAAATTCCAAGAACAAAAAAAAAATGATTATCGTGATATTTTGACAGGTATGTATAAATGTGTGAAATTCAACACATTTAGTGTAGAAACACTAAAAAATACGTAGAATACTAAATGCACAGATTAGAAATAGGTTATAAGTTGACTTAATGTATATTATTTTGCTGCTTAGTATGCATGAAAAATATGTTAACATGTAATTTTATCCATTTGTAAACAAATACAAGATTTGGGGTTACTGCATGAAAACAAGTTGTATGTTACGCCCTCCCTTGCCCGGGAAAACAAATGCTACCACTACCTAGATAGAGGCGGCAAAATCTCCCTCGGACAAGCGAAATAGCGTTACGGTCCAGGTTAAGTTCGTGTGTAGGAACCGGTGACCAACAGTGCATAGTAATAAGCCATATCGAATAAAAACAAAGACATATGTACTTTCAAATTACCACCTCTTTACCTGTAGCCGGGAAGCGGCTAGCTGCATACCTGAAAATCACGGGTAGCGACATGCATACGAAAATGATATAGCCCAAAATTAACATGAAAATAAAAAGTATATTCTATTCTTAACCAACAAAAATGGAATTATTACAGGTCCCCACACTTGCACTCTCACATTCTCTCTCAGATTCAATCCTCATGGGGTCATCGACACAAGAAATTATACATGACATGTACAGGTTTTATGACGACAAGCCCTAATTATTGCATTCTCAATTAATTTTATCTAACTTTTTGTCTAATCAGGTCATTTGTGATTTTGCTCCAGTGCTACTTAAATCCTAGCCAGCCCTTACTTAAGTTCACCTTTTGTTTTTTAAAAATAGAAACTAGTCGGCGCGGTGACAATACATTACTTGACCAGTATAAACAAAGGCGTCTCAACGGCAATTACATTCACGTGGGCGGACGTTTTCCTTTTACAGGACCTCACGTGGTTCCAAACATAACAAATAACCTCCGTTGAGTGACGCAAACATATACTCTCTAGCAGGCGGGACTTAAACACTTCGCCGCGACGAGCAATTCACTTTACCAGGCAAATACTTTAACAAACAATCACATATGCGACCTGACGTAGCTAGCAGCGACACAGCACTGACACATAAAAATGAACAAACCTCAAGTAGATTATGCAATTAAGCGGGCGGCGCTTTACTCTAATAGTACGCACTTTAAACAAATACAAAGGAGCACAAACAACAATGAATTTAAGATCATAAAAAAATATCACAAGGAATAAGAAAAATTGACCTGAGACGAATAGATTACAAATGACAAGCGCGACGGGAGTTTGGAATGATGTTCGAGTTGAGTGGGCGTTTTCAAAATGTCGACGAATTTCAAGGGCGTTCTCTAAATCAATCGGGCCGTCACGTGTTAAGGTTCACACAGATGAATACTTTACCATCTCTGAGCTTCCGGGGTGCATCCTGGCGTCTTTATGGGCGATTGAAAACACATAGTATCCACGCGAAAGGTTTCCTTGGTCGCGACGATGAAGATGCAAAAAGCATTCATACACCTAGTTCCCCGGCTCCTCTTCCTCTCGGGATCGGTGGATCTCCGTGGTATGGCGCGGTTCGGACGTCGCATCTGAGCGGTCGTTGTAGGCGTCGTCGGCGTCGTCGGGGCGTCAACATCTCTCTCTACGTCTCTCTGTCGCGGCTGGTAGGCGTCGTCGGCGTGGCTCGTCGTCCCTCTCTCTCTCCGTGGCGGGTAGGCATCGTCGGCGTGGCTCATCTTTCTCTCTCTCTCTCTCTCCGTGGCGGGTAGGCATCATCGGCGTAGTCTCGTCTGACATCGGGCGAATCGACGTAACGCCCTCATCTCTCTTCTTCCTCTAGCCCGCCATAGTTTCCGGTGTTCCTCGTTTCTCAAAAATTATAAATGGCGTAAGGTAATCACGGAAACACGGTTTCGCTTCAACTTCCCCCAGCGGTTGAGGTAGGCGCACTCGTGTAGATTTACTGCCTATCACACACACTGGTGTTCGCACAACACAACAAAGTCCACTGTACACGGAAGGTAGCACGAAGGTGCTCTCGTTCCAAGAATCGCGGCAAAACTGTATATGGAGAGGTAGCACGGAGCTGCTCTCGCTACAAGGATCGCGGTAAGACTGTGTATCAAAAAACCATGTCCTTCGTTTTATTTGGATTTTGAAAAAGGACGCTAGGCGCACGTTGGAGTGACGCTTCCGGAGAGGTTATTCCACCACGCTCTATTGTCTCCAAACTAGGACGGACCGTGTCCGAAGTTTACTTGTGCGGATTAAGCTTCCGCCTGGCTGTCGCCCATAGCTCAATTGCAATCGCTGTCCACAAACTGATCAATTAGAACCGATTTGATCTGGCGTCCGTAATTGTCGCTTGATCGTGACGAAACTCCACACATCCGTCCTTGCACACATGCCGCTGCGCTGGTATAAGTTTCACATGAATCTGACAGTTGGAAACCGAGATATTTAAATGTTTGTCATTACGGTCGAATTTCCTAAGCTTTATACGCATAGCGTGACCCTTCAGGTGCTCACCCTTAACACACGCAAACGTCTCGTTCCTCCCGTCGGCTTGGCAAAAATCAAATATGTAATCTTACAAATTAAAACACTCAACACTTTGAATCAACACGTCTTTTTACCGCTACATACATGAATAATAATGATAATAATAATAATGACGGTAAATCTGACTGTCACAAAGTCATGCATGAAAACAAGAGCCATTTAACAAATGTTAAAGCTATTTTTTATTCAGCACCTCAAAATCTATATTTAAAAAAACGCAAATTTTGTTTCTTAATAATTTCATTTTGTAGCAGTTTGGCAAAATGTCGAATGGAGCCCCGTTACGCCAAAGTTCGTCTCGTTTTATTTAATTTGCACTAGTCCCATGGTCCTGGAAATGCCCAGTCAATGTACTTGAAAGAATGTAGAACATGAATCTTGCCTTCACATGAATGAGCCACATTCATTGCAATGATACCAGCTCCTCGCGAAAGAAATCAACAATAACCTCTTTTCCCCTGCGTTTATATCGAGGTTGTTGATGCTATATTCGACAGTCATTGCCAGTTTCTTGGCAGAAATCCCGGCCTTTTTCACTTTCCCCCATATCCATCGGAGACCCACGCATCGAGTCCTGCTCGCTTCTTATGAAAGGTTCTCGTATAAATAGATCAGTCGGGATAGGTGCACTCTTTGTGTGACTTTGTAGAGCAAGGGCTAAAACTGCTTAGTAATCGTTCATAACGAAGCGGAAATGATAGGTATTTGTCCGCACTGAAATCCAATACCAGAACTAAAACTCAACGATATGCTACCGCATATGAAAGTCACAAAATAGTACATGAGTATAAATGTTTTGGGAATGATAAGAATAAACATGCTTTCATGTGTGTCTACCACCAACCACGGCATCTGTTGGCATTATTAAATACTAAGCTCGCAACATTGCCATACTGATTGCGTTAATTTCGTCCTGGACATAATATTATTTTATATTTGTAAGCATCGATTACAATGCTTAAATGCACGATACTCCCCTGCTCTGCACATGTTCACAATTTCGTATTTTTTTACGCTGTCGAATTACGTCATAAAACTCTTGTGTGGTAGTGAAGTCATATGTCATTTAATATGTCCATTCGCTTGATAAATCCAGTTTTAGATATTCCATTTTGGCCCCACGGAACTTACTTTTGATTTCTACTTTAATTTTGATTATTTTAAGAATGAATGATGAACTGTTGATCGTGCAAAAGCAACGGTATAACAGATTCGTAGCACGTTATGCCAACCAATCTCCTTCAGTGAACACCACAACATGCTTTGTACTCGACATAATCAAATGTGAACGTAAAAAATTGTTACATAGAAACTGCATCATGCTCAATCCCACATTTTCTTAATTTATATCCTGTAACTTACCAGAAACATTTTTTTCTTTTTATTGTCTTCCTTAAAAATTTTGTTAAAGGTCAACAAAAATCAGTGTTTTTGTAGACGATAATTTGCAAAAGGCATAAAGATATGACTTGAGCAAAAAATGCCGACGCTATTAACAGAAGGCAGTTGTTTTGGAAACAGATAAAAGTCATAAAACTTCCAGATGAACAAGAGTTTATCTGCGGTGGACCTTATCTTGCAGCTGCTGAGGTCAGAAAGCTTTGTAGCGCAACGGAATTTGAATCAAGACGAATCGAAAATGGTGTGCTGCAGTGTTGGTCGTCAACTGGAACTATCGGAAACCTAAGATTCAACGAAACCGTCTTGTTTCGTGAGTGTTGATGGGAAAATCAAATGCGATCAATCTTCTAATGAAAGTCCTTAATTGTCAGTCTGATCACATGACATATAAATATTAGTTTTCGGAGGAGGTAGCAGTTACTTTTTGGAGCAACGATAACTGTAACTGATTACTTTTTCAAATAAGTAACTGCAACGCTATCTCAAGTTGTCTTTTCAGATAACGAATAACGAAAATATAGTAACTTTTACACTTACTTTTCTGTACGTTTCAACAGTAATGGAGAAAATTTATTTCGCTAAAATAAAATAGAAAAAAATAATTCTCATATGCACATTTTTTTCAAGTAAACGTTCGTCGTCACGTATTTTTCAAGTATAAGAGCTTACTGTGAATTTTCATATTTATAAATTTCCATATTTAAACAAATAAGATTTGCTGTAATTGAGTGTAAATTATAGTTAATCTTGAAGAGAATATAACAGCCCTTTTGATATTTTTATAATTATATGCAACACACTTTAGGAGCTACAAATAATCTAGAATGAAGTAATTGTAAAAGTTCCAGTCACTTCTTTAAACAATGGTAACTCTAACTTACATTTCAAAAGATAGTTACTGTAGCTCAGTTATTTCTAAAATGTAACTTGGCAAAGTCATGTATATCTCTGACTACAGAGATAGAAGTTGGACAGAAAATCAATGTGTTATTCCCAATGGGCATAGCTACATGAGCCAGTGTAGTTAATTATATAATCGACCATCAGATAGTTTATATGTTCCCTCCTTTGGCAGGAACGGTCCTGACTTCGATTTCCTTAAAGGATTTCAAAATTTCGATGTAGACACAGTAGCGTGAGATCAAATGGGGGGCTTCTTGAAAATAAGAAAAAGCATTACTGGTGTCGAAAGCCAGATAACAGCGGCAGTGGGACTCGATTCGCTGACAACTGCCATCCAATGAAAAGCCCTTGCCAAACCTTGACCCTCAAACGACTGTTGGGCCACGGACTTTAGTTTAGTACCGTGATTTATCAAACACTTTCATAATGTATATTTTAATGACTTAAAAACATTCCAAATATTGTCCTAGTAGTACGTTCAAGTAAAAGTTATTTTTCCAAGTAATTAGCTGTAACTATTTACTACTTGAAATTAGAAATTGCAACTCTAAGTCCTTTACATTTTCAGGATACAACAATAATGAAATTTAACAGTTACTTTTTGCATGTTTTAGGGCAAGGTTACCATATATTGTGCAGTGAAAAGAAGGACATCTTATTTGCTTTTAATTTTCAGCAAGAAACAAATACATAAATTAACACACACAGTAAATTTCTACATCAACGTGTTTGTTTATGTTTTCTTTACAACGTTGAAATAGGTTAGCTTAATAAAACATCTCAGAAAAAATCTCAAAACACAATTTTACATTGTCCAATTACTCAGTTTTTCGTCCAATTATATTTAATAAAGTATTTCTAAAGCAACTAGACTCGTTCTTAAATTCATCTGTAAACTTGAATTTTCGTTTCGGTATTTCTATTTGCTAATGTAACTAAAAAACACAACGACAAAACACGCTGGACGCTACACGATACCATGTTCAGATACGAGTAGGGCGTAGTGGAGGCTTCTCACTTGAAACTGTAGGACCAGTCCCGATGAGCCTAGCTGTGCATTAAGTGGACTTAAAACAGCAAGTCGACAACGAGTTCGGGTCCCGAGATGACGTGAAATGCGAGGTGGTTTGAGTATGTATTGTCCTATCGGTGCCTATCGACAGTGTTTGAATATAGATTTTAGCGATGATCGTATTAACACTCAAACTAACGTGACATCTAAAAACCATTTGTGCCTTGCTATGCTTATTTTTAACGTTCAATTCCTATTGTATGGGATGGTACCGAGACCACGGTATGTTCACTTTATGCGCAGGTAGGCCAATCAGGACTGGGGCTACAGGATCCGAACCACTGTGCAACGTATCTTCCCGACAGATCGAAACCAGTACTCCTTTATTACAAGGCGAAAATGTCACCACTACGCCACTGGAGAGGTGCAATTGTTCATTCATACCCGTAATGTGAGTATTACAAGATGCGCACCCATCTTCGAAATTAACAAAATAAGCAGAACCGAAAATTAAATTTCAGATATCACTGTACCCTCATTTCGTGAGCCTATTGTGGAGATCGTTAGATTTTCAACAAGTCTACATAATCACCACAAAGCATGTTTTATAAATTCTTTATTTTCTTCGTTATATTCAAGGCGGTATTTCTCATTGTGCACACTGGCCATCGTATCGGTACAAAACTCAAACGACAGTTGTCTGGAAGTTGAGCATAAAAGTTATGTTCGCAGATATCATTATGTCGTCAGCTTTTATGATCTACTGTGGTTAATTACAATGGCCATCCGGGATAGGCATCGACAATAAGCACTACATCAGTAACCAAATTGCAGGTGACGTCACAATGTTAAAATTCTGCAAGAGTCCAGCCAATGCCAGCAAGTATTCCTCACTGCAAGGTTAATGTTGTGTGACTATATTCATTTCTAAGGCTCTACCCTTAACATTCAGGTGTGCATTTTTTTCTGATCTGCTTATAATTATGATCAGTATTTATTGCTGTAGTGCACGTGGGGATACGAAGGTCATGCATATGACCTTAGTGACAATTAATGCCTCTCCACTTTCATAACGTTCACCTCAACAATAAATAAATGAGCTGAATTCATTGTCTTAAAATAGTAGTAACTATTTTCCAGCAGATGATAAGGATTAAAACGGAATCCATAGAGATGGATCCGTGAGATGTTGTTTTTACTTTCTGAACCATAAATGGGACGTAGTTTGGAAGCATAGGCGTGGCAAGCATATTCTTTTACACAAAAATACATTTAAATGTGGAATATGAGAGATACACCAATGGAATTTACACACCGTGTTTACACTAAGTGTGTTTTATATCATTATGAAACTCTGAAGGAACCCTGAATGAATGATTTGAATGATTTATTTTACTTCGCGTTTCTGCTACTTTTGGCTAATTGCGAAGATGAGGATGAATGATGATAAGATGAGACGGATGAAGGGGTAACCACAAATATATATGTATATGACCTTAGTGACAATTAATGTACAAAGAACATCCAGACGTCAGAGCCTCGTTAGTCTGCAAAATGCAGTATATACTGTAAAACGAGAGCGTAAATACACCTCACACACAAATAGAGATTGAATACATGAAGGCACACGTAGATGAATATTTACAATAACAAAAAAGAGCCACCACAGTTTGCTCCCTAGTGCCAGTCGTTCCAAAGTTATCCCACTACTTTGAATATCGCGATATAAACGTTTATATAGGTGCACCTTTTTAAAAAAAACTCGTTATAAGAATCGCTTCTGCATCACTGAATGCAGTGACGCTTGCCAATATGAAATCAAATTCAGAGGCCTACAGATTGATACGTACCGCGTGAATGCTACTCAAGTATATCGCTAAGTTTGAGTCACGAAATTAAAATTCGTTCAGAGGGCATTATCCTTGACTCAATTTGTCGAACTTTATGCTTTTAAAAGTGCATACAGGCGTCCCGACCTTCTCAAGATTCGACCAAGTGACTGGGAAGGAATGTGGAATATTAGCTAGCAGCCATGTTCCAAGGTCTTCCCATTGTCAGTGACCTTATTTCATTCGAGTCAAGGGAACTTTCTTCGAGCACGTCTCTATTAGAGGATTAAAATGAGTTGGCATTGACCTTCCCAAACATAGCACTTCGATAAAGAAAATAAATCATGTGTGTCTTTTCAAACTGAAAACTGAATTCTATCTGATGAGGTTGACTGATCTCATATGTCGCCATGCACACATTTATTTTCAATATTTATTTTTGTTTTGTCGTATGGCCAAATTTTTCTCGTTTCTATGCTAGATTCTTTCTACATTTTGTAATAGATTATTCTATTTTAATGTTCATTTCAAAAATCCGTTCTCACAATCGAGATTAACCTATGAAGTAGAAAAGCGACCAAAAAAGATAAAATGCAAAGCATGGTGTCTACAAAGTTGCAGAAAGTTATGCGATAAGTCTTAGAGCGACCACAAAGGAAAGGACCTTCGGCCAAAAGCCTTCGCGCATCTTCCCTCTATCCGTTCAACTCGGGCATTAAGGAAGCAAGCTCCACTTTGCCCCTCCCCTCCATACACGAGTACAATTCACGGACACGCGGTTCTCCGCAGGTGTTTTTGCCTGTAGTTCCATTATACAACCAATAAGCTAATGAAGAAATGAAAGAGCGAATTATTTCACGTTAGACATTCTGAATCGCTAGTTAAGTCAATTTCAAAAGTATCTAGTCAATTGAAAGTTTAAAGATAATGAAAAACGCAGAAATTGATATATTATTATAAAATCAAGGATTTATTTTCCTATTTACAATAGGGGGATTAACAGGAGTAGTGCTAGCAAATTTTGAATATCCAGTAAATATGTGCATAGCAAACATTGTAATATTTTTGTTAACTTTTTTTTTAGAAACTTTAACAAACGAATCGATGGCAAACCATTTTCCACGAGTCTCTGTTCCATGTCCGAGTCAAAGTTTTAATGTGAAAACGTTTGCTGACCTTAATATCTTCGTTTTCAACAAAATCACCTTTTGCTGTTCGCGGAACTCAAGATACACGGTTTCAAATCCGAAATCATCTTTCCCAGTTTAGTACAGTATACTACATGCACTAATGATGTATGTACACTCACAGACTCCAAGTAATAGACCGGATGATCAACGTGACGTAAAAGAAAATCTCACTGGTTGACTCAAACATGGCCAACGAGCATTAATTTGTTAAGTTTCCATTCAGTAAAGTGTCATTTTCAGCAGACAACTGATTTCTATTGATTCGGTAATTGCACTGTCGCCATTTTTTTTATAATTATGTGTGATCAGAGATACGTGCAGTGGTGCGGGCTTAAACTGCTTCCAGTGTGACTAAAGCTACGTTTCCATTCTGACAAGTTCCAGACTTATGACTCACAACATGCGCCGGCGAAGGGTGCGCGTCATTTAGTGCACTGTTTCCAATTCAAAACTCCTTCTGCAAAATACGCCCGCCCGCAACAATACTGGAGTACAGGACCACAGTGTAGCATTGTGCAGTTCTTTAGAGTAGTTCCGTGTTTCTTCTCTTGTATTGTAAAAAATTGGTGGTGATTTTACTTGAGTAAAGATAGACAATATAGCTATGGCGCGTAACATGAACTTCCAAAAAAGAGGGGAATACGACCTAAATGGTGGATTAGAACTTTTCTAGCGAAAAGAAATTCGGAAGGAGCGTATAACTTGTTGATGAGAGACTTACGTCTTCAAAGTGAATACGAAAACTTTGTAAGAATGACAGCAAGCCCCGTTTCCATTACCACAAATTTGCCGCGCAACATGACGCGGGGCATGCGACGCGGCATGTGCCAAGCATTTGTTGAAATGGAAACTGTCTGCAACATGCCGCGGTGCCAGTGCCGGGGACAAAATTGCCCCAAACGATTTTGACGCACAACATGCGTCGCGTCATGCGCCGCGAACAATGGAAACAGCCTGCAGCAAGTTCCTGGGGCACGGGCATGCGCACTAGAGTAGAAACAGACGACGCGACGACAACCACATGCTCGCTGTTCGGGCTGAAGTGGCTTCACGGCACAACGTCCTGTTATTTGAGTGTAGTTGTTGTAGTTGGCTGTGTAGTTGTACGTGAGTGTTTGTTTTGTGGACAATATGGAGTGGTCGAAAGATAAAGTAGTAAAACTCATAGAGGAATATGAACAGGAGTCAGTGTTGTGGAATGTCACCAGTACGCGCCTGCCGTAACCACAAAACTCACCATAGCTATATTGTACATCTTTACACAAGTTAAGACACCACCAAATTATTGCAATACAAGAGAAGAAATACTGAACTACCGTGAAGCACTGCACACGCTACACTGCGGTCCTGCACTCCAATGTTGTTGCGGTCGTATTTTGAAGAAGTAGTTTTGAATTGGAAACAGTGCACTAAATGATGTGCATGTTGCGCGTCATGAGTCTGGAACTTAGTCTGGAAACTGGGCTTTATGTGTAGTCACCGGCAACAAAACTGGGACACACAGATCCTCAAATACTAGCTTCCTTGCATGGCGTTATGTGTGTTGCCTAACTTAAAGGCGGAAACCGAGCTTGTCATTGAAAACTTCATATTGAGATTCGCTCATCGTACAGTTAGGCAACACACATAACGTCATGCAATGAAGCGAGTATTTCTGGATCTAATGTCCCATTTTCATTGCTGGTGACTGTACAATACTCAACATGCACAATTACATGACGCTTCTTTCTGAACAATGTTAATTGCTGTATGAGTAAATTTACGTTGAAATATATCATTATCAAGCCTTAATTTGAAAATAGACATTATTATTTTCACTTTCCGCAAATTTGTGAAGTATTTTACATCACACTGAAATTCATTCTCGATCGCTTATCTGTATAGATTGCACCTTGTTATGTGTGTTCACTAAATTAATATATTACGGGCCCCAAAGGCTTCTAACTTCCCCGATCTGCAGAAACACGCATTGTAAATAAAATTACAAGTGTTCAAGTTCGTTCCTTTCTTACAGCATTCTTACAAAGAATAGAGTTTTAACTTACATTCGGTTAGGTTCAGATCTTTTCTATTTTTAATGTGCGGTCCCTCTCCATGAAGGAAGAAAATCAAATCAAGAGTGCAAATCGTAAAAACGAATTTGTAACTTATTACGTTCTTCGCTTATGTGTCTTGTCACTAGAGACATCTGGCGACAGTAGATGTCAAGTCGAATGTTTTTGTTTTCAAGCTACATTGCGCATCTGATAGTTAGCCTACTCAGTGATTTAGCGTAATGTTCGTGTGCAAGAGGTTACATGTATTTCGATAATGATGTTGTCCATTATGTAACCATTTCGAAATTATCTTTGTCTCGATGTGCGAGTTTCACTTTCTTTAGTGAAGGATCGTTAGATTCCTGAAAAAAATACAGAGTAAGCAAATCAGAAGAGGCGAAAGGAAATGCACAAAACGGATGTGACACTCGGCGACTTTCGTTATCAGCGCCTGTTGCGGAAGAACGGGGCAACCGAACGAACAGCTGATTATGTCGGGCAAACTGGAACGAGCGAGGGAAGGGAAACAATGAACAGGTCGTCAACAGCTGAGGCAGCGAATTCCCGTCACGAGCGATTGAATGACCGCAGCGGCGAACCTCTCGAATACGTCATTGTTGAGATGATGTGACGTTGTGGTGGTCGTCTTCGTCTTCTGTGCGTGCCAAACGGGGGAATCTGGAATCGAGTGCCGCCTGGAAGAACAACGCTCTGGATGAATGGCCACAGATGTCGCTGCAGGTAAGTCCGACAAGTTTTGTTCTTTTCCTCCACGTCGACATGGCATGACGCTAGTCGCATGCAAACTTTCCCCTCTTCTGCTGGTGCATTCGCCGCGTTCGGCTGGCGAGCACTTCGGGGCAGCTGCAGTGTGTGTTTTCACAACGATTTTTGCAGCATGCTATATCCTCTGTATTTACATGACACAAAGAGAATGCGCGCTGGTAAGCACAACTGGTTGCACAACTCCAAACCACCATCAGGGAAACAAACCAAACTGACCATTATGTAACATATTTTCATTGTTTAATTGCTCCTCAGCTCCTGTATTTCCATCACATTTCTTCTCAAATTCATATTTCTTGTTTCAGTAATTGATATTTACACTTTGAAATAACACCACAATGCCAAATTACATACACAAATATTGGTGCCAATATCTGAGGGTGTGCTTCAATAATTCAGAATAATTATTCTATTACTGATAGCATTAGGATCATATAAAAAAATTACCTCCTTCGTAGATGAACAACAATCTGGTCGTCAAGGGAATTTTTCCACTGAGGAACAATGAAGGTGCATTTTTTCCAAAACGTTGCCGACACTGTCATAAAAGTTTGCTCGATTTTGATATTCTAGCATGTTTGCAACTCTGTGTCCAGGTTTGTAATTATCAGTCCTTTATCATAACTGTATTTCAATTAAGCTGGAATTACATATACGAATACGACTATCAGGCGTTTTCTTTTCCCCTACATTTAAGTTCTCCCTGTTCGCCCGAGCAATGACGCTAACTTACATAGACCCTTGTGGCCCGAGTCCACCCAATAATCTGTCATGCTATTATTTTTATATATTTGTTATCGTGATCCGTGAATTGTTTATTGAAATCAGTAAATATATATATATATATATATATATATATATATATATATATATATATATATAAAATTGAGGAGGAGTTGTGCGCTTTACTCGTCTTTCCTAATGCTAGTCTGATGGCTTGTGTTCGTCTTGGTCGTTGCGATCGCCGATGGACAATACTCTCTCCCAGTGTTCCGATACTGTAAATTTAAATTAGGTTCGAGAATCGTCTATTACTGGTTTACCAAGTTTGTCTTCAGATAATTCTGGATGTATCGTGATTTTATAATATCAAGTGAACGGGAAACATAGAATGCTGGTGGTAGAAGTTTTCAAAATGCATGGCAAGGCAAATATCTAGATTTTTTTTACGATGGATTTTTTATAAATGGTGTTATGTAAAGTATGCAAGGAAGCTAACGATAAAAAAACTATCAAGTTTTCCCATCAAAAAGGACCCTCGTTTAATTTCTTCTGGCTTTCTCAACTGGAAAAATACTTTAAGAATATTCAGTTCCCATGAAGCCTCCCAGTGTCGCAAATAATACTCTCTCCTAATGTTAAGAAGAGATGAATCACGATTTTTTTTCCCTTTGGAACTTATGTCTCAAATGTTTGAGCTCACCGAATATTTATTCAAAAGCGAAATCAGTTGGAATGTTTGAGGATGGATGGCAGACTTTAAAGCGTATATAACAGAATTTTGGAAAATACACTTCTCGTGTTTGGTGTTCCTGCCTCTGGCAATAAATAGTAGGGTAAATATCCTACATTATCATTTATCACATAATTTTGCGTGAAGAAAATATGCTTTTAAGTTGTAGAAACAGAAATGTACAGGTAAAATTTAGAAATATTGGCCCCTCAGAAAATTATACTTGAAAACTTATGTGGTAAAGCTATTGAGTAAAGTTTGGGAATTTTTTACTCTAGAGTTCATTTTTTTAAATGCATCATTCTGTCCGTTTCTCATTATTTCATAAGGTTTCTTAGTAGTATTTACTATGAACGATTGTATTCTACATGGAACTTCACTCTCCCTCCCCCATCCTCTACATTTTAATTCGAGCATTATGACCGAGTGGTTAGCACAGAGCGCTACGACAGCGGGGTCCCTATTCGAATCCCGGCTTTGCATGTGTGTTCTTTGTGAATGCCCCTTCATAAATTTCATCATATCATCACTCATCACCATCTTCGCGATTAGCCAAAGGTGGAAGAAAATCAAAGTAAAATAAACCAAAGCAGTCAATCAATCGAGCGTTGGGAACTACACCTTAGCCTTTCTTCAATAATTCGAAGCGATATTGACGTACCTCAGCAATTCAAATCTTGATGGCACGTTTCCAAATACCCTTCCTGCCAGACCACCTCAGAGATATACTTACCAATAACAATAACAACCTCAAATCACCAAACAAGTGTATAAAGAAACAATCTGAAACTATTGTTTCGTTTGTTGCTAATTTTACCAACTTTGGGTTGTAATTTGAGCTGCTCTCTTTCGCTTCCATTGAGATTACATAACATGAAATGCAAAGAAGTTAAATTTGTTAGTGCATCATCTTTGTCGTGCTCGCTTTAGGCGGAGTCCTTTCCTGCATGCCATCGTGTAAAACGGAAAATGTTATTAAATTTCTGTTGCTACTGCACATTCTGCAACGTATTTGTAGAGCCAGCATGCTCTAATTTCCGTAGCATCGAACAATTGAAAAACGAATTACTATTGCAGCGCCATATTAGGATGCGGCGACAATTTCAAATTATTCATATTTTAATTCATCCAATGTACAGTACATTTGTCTTGCAGTACGTAGAATAAAGTAATTACAGTTATAAAATATTATGTACGAATCTCAATTTTAAAAATAATAATAAATGTTATTATGTTAACAAAATGTGTAAATTCATAAAGATAAATAGATAGTACTCCACACATTCTGAACTGAGTTTATAAAAATGCATGCCTGCCTCAGGTTGAGGCCATTTCGAAAATAATAATCACGGAATTTTATGTTTTCCAGAACTAATTAATAACTACGTTTACAAATGGCTTTCACTGAGATTAATACATTTTGTTAATTGAGAAATGTTCTTAATGTACATTCAATAAATTTCGTTTTACTTTAATTTGCGAATTTAACACCGAAATACTTGCAGTGTTTGATGATTATAACATACACTAAAATGCACTATTCGTATGTGGGACAATTGGCCGTAGAAAATGAGTAATCCACACAGATCTTGTTGAAAACGTTCATTTCAATATATTCGTTTCAATTTTTTGTATTTTTGTTATTTTGCATAGTTGTTCTGCCACTTGTGTCTACCGTAAAATTGAGGATGAATGACGAATAGGTGAAAATGATAAAGAGGCAGTCACAAAGAACCACTCATGCCCGGACCCTAAGATAGAGCCTTCTGCAGCAACATTCTCTCACGTGTGTACTGAAGTGGAAGTGGCGTGACGAACAAATGCAGTTTGAAATCGAGCGGCTAGCACATACAGGGTGGGCGGAAAGCCCCTGGGGAATTAACTTTGAATAATACCTACATGTTGCCGTTAATTACCAGCACAGAAGTTAATTTCTTCCCACATATTTTGGGACATTTTTTCCATGTTGATTGCTGCATTTCGAGGAAGCACACACTGATAGCCGTTTGCTGGGAAATTTTGCCGTTCATTATATCCCAGAGCGAATTACTACACGTCGTTAAGTCCGGACCTCGAGGAGGCCAGGATGTTTGCGTCAGTAACACTTCCAATACTACTGCAGAAGTATTGTTCTCCCAAGAATGCAGGGTGTCACACTTTGGACAGAGTTATTGAACCTCTGTGAACACCATGCTCGTTTTTTATTTTTGCTGTTTAGCGTCGCTTTAATGTCACTTTTGGCAAATCGCGACGATGAGAGTGAGTGATATGATGAAACTGATGAAGGGTCACTCATAAAGAACACCTATGCCCAGGCCGGGAGTTGAACTTGTAGCGTCATAGCGTGCTGTTCCAACCACTTCGCTACGAAGGTCGGCGCCGTGTATCTTCCCAACTTATACCTTCTATAGCACGATCATGTACCTATATACTGCCTATAAGTTTTTCTTCTATCGTAGAGACACTCATATCAACCATAATGTTAATTAATGAATCTGAATTAAACGCAATATTAAGATTAAAATATAAAAATAATGTTATTCATGAACTTTGTGCACACCCTATAGAATCTGGTAACAATATATTCACTACAAAGAAAACTAAAGCATCTAACTTGTTGCCTGATATCAGGGGCGGCGCCAGGCGGGCGCGAGGGGGTGCTTGCGCGTCCCTTAATTTTCTCCCGCACCCCCTTCAGCACCCCCTACGTTCAACTGAAAACGCTAACCTTAATATGTAATATTATGTCATGTCGTCATATTGAGCGCCGAATGATAGGTACTGAAGTAAGACCGTTATTATTGTATGCAACAGTAAAGCACTGAAAGAGGTGCCGATACTTTTCTGTACTGGCGGCAGCCTCTGTAAAAATCAACGGCCGTATTTGTTCCACCTCCACGTAACATGTCTAGTAAACGTACCATTTCAAGCTTTTTCAAAAACTGTTTGGAAGAGGCCAATGTTCACGAAGAAATTTTACAGTTCGTTGTTGGGGATAGTGCGGCAGAAGGGATTTTAAAAATGACTCAGTTGCTGTGCCTCTATTGGTTACATTGAAAATGTTCAAAAATTGTGTTTTTAAGGGCAGGATGATTTTATTTTGTATTTCACTACATAGTTCAATAAGACTGCAACGTGTATCTGACTGTATGGCCACTTTCTTGGAGTAGAAGATTTAATACATATCATCATGGACGTCCCAAGGGAAAGTAAATTGTCCTTCCCCCAAAGTTTTGGCACCTTGCTCCCCCAGTTTTGAAAGGTTGCATGCGTGTTTCATGTTTTCCTTACTTTCAGAATCGGACCCCCTAAATTTCTTTCCGCACCCCCTCAGCACCCCTAGATGAATAATCCTGGCGCCGCCGCTGCCTGATATAGTACTTGAAGCATTCAGCCTTCAAGTGTTTAGAACCTTAGAAGCAAACCAGAGATAGTTCATTGCTAGAGTGCGAAAGCAATGGCCATCCACTTTGAGTCACCGAGTAAGGAAATTGCTTGGTGTAGACGGAACAGACCCAATGGCCTCTGCACAAGGTGAGGATGTGTCTCCAGCAATCTTACCTTTTGCTTTCAAATTATGATGTCGCTTCCAACGTCCGCGGCACATTTAACAGAATTTTATTGAAGGCTGCTGCAATAAAACCTTGGTAGTTTGAAAGTTCAAGAACTTGGCTTTCTGACAACGGACAACACTTTATGGTGACCGCAGCTGTTTATCTATCAGATGCAGTTTCAGGGTCGTTGAAATCTTCTTTCAGTAGGATTTCAAGCAGTTTGATTTTACCACAAACCAAATATGCTTATTCAGAGAGATCAGCAGCAACAATTCTTGTGATATTTGGAACATTGGGATATTATCAGAATATGTTTTATGCTCAGAAAGGACAATCGGACTTGACCTACAGTTTAAAGTTTAATCCGAACCACTACGAAATGCGGAGGTCGAACCCTGAACCCTTTGATTAATATGCGACGTCGTTAATTGGAACATTTTCATTTGGTATCTAACAAATAAGACGAATCCATAATAACAAGCAATTTTGTTTTGCATATTACTGTAAAGCACAGAAAAGAAACGTTGTTGTTCTGTGTTACCGATTGGTACTGGAGACACGCGTACTGCGTGTTAGCTGTTCTGCACGGATTTTTTTCAAAAAATATTAATGCCATGGTTCATTAATTCATTTATTGTTTTCTGAGCGGTGGGGACGTTTTCCACTGCAACCAAACTTTTCTCTTTCTCTCCGCTCAATTTCAACCCTTTACCTCATGAACACAAAATATCACAAATATTCATCCGCTCATTTGTGGAATAAAATAAAATGAATTTCCGTACCAGCAGATTTTATCAACGAAGCAAGGACTATAACGTAGATACTGTAGCGCCATTAGATTCTCAATGATTTAAAAATAAAATTACGACCTAACTAAAGCAAACCTTGAACTAAGCATAGCATAATGCTATCAAATTGTTCTTATTATTAAAAAGCTACAGACTGCATCAAATCTTATTCTTACACCACGTTCATGTCTTCAAACAGATATTGTAAATATATTAATACATTTCATGAAAGAAGTTCGCAGAAAAATGTATAAAATACGCATTTCAAGATCGTCATATTCACATCAAATAAGAAAGCGTTGATGAACTGTTTTTGGAAAAAAGTAATTTAAATATTGGTTCTGTAAACACAGCTAAATTTGTTGTGAAGCTTGAAACTGAGTGATATAATTTTGGAGCAGCAAGAACAATCAGTGAAAAATGAAAATTCAGTGGAACCAGCAGTGAAAGCTCTGGAAATATTTCTCCGTATAATTTTCATGTTTTCTTATAGTTAATAATAATAGTATTAATAATAATAATAATTGTGTGCATTTGTGTCCCCCCCCAAAAAAATCTTGAAAAAAATATGCAATTCAAAGTAAAAATGTTTAATTCACGCAGTGCATTCATGAGTAACAAATTGGACAAACATTCTGGTAGCTACAGTTCTTTCATAGTAAGATTAAATTTCCTTTGTTTACCATTATGTATTAAAACATCTTCACTCACTCGTTGCAAACAACTAACACGTTCTTCCCGCTCACAGACCTAGTCTAACGATCCACTTAAGTTGCTGAAAGGTTGATATTTGCTCCGATGTAGCCAAAATCGTGGCGCCACATAATTATCATGTCTGGGGAATGAGTTGTCTTCTCATTGTTTCCGCGTATTGCTTGCACCATTTGCTGTCTCACTTTCGTGATTCAGTCCTTTCTAAATTTCATCGTTCACTGCACAAGGATTTTGAACATACAGTCGTGTATAATTCCAGCTAATCATCTTTAATATATTTATTAATTTATTTATTTTCTATTTTTATACATTTTCAATACATATAAGTTTATATTACGTATACAGTTCATCACATAATATTAAAACACATTCATAAATATCTTATTTCTATAACATATTTATTTGCTTAAGTTTCAGATACAGTACTAAAGACCATTTTATGCTGAAACTGTAGAAACAAGAAAACGAAAAGGGGTGTGAGGGGTGCTCCTTCTACGTAGTGTACCCAATAGTCAACCTCATTTCCACGTAGTACACCCTGGACTGCAGACTAACGAGGCTCTGGCGACTGGGCCCATGGCCAGTATAATTTTGTTTGTGTTGTCCTTATTTGTGCTGAGGGCCGTTTTTAGCCTCAGCTTTTAACCAAGGTAAGGAAATTTTAGTTTTCAGACACGCTTTTATTTTTGTTATGATAAGGGGCTGGACCCCGTATAGTGTGATGGGTGCAAAATAGCCTCAGTGCTGAAGCACCCAAAAATATTTAATTCAAATTCAAAAGAAAACGAAAACAACAACAAAACAAGGCAATATAAGATGACACACACATTTTTTTAAAAAAAAATACAATACAGGATGGCATAGAAGAAAAAAATTGAAGTTGCACATACATTCTAAGTGATTGTCGGAAACTGTGTTCTGGCAAGAAATATATTTGGAGGCAGGTTGTTATATAAACGGGGAAGCCTGTAGAAGAGAAGCTATTGCAGAAGGCAGAGCCTTGTAGTGGGATTTACTCATTTTGTACATTTTCTAAAATTAGTTAATTCTAATCTTTATATTTTACATAAAATCACAGCAATTTGACTCAGAATTCCTTGCGAATATCTAGTGTGTAGGATATTAAAATCGAATGTTGTTTGTTTGACTTTCTGCAAAGTAAGGCTAATCGGGACTACTGGACCTACAGTTTAAAGTGGGATCCGAACCACTGTGTGTCTCGACCAGGGTTCGAACCGGGGAATCCTTGATTACAAGGCAACGACGTGTTAGGAATGGCTACGACGCTACCACTGCGCCATAGGGGAGGCCTAAAACTTACTTTATTAGGTACTTTAATTTTAGGTAATCTGCTTTATACATACCCACTCTTTTCGTTAGATAAATATGACATTCCAAAATAATATGGCCATTGAGTGCCACCACTAGAATGACTACACTCTCAGTTTGCATATCGCAAAATTAGTACTTTAATGAATGATAAGTTATCGTATGTCAACTTCTATGTCTATTAAAAGAATTACATTACTTGAACCTTTACAGTTGAAAACAAGTTGGATCTGCTACTAATCAGTTGATTGGCATAACCCACGGTTTATCGGCTATAGAAGGAACGAACTGAGCATGAGAATGTTTTTATATCATAATTATTTGAATCAGTTTTTAGAGCACAAAATGTTACATTTGTAGTATTTCTAATTTCCTAAATAACCAGTTTATTAAAGTATCATCATATCGGCATTCTATTTCTACTTTCAATTTTTACGGATATGTCGCTACAATATCGATTGTTGTTATTTTTTTTTACACTCATTCGGAAACAGCAAACCGGTAGGTTGAGGTAGTTGGGTAATTTAAATTTCTTCAATTTCGTTGTAATTTAGGTATCCCTCCTTCGCGGTCTATGTTAATTGATATGGCGAGTAGCAATGCTCTTATTTGCAAAATATTAAAAGTATCTTCTAGAACACCGTAGTTTCTCTCTGAATTTATAGATTTCACATGTTTCCGTTTTTTCAGAGATCGTTCCTTTGCTCACGTACTGACGTCATCGTTCCTAAACAAAATACACGTTCACTAGGCCATTAAACCCACTCGCTTTCCTGTCGTGTGTGTGCATATAGCACTTGCCAATAGATGAAAAGTTTATTTAAATTTTGTTGAATGTCATAAATTGCTTCCCTGATTGCATGTAATATGTTCCAGGTTTCTTTGCCAAAGCTTTCTGAACTTCCAAGGAATATACATGGATATCGGAAATGATGTAAAGAATGGTTTTCCTTTATTTTCAGCCCACCTTGTTCTTGTCACCGTCCAATACGTTTCCCAGGCCGAAATCAGTGGAACAAGTCTTAACGTGTTTATGTAGCGAAGCGTGGGAGTGGAAAATCACTGTGACCAAGGCTAAACCAATTCCACCGAACAAGGACGAAGTTCTTTCCTTTTTCAGTCATTTTCTGGCATTTTCTTTCTTCACGCCACTCAATAATAACCACGTTGCACCATTTCGAAGTTTCCGGATTCTGAAACTGTTGAGAACACGCATGCAACAAGAGTAAGGCCGATAGCGTAACCTATCCAGAGGCTTAACACTCATATGTAATGTAGCAGGTCTGCAGGCTACAATCATTGAAACTGCTGCTTCCACTCTATCTCGGAGAGGCTTGATAACTGTCACAAGCAACTCATCCCTATTTCTTAAGCCGCTGGATCCTTTAGTCTGTGGTGTATGTAATGTTATTAAGTCATCCATTCATTTATTTGTTAGTAATGTTCTACTAAATTATCAAAAAAGACAGCGACAGCAAGCAAAGCTACGAAATAAACGACTCCAATTGAATTGTAGACATAAACTGTCTAGTTTATCTGCTGAAAGGCTATTTTCGAAGGGACAGAACAAAAAGATTTAAAGTGTGGCAACAGCAAAACCATGTGCACTCGGTTCACTTCATGAGGTCCAATGCATGGACACTGCATCGAATCCCGTCTTCACTGTTGTGTGCTATCACCCTCACTTGACTTATATTCATTACATAATACAGGGTGATTATAAAGTTTCGATCCATTTTTCTGAAAACGACTGATTTCTTCTTTCCATTGTACATTATATGAAAGTTGCTGATTAATGATGAGAGAATAGCTGAGGTGTGTGGACGTATGCAGGGATTAAGCTTCAAAAAGGTCCACATAACTTTCGAAAGGAAATTCCAAAAATGCTCCAACCAGGGCTATTGGTTCAAAACATTTAAGCGAATAAGCACTGTACATGACGCTAAACATTCTTGTGCCCAGCGTAGCAGCCGACACCGTGCAACGGGTAGAAGATGCCATCACTAGAAGTTTAAGCAGGGTGCTGTTGTTTCCACAACCGACTGTGTGGAAGATACTCCGTTACAGTATAGAAAAACGGTCAAACTACCTTTAGGTGGTGCACAAGTAAGAGAGGGAGGACTGTGCTGGTCGTGAAACAATGTGTGCAGAGCTGTTACAGGCAGTGAAGGAGGAAGCTTTGATCACTCCTTTTCAACTCCTACGCCAACGTATCCAGACGTTGTGCTCAACGTGACACCGGCAATGGTCTTAAAGGTGTTTGGTGAAACGGTGAGACGTTGGGATTCATGTGTAGACATGCAGAGTGCTCATGTGGAAGTACGTTGAGGTGACACTTTAATGGATTTTCTTCTGTACACCACTTATCACGTCCGATATTTTTTTCTTTCAATCTTGATTATGTGTTACCAAATACTAGAGAGTTCATTCAATACATTTGTTTTAATCTCTAGCCTCTTTTTCTCAAAAATGGATCGAGACTTTATAATCACTCTGTATATTAGCAACACATACACACATTCAATTTCTGAGCCATATATGTTTTAACTAACACATAGTAGTAGTTTTTATTATACATTATTATTACATTTATATTTAACTTACTTTCCCAACAAGTACAAAAACTAAAAAGATGAAACCGATTGTGTTCTACATGCAAAGTCTTTTGGAGGTTTATTGAAAATTTCCTCTAAGCCACGTTAGATTTGGAGGGACCATGGGGAAGTTTCGGGGAGCCAATGCCTCCTGACTTTCCCTTAACGACGCCCCTGTTTGCGTGGGAAGCTTTCTGTCCGTTTGGAGTAGAAGCAGCGCTCCGATCGCTTGAACGAAGCCTTGGTTTGTGTCACAGGCAGACGCAGTGGTTCCATATTTTTCTTTTTCTTCTTGTTTGTTTCCCGCCCTTACACCTTTTTCCCTCTCGCAGCGTTCGTTGATATTTCTTCACGCGATGATTCCCAAAGTAGCAGCCGCTTCAGCAGCGGCCACTGAGTTTCGGAAGCGCCGGAGTATTTCGGTGCACGTCCGGTTAATTTTAGAACGCGGGTTCGAGAAGTACAAATGTTCACCGCTTCGTGGTGGGAGGTGACATACATGTTCCTCCGCGCCTGTTGAAAGCCTTCTGCACTCCAGAACACGAGGTTCTTTACACCCTTTCAATGGATGGGTCTTCAGGGAAAGTGGGCTTTAAAATAGGGTTTATCCTGGATTGTATCATTAAGAATGCCCCTGGAAGAACTTCTAAAATTTCTGCGTTGGCTTTAAATCTAGACGAATTAGGAACTATGAATGTTGTAACTGGTGAACAGGGAGGGAAGGCTGATGCCCCCCGAGAAGCGTAACCTAACAATAAATTACAATTAAGAGAGAATACATGACGATCATCACCACTTGACATGAAGCCTCCACTTTACACCTAAAATTAAGTGATTTGTCATCACTTGACGCCTAAAACTACGGGATCGAACCAACGTCACACCTAAAACTAAGCAATAGTCCCCACGTGACTCCTAAAATTAAGCGACTGCTCTGCTTGACGCCTAAAAGTAATTAAGTGACCGTCCACAATTGGCATCTAAAGATAAGCAATCGTTCGCATTTGACGCCTAAAATAAGTGATCGTCCCCACTTCACACCTGAAATTAAGCGAAGGCCCTAATAGACGCCTAAAATTAAGCTATTTAAAATCACTTGACGTCTAAATATTAACTGATCATCCCCACTCGACGCCTGAAATTAAAGGAACGTGCCCAACGGAAGCCTAAAATTAAGCGATAGGCCACACTCGATGCCTAAAATTAAGAGAACGTCCCCAATTAACGCCTAAAATTAAGCGATCTTCCGCACTCGAGGCCTAAAATTAAGCGGTTCTCCAAACTTCGAGTCTAAAAATAAGCGATCGCCCCAATTAACCCTTAAAATTAAGCTATCATCCTTACTTGACTACTAAAATTAAGGGATCGACCTCACTTGGCTTCTAAAGCTATGAATAAATCCTGAATTAAGATAGTAATTGGAAATCGCTCAATTGTCTAAGTCTAATAATGAAACCTCCTCAATCCACTAAAACCCGCGTTAGTGCATAACTAAAAGAAAGGAGCTACACTTAGTACATATCAGCTGGACTGCTTGGATGCCAAATATTTACTGTAGAGGTATATCTCCCCTACCGTTTTGCCTCCCCATTTATTTCTTCTGACTGTGCGGGCAAACCATCTACTTGGTGGGTCTCCTCCATATCTTTTCAAATTGCTTGCCTGACTCACATTTCAAGCGGCAACAAATCCATCCTGTCCACCAAAATCGTTGCCTCCATATGTTTACTCTTTGGCGCTTGAACACTTCAGGAACTCGAATCTGCCTTTGCACAGACTACATCACTCTAGACGAACTGCTGATGTCGATGGGCGGCCATTACAACATATGTTGTGAAAATGAGGTAATACATTACTGAGCTCAAGTAGCCGCACGGTCAATTTGCAAACACCTGAACTTTCTGCTTGGCGAAAACACATTGCCAACCGCACAGAATCGGAAGCAAGAGCATTCGAACGCTACAGTTATAATAGAACGAGCCCGGCCGCTTGCGCAAAGCAGAGCACAACTGGCTAAAGACTGCTACGTTGAAGGGAATGAGGCCGTCGCAGCGAAACAAAAAAGTTCCAAATGATCCGCAAAATTTTCGTTGCCTCTGGCTCTGGATTTTCTCCTGTTGAAACACCCTGGGCTAATTTACGCGCCATTTGCTTCATGGTCTGCCTTGCAGTCGGTACATTTGTGCTTTCGCTATATTTTTTCATGCTCGCTGACGTCATTACTCTTGGGGAATCCCTTGGCTGATTTCCTCAAGGGGATTCAGGACAGTGTCCACATTCACCATGATTTTATGTACATGGTTCAAAGTGTTATACACATTGTAGGGAGCTAGGGGAAAGTCTCCCTACTCTAAAAGTATTGGCGATGTAGGTAATTAACTTCCTCCATAATTCTTCCAAACCATATTCCCATCATAAAACCAACCATGCACTTCTAACCTTTCTCAAGGGACTTTTTTACACCCCTTTTTACTCTCATGTAAGGATTTTAGATAAGGGGATATTTCCCCGTATATCCAAGGATGCAAAATGGCCATATGTGCTGACGCGCCCCAAAAATTTAATTAATTTATTCATTCAGTATATAATAAATTAATTTTATACTTAAGAATAATACATAATCTTTATTTATTCTAAGCATTTTGAATACATACACGTTTATATCAATATAATTTACACAATTAATTAATTTTGTTATTAGTTAATACTACATGTGCAACGATAAAATAAATAAAGGGGGGAACCCCCGAAGCAGCCCGCCTCCACCCGCCTACATTCGAGGGTATACGCATATGTCCTGGTGCCTTTAAATAGACCAGGACGTCTTTTTTCTGAATTTATCGGTTCCCCCGCTTTGTTTTCCTTTCGTTATTGTTTTTTTTTTATTTATAACATACAATTACATACATGTACATCAAAGAAAAAAAATATGTATGTATAATAAGAATAGACAATTCAGTTACATAGCTATGTTATTTAGTTAAGAATATTAAATCGACCATTGACCTTGTGAATAGAATCTCATATCATCTATCGTCTGAATATTTCTCTATATGTTAAGGCATATCGTCCGCTGGCCAGGCCAATAGGGCTTTCCGAATTGCTCCGCGCTGCCGAAAAGAAAATTTCCGTTGTCTAGTGCGCCTCGGCGAAATGCGGGGAAGTGGAATTTCCATTGGAGGTTTCTGGAGAAAAAAAATTAACGTTCGCTGTTCCTTTGAATGCGCTCTCGTGACGTTCCGGGTGTCTTCGCGTAATTTCGGCATTCCTTGTAAACAACAGACAAATTTTCCCAACACACGACAGTTCTTGCCGCACACTCTATGGGCCCCGAAAGACGCGTGGAATGATTCATGGCATTTTGTAGCACCAGTGGACGACCACCTTTATAAATCAGTTTCAAAGTGACTTTCTAAAATGAGACATGCTACAGTGACATGTGTAAGAAAAGACTGAACTTTGTCACATATAATGAACGAAGCGCATTAAAATTTTGGTGAATTCGTGCTTAAAACTTTAATATTTCTGAATGTGGTTGAAGTTCGATAGACCGTTTAATGCTGAAGCAGACACACATAATCATATGTAACATGGGTTCGTCCGGTATATTCAGCGAACACCATTAGATTCTATCATGGGTGACCCTGGATTTAAGGAAGAATACTATTATAATTTTAACAGTTCAATGCAACTAATTTTCCACATGTGATTTTATTTACTTTTAATTATCCTTGGAAAATACATTTTAAAAAAATCACAATCCAGAACAGCCGTTTTCACTGACACTGGCACTTGTTCGAATGGAAAGTACAGTAGAAGAGGTGAGACAAGAAACTCTCCCGCCGATGTGCTGGATCGGAAACGCGGCAAGCGCATGCGCGAACTTCCCCTATCGTGCACACAGGCAGGGTTGCCGAACGTCTTAATGTTGTGTGAGCACCGAGAAACAATGCGATCGACTTGCCTGTCTTCATTTAAAGTGTGTGTTTGTTTTGTGTGCAGTGTACTTGGTAGCATGTAAGCTTGCATTTCAGAGAAAGCAAGTAAACTCGGTGGACTGAAAGTAATCCACAGCCAAGGGCGAGAAATTGTATATAATGTCAATGCATTTATGAAAGACCAGGTGGGAGTTCGTATGTCCGAAAACCAGTTGCAAAGGAGGGTGGCTCGCGCATGTGGTGTTTCATTCAGCAGTGTGAGAAGAATTGTACTAATAGAAAGTAAAGCATGCACTACGTTGAAGAAACACTTTCATACGCCCCATAGAACACGATCTCGCCGAAAAATCAAAAGTCATATAGACGAGTTCGATAAGTGTGTTGTTAGGCGTGTTGTGCACGAATTTCACCTTACGGACGGGGAACGTATCCGAAGGGTTTTGAAACAAAGAATAGAGTTCCAAGGCAGTGTCTGGTGTGTGCGCAAGATAATACGTGACCTAGAGTTTAAGTGGGAAAAGCAGAAAATAATAGACAATTGCTTATAGAAAAGGACGAAATAAGAAGTTTACGTTCATCGTACCTCAAAGCCATAAAAATCTTTCGTCGACAAGGACGACCCATTGTTTACGTTGATTGACTTATTTTCACAGCTCGACAACAAAGAAAGAAGCTTGGGTGGATGGAACCGCGGCTGCCGTCAAAGCACCGGTATCTAAAGGGCAACGTGTAATTGTTGTACATGCTGGCGGTTAATGTTCAAATCTGGAAAATCTTTTGGCGATTAATACCATGATATGAATGCCAATTTTTTTATTATTATTATTTGATATATTTTATTTTACTTCGCGTTTTGTACCTCTTGGCTAATTTGCGAAGATGGGGATGAGTGATGAAATGATGAAATTGATGAATGGACATTTACAAACAACCATGACCGAGCGGAATTCGAACCCGGGACCCTTGGCGTCGCAGCGCGATGTGCTAACCACTCAGCCACAGGGTCCGGGAGAAGTTTATCACAAATTTGACACGAAACAGTGTTGTTGTTGTTGACAACGCCTCATGCCATAACGTACAAATAAATCCTGCGACTTCTTCCTCCTCCCGAAATGACATTATGATTCATTCAGTGGCTCGTTCAAAACAACACCCCCTTTGACGCACACCAGAATTGTATTCCTTGGTGAAAATTAACAAACCCCGTTTGAAGATGTTCAAAATTGATTCCATCTTAGCAGAACGCGGTCATTCAGTTGTATGTTTACCACCACACCACTCAGATCGTCTTGCTTAGTTTTCTTGTGTTCTCGTTCTGCGTAGACATTTGACCCGTATGCACTGCCAACCCTGCTTCTGTGCGTCCTTCCCCTACGTATGGCTTGGGCGTGAGGCCGCGAGGAGTTTCTTGTCTTACCTATTCTACTGTAAGAAGCTTTTCCCAACCTCCACATCTTTTAACTTAATTCCCAACCAGGGAAAGAATATTCCTCTTCTATATTTTCTGTCGTTTATTTCACTATTATTGTAGAATTCCAAGTAATTAAATAATTTGTATTTGAATTTGAAGTTCATTTTACACTAATAAGTCAGTCTGAATTGTCACTTGAAAAGAAGCAATTGCGGTAAAAGGTTTGGAACCCTTTTAAAATGAGTATTATTGTTAGTTTGTCAAGAAATGAACCTTTGTTCGCAATAATATCTATTCTGTAAGTTAAAGCATCATATTTTTGCCCCGGGCACTGAAATCTCCAACTGCCGGCAGCCAACACATATACCGGAAAACAGAATTTACCAGATGGTAACTTGACGGAATTGTGATCTCATCGGCCATGTTAACTTCCCAGTCGGTTGGGATGTTTTGGATTTAAGTTGATCAATGGCGGTGGAAGAGTATAAGTAATACAGTTGACGGCAAATCGTCCTTCATTGTGGACATTCGCTCAGTTTCCACAATATGGAAGTTTATGAATTGAAACACAACCGCCAATAATAAGAGGACAACCTCTGGATCAAAAGAGTAGCCTATTTCAGTCCATAAAAACACAGAATGTTGAAAAGAAAATAATTGTGATGGACAATTTACCTTAGATTAAAGGTATCAGTCTGAAGCTTGGGAGATTATTGAGCTGCAGCGCAACCGCCATTTTGGATCCAATGGGCGTCGTAGCCAGAAGATAGTAGGTAGAAGGGCATGACCCCTTGTGCGTGATTGTGGCAATTAGGAATCTATTTTTTGAGCGCCCTTGAAAAAGCTGCATTGCACCTACGTCCCGTGTGGCGATATCAGCTTCCAAGACGTCCATAAAATCAAGGAAATGGCCATAAAGGCTCGGCGAGTCGGCAGCCCTCCAGGTCTGGATGGACCCTGGGAATCAATTCTACAACGGGTTCTGTTTGCTTTCGGCGCCACCTGCCGTTCGCCATTGACGTAAGCGATTCCAGAGATACCTCGGCCATCACCAATGAGCCTCAGTGGCGTTCGGATGGGCTCCTGTCCTCCAAATTCTTGTTCCAACAGGCAAAGTTCGAACAGTGTTGCATTTATAATAAGCGATAGAGGTACTTGCACGCCTTTTGGATGCAGTTGTGTTCAATGATTACAAACAAGTGTTTCCTAAATGAAATTGTATTCGAGGGTTCAAATTTTGCACATGTGCGTGTAGCCTATGTTTTAGCTGATCCATGCTAACCAAAAAATTTAATCGTTTCTGGCTATCAGGTAAATTTAGGTTTGATTCCCGAAATTATCAAAGATTTTCATTATATGCGTCCTTGCGTACACTGTCAAATCTCACACTTTTTATGTGAAGCGGAATTTTGGCTGTGTTTTTGAAGGAATGGTTTGTTTTGGATTTATTTTACTTCTCTTTTCTACAACTCTTGGCTTATCGCGAAGATGAGGGATGAATGGATGAAATCATATTGTTGAAAGAACTATCACAAACACATATGGACAGTAGGCAACCCAAACCCTACAGAGGATCATATTGTCTGCGAGTCCAGACGCCAGTGTCTTGTTAGTTTTCATGAATGCAGTTCAAGAGAGTTTGTTATTTTCATTTCTTCAGAAAGGGTCACCGCTTACACCTTAGGTAATAAAAAAATGACAGTTATATCGGTTCAAATTGGTACACTCTGCTAGTGTTTTCTCAAACCTCTCTCTCTCATGATTCCTTACTTTCTCTCTGCAATAAGATTTCCCAAACACAGCTTCAATGCCTTCAAAATCATACAATATTTCTCAATTCTAGATAAATTGCTTTACCTATCAAATGCCCATTTAATTTTCTTCTTTTTCCCCCAAACTCCATTAAAAGTAGAGGATAACGTTTTGAAAGTGTACAGAAATACAAAATCTCTGACAACGCAAATGCCATCTCTTTATTGTTAGTCAGTATTTTATGCATGTAAGCACCGGGAAAGTTTTGGGTAAGAAAAGACAACTGGGATCCGTGTTCATTAATCAGTTGTTTTGGTCACCCATTTCTCCTGTGAGTAATTCATAAAGTTTCACATGATTCCGAAATTGAACGAAGTTTTATAATTCTGTAATATATCAGGTGCATATTTTCCAGTTTCCATTAATCTTCTTTTCACTGAAACAGCTGCAAACGCTGCCGACCGTTCCAAAGTAACATCAAATGTTTCCAAACCCATAAAAGATATTTCGGTGCGGGAATCGATTTCTCGAGACACGGGCATGCGGAAAACTATGACGGAATGTTTATCTGGTTCCGTTTTCGAAAAATCGGACAAACAAAAGTAGGTTAGGCGAACCCTTTCTATTTCTTTAAACGAGGGACTTGGTAATTATGAAAAAGGGTACAAATGTATACTTTCACAGACTATTTGGAACAGATTCTCTCGGATGTTATTGGAAAGAGAATACAGGAATTTCTGAAGAAGAAGAAAGTGATTCACGAGTAAGCTTTAGAGAGAGCTACTGGCTGTTATGCGGCGCAATACAGCACCCGTTCCTTCAAGGAGTGTAACGAGTGACCCTTTTAGAAGATACACAAATATCAACTTTTCTTTCAACACCCTGAACTGTTTCTTGCAGACTACCCTCTGTGGGGCATGTATCGTGTTCTGTCCATGTGTGTTTGTAATTGTCCTTTCACAAATCTAATTTGTTACATTTTGAATAGTTATATGAATTCGTTTTCCAACGTCATCCTCATGTTCACTCGAGTCCCTAAAAATAAGTTACGTCAGGAGTCGAAAGCTTCCGGTTCTCGCCCTGGTCATTTCTCACGTGCTTCAGAAAATTCACCTGGTTGATATCTAGAGGAGCAACTTCAGTACAGTTAGTTGTTAATAGTGCTCGTTTTGCAATATTTATATAAATGTCTGCATATGTCCATAAAAATAAGCGGGCATTTCAGGCCGCAAATGTCGGCATCTCCGTCAGTGCCTCCCGCCACGCTTCTCCCGATCTCTCGGCTGCAGATCGAAATGGACGCACGGTATTACTTTAGATCTGTGAACATATATCGGAGTTTGATTATAAGAAACTACCGGAACTTTTCACAATACACTTTTTCGAGTTCAAGACAAATTGAGACACTCTTTGTAGCTGATCAGTGGTGATTCATTCATGTTATTTTTTTTTTACTTTCAACCACTGTTGTAAATATTTATATACCATCCTTAGCTTATACGTAGGCACATAAAAATTTAAAACACTGGTTAAAAGTTCAAACATTCGACATAATTGAAATATCTTTGAAATGTACTAAGGTTTTCCTCTCCTATATATTGCTTGTATTAAATTATACTATGCTCTTCTTACCAGCAATAGAAGTGCACTTCTCAGCAAGAAGTTGAGATGGTACGAGTAGTTTTACAAAAACGTATTATATACCCAGACGATATTTGCTCCATCCTAGCTGAGTGCATGGTTCGATTAGACTTCAGTATCAAACTTTGGAGAATCCGGGGTGGTTGAAAATGTTATTTTCATAACCTAACCGTTGTTGAAGAAGGGGCCGGGAGCTATTCATACGAAACAAGAGGTCAATGATGCTTTATTTAAGACGGGTGTATAAACAAACGAACGGAGCTGACCCTCAGAGCTTAGGTCATCCGTTCTGCGTCAAGGTTGGATGAAACGCACACAAGGACGCCAACAGCTCTTCACTACCGCCTCCAAGTCATTGGAAACAACACTGGTGGCTACGTCAGCCCGTGAAACCGTCTGCACACGCATGTAGTGTTGCCAATGTAGTGTTTGGAAGCCTAATTCTAGTTCTTGTTGTTATTAGCTGCAGTGGATGCACGCAAAACAAGTTAACATTGGTGTATTTAGCTTCACTTCCTACTCAACAGTTGAGGTATAGCAAAACCGTGTTTCCCAGGATCGTTCGGTTTCCCTACACGAATTTGTATTTTTCTTAATTGACGACACGTTTCTGCCACTTCTGGTTAATCCCGACGATGGGGATGAATGAGCAGTAGATGAAATTGATCACCCATGCCCAAGCCAGGACTCTAATCTGGGACATCAGTGGCGAGAAATAAATTAGTATTGTTTGTTTTTGTTAATAAAAGTTACATTCAATACAATATAATATGAATTTTGATATTACAAATACATTTAAGTTCCTGAAAATTAAGAGAGATTTTAATATTGAATTTAAAATTTTGGGGCACGCAAATGTAAATTTCGCATGAAAGTTATTATGAATTTTACGCAAGTACTACTTATAGAGGACGTAGTATTTAGAGGGGATAAGTCACTGGAATAAAGTAGCAAATTACAAATTATTCAGAATCCTTCGAAAGATTGCAATTTTTTCATTTGTTCTCTTGCTCTTTTGATTTTTGATGTAATTTATACAAAATGTTTATTAATCAAGTGGGATGGATTTGGACCCACTAAACTCTCCCATGTTATATGACCATATGTACAGCGATTGTAAATTAATAATAATAATAAGTTATATAAAGTGGTGTACCCAGATGAAACCTTTAGCCTTATTGGGACCGGACCTATATTTTAAAGTGGGATCCGAACCACCGTACCATGTACATCCTCGAGGAATCAAACCAAGGATTCTTTGGTTACAAGGCGACTTCGTTTGCTGTCAACAAGGTCTTGGAAGCTGTTGGTGGGGTCATGCCCTACTCTCGTCCCAACGTTCCCAAAACGGCAAGAAATGTCAAATGCAGTAAAATATGGAAAAATATATGACTAACTGATTAGAGAAGATTGGTTGGTTGAGTTGGTGTTTTAAGTCCACTTTATGCACAGTAAGGCTAAATCGGGACTGGACCTAAAGTTTAAAGTGGAATCCGAACCACTATGTGCCTCCATGATTAGAAAAGAAATGCAACAAATAACTCCTTGAGTCTCGGGTTCGATTCCCGGCCTTGGCGTGGATGTTCTTTGTCAGTATCTCCCATCAATTTCATCCTCATCGTCGCCAAATGTAGCAGAAAAACGACGCTAAATAAAAATTCAAAGAAAAATCGTCTTGCCGAAAATCCCAAGCACGCTGCTGGTTATTTCAGTACATATTTTACCATTCTGAAACAAGGGTTATTACATCGACGAAGCAAATCAACACAGAAGATTCCAATTAAGCTTTCGTGCAACCTCGCAGCGGAAAAAAACATAGCTTGCTGTAATTGCGTGTCTTAGTAAAACACGTGCAGTAGACAACTGCTGCGTCCGCAATTTCACCTTTACGACTTTTCAATGAGCAATTACTTCTCTTGTTTCCCCATGGTTATTTTGACTAAGGGAGTCCAGAAAGCTTCCACAATGAACCAGTAAGGATCAGCAATGAGCTAGAACGTGACGAACAGCCTGTAAACTCGACCTTCACTGTAGCTGTTCTGCGTAACGCAAGCACGTCGCAGTCCGATTTCCAGCAGCGTTTGAACCTTACCAATAGGTTTTACTAGTAAAAATATCCATATAACTCCCCGTTCACGTGAATCAAGCAGCACTGATGTCCGAAACGCACAAAAATGCCGACCTTCGTCGCAGAGTGGTTATCACAGCGTGCTACGGCGCCACGGGTACAGCGTTCAAATTCCGGCCTCGGCAAAGGCGTTCTTTGTGAGCGCCCCTTCATCAGTTTCAGGATAACGTCACGCATTGTCGCGATTAGCCAAAAGTGGCAGAAAAGCGAAGCTAAATAACAAAAATCAAATTAAAAACGGAATCATTGAAATTACATTAATTACCGTGAAGTATGTAAGAGCCGTGAAAACGGTCATGATCATTTTGTACGGCAATTGGACGGCAGTGGAAACTGTCGGTCTCAACCGTCACCTTTTTACAGTTGCTGCTAATACGAAGCTATCCTTTCGCCATTATTAGTTAATCTCAAGCTGTAGATTACCAGGAACTGTGATCATAATATGGCGACGGGCTAACAATGTTTTAAGGTTAAGGAAAGTAAAATCTGCACATAAACTTAAATAGGTTACCAAATTCTTCCTTGGTGGAGAGCTCGAGTAAACAGTCGATGGAGAAGGTGCCTGAGTCCATGCAGTAACCAGTCTCTAACGCAATGCAGATCTATCAATTGGCGAGTCACACGTGCTGCAAATGCTCCCACTTACTAGGGCGTGTGAGGTCGATTTTCCAGTTCAGGCCAATTACATCGTGTCAAGACAAGAGTAGACGATGATCGCCGGCTGCGTGCTTTGCGTAGCAAACGTTTCCATTGACTGGTTACTTCCATTTAACTTCTCCCACAATATTTTTCTGCCATGGAAACTTTTAATGTCGATTTCAACTTCAATGACGTCATCTTATACGCACAGATTATGGAGGAAAAGCAGGAACTTTTCCATCTTTGCCAAGTGCCAATCCTTGTTCGTGTCTCGGCGCCAAGACTGTATAATCAGGTGATTTAATAAGGGGATACTGAACGGTCATTGGTTACTAAAATGATGTCACGTTGCAGTATCTCGGTTGTCTGAAAAGATGAATCTAAGGTGGAATATACATCGGACACGATGTGGATCTCTGAATATGAATCTACATCTTCAACAGTTCATTTTCTTGAAAATAAAATTATGCATTAATATCCGATCATGAAAGTCTTAATTGGAAAAAGTACACTCCAGAACTTTCGCTTCGTGCAAATATGTGAGGATGTGCAACCGTCCATTGTCCGAAACTAGCCTGTTAGGAAGTTACAGAGTACCCTACCCCAAAAAATCCGTCTATGAAGACAAGATCGAAGAAATGAAATAGAATAATATAACGCCATTTATACACATGCTACACTAACAGACCAATGACATACTGTGTTTATACATCATTAACAAATAAATATACTTATCGCCATTTACCCCCCCCCCCCCAATGATGTTACTTATTAAAAAAAATAGATCTATTACCAGGGTGTTTAGTAGTCTGAAAAACCTAGAGATCAGCGACAATTCTTATTATTTAACAATCAAAATTTTTGTAGCAGTGCACTAAAAATACCGGTAGGTTTTTGAAAAAAGGAAGAAGGACAAGCGAGAAATTTTAAATTTGTGTGAACAAACTATAGTTTACTTTGATATACTGAGTATACCCGTAGTTACAGTACAAACTGTGATTCTGCACAGTGGCATGCTCAAGGGGAAGAGGTGTTAATAGGGGGTCCGTGCTGTTCTTTCCTCCATCTCCTACAATTTCACTCCCCGTTACGTTCTTCATCATCCACCTCTTTCTCAGATCACGCGTAGGGATATTGGAAAGGCAAGCAAGCGGCTCTCCTTGTCTCGGAAACATGAATTGCTTGAAATATTAATAAGCAAATTTGCTGGTTTGTCAAATCTTTGTGACGTTGCGTCATCATCCCAGACGGACTGGATTGTTGGAAATTCCACCGGACATGTCCGGCCATCGCAAACTTGATTGTGTAAATCGTGTAGAGGGTCGTACACTTTTTGAATCCTGGTAGTGCCTTGTCTTTGGCCAAGGACTTAATGTGCACCTCCCCATTCTCGCTGCCAACGAAGCAGCCTGTCGAGACCTTGAGGACTGTGGTCGTTACCATGCCATGCATCGGATGATATCTGCACGGACCAGTTGGAGACAAGGATTTCTTGTGGACATTCAGGAGCTCAGGCCCGCAAACAGAATGCGAGAGAAAAAAGATCACTGTTGAACTCGGCGCAGGCCAAACCATAAGGGATACGTAGTTTCTCGTGCAGCTCGCCTGTGGCAGCACGTACCGACTTTTCACCCGCCTATTCTGCTGTCACTGGGAACGAACTACTATGCTATCGTTCTTGTTTGTTGCCATGAGACAATCATGTAATTTTATGTTTTATGGTGGATGTAAGAAGTTGAAGACGAGTGTTTGTTCCCCAATTTCACATTTGTCTGTCATTTATACAACGAAATATCGTTTCATGTTTTTTAAGGGTTAAACTTTTTGGTTTTGACTAGGAAGAATGAAATATCAATTTCACGAAACGACTTAGCCTCCCCGATGGCGCAGTGGTAGCCTCGTTGCCTTTTAATGAAGGGGTTCCGGGTTCGATACCTGGTGGAAGCACATAGTGGTTCGGATCCCACTTTAAATTGTAGGTCCAGTCCCGATTAGCTTTACTGTGCATAAAGTGGACTTAAAACAACAACTCACGAAACGACTTAAACGTAAGCCCAACTAAACGAAACAATAATATCGGTCGATCGGTGTAACATCTTTTGCAAATATGCTACATAGAGAAACAAACTTTCCGTCAAGCTAGTGTACAGTGTACCTACATATTTATTACACTGAAATTTTCCAGCAGTTTTCGTTAACTTTGCTTTGTCCACTGCGAGGTACATTATTAGAGAAAGAACACCAGCGATTCAGTTGACACCTCTGTGCCATCGTCAGCCCAATTTCATTCCTTTTAATACACGTAGCCTACAATGCTACAATATACAAGCCTACAAAGAAAAATGAATGGAAATGACAATGAACAGGACAGGACTAATTATGGCGGTTAGCATTTTTGTTGAAGTTTTTTTTTTATATATATATAAATTTATATTTGGTTGTAGCTTGTTGAAGTTTCGACAACATTTTTGCCCTGCCTTTCTAGCTTTGTTATTTGTGGCCAGTTACCTGAGAATATTTATGCACCCTACTCTAGCGCGCACAGACATCTAATTCCAGACCGGTTTGTTCAAGCTACCCAATTTGCTTGTTCGTAGTTACAGACAAAACTCGAAATGCGACAGTGAATAGTGCAATTTTGAAACCTTTGATCCATTTCTCTGTGTATGTTGATGCATCAGAAGTGCGTCATGAACATTTTATGCACTTTAATGTATTCCTGTAGTAAAATAGCTATATTTGTGCCCGTTGGCATATTTTGGGTTCTATGTGTTATTGTGAAAGATTAATTTTATACACGGCAGATCAAAAGATAACAAAAAGTTATCAGCATAAAAGTATCGTCTTTGACAGGTTGTTAATATTTGATTTTTTTTTATTTTGATTGAGTTTATTTTACTTTTCTGCCACTTTTGGCCAATTGCGAAGATGGGGATGAGTGATGATATGATGAAATTGGTGAATGTACACCCATGCTCAGTCCGGGATTCGAACCCGGGATCCCTGGCTTCGTAGCGCGATGTGCTAACCAAGTTGTTAATATTATCTGTATGATACGGACGTAAAGTTAAAAATAAATTGCAATTTCTCGTTTCGGCGTTCAGCAATGGTGTGCTCAAGATGGTGATATTGCCAGATTAGCCTTGACGTTTGCTCAGAAAGTTGGAAACAAATAAGAAAATTTATGAAAGGATAAGAAATATATACACTGCTGGACAAAAAAAAACCCGGACACTTGCATTTTTTGTGATAACGTATAAATTCTGATTCGAAGGCTAACTAAATTATTGTAAATATATTCAACAGAAAACAAACTTTGAGGATGTTCTACATACATGAATAAGTTAAATTAGAACAAAAACGAAAGTTACAGAAAACTACCAAACTGAGAGCGTAATTCATAAGTAATTGCAATTCAGATATCAAATATTAAGGTGTCCGGTTTTCTTTGTCCAGCAGTATATATATACACACAACTGACTACTAAAAAGAAAGTCATCCGCGCACTCTTTAGAAAATTTCTAGGCACACCACTTAGTGCGTCTCGCATATCATTTGAATAACTATAATTGAAGGGCTCTGGTGTAAAACATGGTAAGTGACATTTTGGTCATTTTGGAGTTACAATGTGCATCGTGTAGTCCATCGTAAATGGAGTCGAATCGTACTCGAAGTGTTTCGTTTCGTCAACAGATGACAGAGCCAGACGTGTTGAAAGTTATGGTATCTACCAGTTGTTCATGTAAAGTATGGTAAGTAGCAAAGATGGAGGTGAAACGGCTGTTACTGAATTGCAACGTGTCTCAGAAAGTTCGCGAGTATTGAGGCAACAGCAAGGATGAGAACGAGTTAGAAAGTGCATATGATTCCCATAATGACCCGGAATATGTACCACCGACTAAGAATGAGGAGAATGAAGACGTTGCCAATCAAAAATGCGACTAAAACTTTGCATGGCCACGTACATTCTATTTCATGTAAAACGTGGTATCTACTGCAGATACCATTCTTTACATTCAGCAGTGCTCATAATGGCAGTTTGGAATTAAATTTTACTCTCGTACATGGATGTGAACTGCGATCTAGTAGAGAAGCACATACTTTTCTTCTACTAGATATAAATAAGTGTAGTCACATAGAAATTAGTTTGATTTTTAATTGGGTATGCGCATTTAAGGCTGCTTTAAGATACCATGCCTTACAAGCAACGTGAAAAATATATTACACTTAAGGAGTATGTAATTTGATCTGAATCATATCAATTATTTGGAACAGTTTAGTCCTTTTATAAAATATTTCTTTCGTCAATCTGTAATGCGCATTTTAAAAGTTATAATATTTTTATGGTGGACCTAATAACATATTTGTAATTTAAGTAACTTTCGTATGTATGATATGTGTGACTTTCATGAAAGCTAATTATTTTATTGTTGATATTGCAAAGATGTCTTCTTCTTGGTTCGAAATTATAACTATTTTAATCCATAAGAGCTAAATATCAGTGAAAACTATTAAAAACTTAAGCCCTGTGTACATTTGAAATCATTCTTTACAAACATGTCATGTTAAAGAAAAATACAACAGGAAGTTACAAGGTCATAATTGTGTCTTCATTGATTTGCTTTATTTTACTTCGCGTCTTGTGTCACTTTTGGCTTATTTGCGAAGATGGAGATGAGTGATGATATGATGAAATTGATGAATAAGCACTCAAAAACATCCATGCCCAGGCCGGGATTCGATCCCGGGACCCCTAACGTCGTAGCGCGATTTCCTAATAAAATACTGTCAGGTGTAAGCATAATATATATTTTTTTCCAACTTTTCAGAGCTAAAATAGAATTAAAGTAGCTGCGTTGTTTCAAAGTGTAATTTTGAGAATGTTGTCCCATATCCAGTGAAACAAATACAAGTTCATGTCACTTATGCGTTACGCAAGTTTCAGAGTTCTCCTTGCGGAACATAGTAAAATGATAAAAGAGGCTTCACAGTTACCCCTCCTGCTTTGACGAAACAACGATTTTTTTATTTTTTTTTGTAATTTAGTGTGTAATGAGCAAAAACGTAATCAATTAAATAAATGTATTTTGCTCTCAATAGCAATGGGTATTGAGAAAGGGCACAAAATGATGCAGATGTTATAAGAAAATATGCTGCTACGTAATTAGAATTGAAGGGCTCGGGTATAAAACATGGTAAGTGACAAAATGCAGGTTTTGAGATATTGAAAGTTGATGTTTCAAAAATATCTGATTTACAAATTAAAATAAATTTCTAAATTATTTACAGCAAATATGATTCACTTGTATATTTATTATCATACAAACATGATATTTCATCCGAATTATTTTTTTCGGTGGTGCTACATGCGATTTGTTTGAGGGTTGATCAAGGAATTGTTGTAGTTACAATGCTTTACATGCAACGATATTATCAAAATGAGTGATCAGATACCACTTTATTCAAGCTGACTTGTGGTGTCAGTTCAATAATAATATTTTGACAGACTTTTTATAGCAACCATAACAATTTGTAACACAAAAATGAAAAGTTATCATGTCTCTTAGATAAATGATTCCTCCTATTTTCATACAAAAAATCATATCATTCAAATAGTCTTCAAAATGCAGTTTTGCCTGAGCCACATTTACAACTTAGCGAAATTTAGCTTACGTGAACTGTCTAACTACCAGAACTAGCATTTTATACTGAACTGAAGTCTGTAGAAATAATTTACAGCAGTCGCGTATTATTCGTGATTAATAAAAATGTGTAGACCGTAAACCGGCTAATATTTTGTTAAGAGGTTTGCAAATTGATTGCTATGCATCGCCACTCCATCAGGTATTTTTTCAGATTCGCAGTAAATTGAAGGATTACGTCAACCATAGAATCATGGTGGCCTTGAAAGAATTCTCTTGAATCAACAAGCGTGAAGTAATTTTTCGCTCATTTACATCCATAACAACTTCTCATGTTTCCCTTTTTATTCTTATACTATTTGTTGTTCTACAATGATGTGTTGAATTGAGAAATTTTAAACATTATATTATTTTGTCGGCATTAAACAGTTGATACTTTTTTAAAAAGAATCTACAAACACGAAGAATGTTGTAATTTCCGCGTTGAATTTAAAAACGCAATGGTTCAGACTTCAGTAGCAGCAGGTTTAAAGATTGGCACTAAAGGCCCAGACCATACCTCACAGGGTTATAGGAAAGATAATTCCCAGTAAGGACAACGTTTAGGAGCAAGAGAACGCAATCAAATACAAAGACCGAGTCAGAAAACCCGATGCAAGCTAGTAACAAGGGCGTATTTAGGGCGTGGGCCAGGGGGTCTGTAACTCCTGAAAGAATTACCAAGTACTAAATTAAATAATGAAAATATACTTGTTTAGCATTTGTTTTATAACCGAGGGTTATGGATTTCCTCTGAACTTACTGGAAGGAAAATATTAAATTGGGATCAAACGGCTTTGAAGGGCAGTACCAAAGAAGATGTATGCACGCTACTACTTAAATGATAACATGCATTATCAGGAACTACTTTTCGTCAACTGGATTTAACATCCTTTTTTGTTATTTAACAAATCTCAGGGCTGTTGTTTTCATACAAATTTTGGACATCCTAACTACACTATTCTTATACCGTCTTTTTACCTATTCATGTAATAATAACAATAAAATATTAATTATTTTAATATTTAATTAATATTATTTTAGTATAAATATTATTATTTCTGAGACACTTGGTTCGTACCCATTTCCGAAATGTATTTGTGGATACGTGCCTGGTTAGTAATGCTTGATGCTTATATATGCGTGTGTGTGTGTTTTATTTTAATTATGCACTATATAGGCTATAGAAATTGTACTCGTACACTTTACGAAATTATCACTGAAGTTGTGTTTTTCTCCTTCCTTCTTTCGCCTTCTAATCTATTGTATTGTTATAATTGGCATTTATGATTTTTCATTATTCTATGTACAGTGGGATCCATGAGTATTACCGTGCAAATTGTCCATGGCTATTTTCATTAATTCTTCTCTTACATCCTATGTGTTTTTAAGCGATGAATTTTTATGTATGCTGGTGTAGAAGTTGTCAACAGCTTGTTTTGAGTTTTCTTTTAATTCTTGAAACTTTTATTGGGTCAAATAAAGTGCATGAACATGGTGATGGACAATTTTCACGGTAATACTCATGGATCCCACTGTACACCTATTGTAATTTGACCAAGAGCTCTGTTATAAGAGATAAGCAAATAAATAAAAAATATAAAAATAAACGTGCCTAATGTATAGAATCATTTTCGATTCCTTTCCGTAAAGAAGGAAGCACATCATTCATACTAGCACTGCCTTCGCTCGATTCAAACGAAACCGCGAAATCCCGAAACAGAAATGGGTCACTTGAAGCACTTCGGTCAGAAATTATCGCAGGTGAGCGATGAATGAAAAATCGGAGGCCTTGCTCGGGCCCTGTGGCAATTGCTCCATGTACTTGCTCCCATTTTGATGACCCACATTCGACAGAAGGGAAAAATAACGTCACTACTTGCTGATTTAATCTCTGCAGCTTCTTTGAAAGAAGTTCAGAAAGGTTCATTGCAAAATTTGCCACGTGCCTGGATAAATGCCATCTCAGTTGTCCAATCCAGGGAGAAAAAGCATCCGTTTTCGTGCCTGTGCAAGTGTTGCGAGAGGTAACAGTATACTTGCTTAACTTCTTCCTCCTCTTCTTTCTCGGAGCTGACGAAGTAGCTATTTTTCAACGTACGGTAAAAGTGATAGAGGGCGTTGTACTATTTATGCAAATATAACCTCTCAGGCATAGGCGTAACTTGTGGGGGCAAAGGGGCACTTGCCCGTCCAAAATTTTCAGGTTTATTTTACTTTTGTTAACCTCTTGCGCCTGGGGAGCAAAGTAATTCTTATGATTTCGCAAATGTAACTAGCAAAGTAGTCCTGGATGCTATTTTTATGGGATGGAAACCTTTTTGATTCTGCCTCTCTATCCCTAAAGTTAGGCCTGATGGTACGCGCGTGCTCTCATGAAGATTTATTTTAGTCAATAAAACTGTAACGATTGTTTTATCTTTGTTAATATGTTGGCTAAACAACACTCAATTGAACTGAATTATTTACCCCTCTACTAATTTTTGTAAACTTTTAAGGTTAAGGAGTTTTGTTCAATTATTTTAATCTCACATTGTGTAAAATAAGGTGAATGAACATGGGGTTAGACAATTTACCTGCTAATATTTATCCATCCCACTCTACTTCTAAATATTTACCAGCATATATAGCACACAGTACAGTGGGATCCATGAGTATTATTGTGCAAATTGTCCATGACTATTTTCATTAATTTTTCTCATACATCCTGTGTGTTTTTAAGCGATGGATTTTTATGTATGCTGGTGCAGAAATTGTCAACAGCTTGTTTTGAGTTTTATTTTAATTCTTGAAGCTCTTATTGGGTCAAATAAAGTGCACGAACATGGTGATGGACAATTTGCACGGTAATATTTATGGATCCCACTTTACATACTGTATATCTTGTTGGGAATATAACGACTAAACCTCCAAGAAATACCCTTAATGATACATTTTCGGAATACTCAAATGAGTAATTTAAAACCTTGGTTAGGTGTTTACAGCACAGAGTCATATAGAGCATCCTCTTAATCAATTGCGGAAAGTAGCACATGATAACCACGAAAATAGAAGTCGCAAGGTCGGTAAATAAATTTCTGCACACTTGCCGCATCTTCAATTTATAATCCAACTCTTCTAATGTCACACCACTTCATTACACACCAAGCAAGACTATTAACTGAATACTCAAGGGGTGCGTATTACAACCTGTCTAGAATTATATGTATTTCTTGCCGGTTAGTGAGTGAATAAATAACAAGCAGTCTTGTATAATTGTGAACATTTGGCTTAAAAAATTAATATATTACGGATTTAAAACAACAACCGAGTTGACCCCAGAGAATCATTCGCCTACTGTTAGCATGAAATTGTCAAACGTTAATAGTATGTCGAGCAGAGCGCCGATTACATATAACTTTTATGGGGACGAGGTTGGCAAGCCTTGTTTGTGCGTGTGCACATATATACAGTGTGATATTTTAAAAATATTCAGTGGGAAAAAATTACAGTACCCTTTATCAAAGCATCAGTGTATTATGCAACCAGAAGAGCGATGCAGATTTCCAGAATATATAAGGGGGAATTTCCCTAATCCATCCCGATGCTGCAAGAGTAGCTACACAAATTTCACTCCCACTGGGAATCTCAAATAACACATTCTTTTAAAATCTTACATAAGAAAAAGTAAGTATTCTAAACTTCCTTCTGTTTGTGCTCGATATCTTTTAGAGAATTTTAGAAATACATTTTTTAAGTTCAGTTGTCTAATTTCTGAAAATAATTGTGTTTTATAAAATATCTTATTTTTTCTTTCTAGGTGAGTTTACTTGGGCATGAGGACACATTGGCATGGTAACGTAGAATTTTATATTGTTGTAACGGGTCCACCGTTTTGCCGTGTTCGATTCCTGACTAGAACAGTTCTCAGTGATTCAGATTCAACTTTAACCAGCAGAGCTAATTCCGACTAACGCATCCCGGGTTCGATACCCAGTGGAGGCACAAGTGGTTTGGATTCCACTTTAAACTGTAGGTCCAGTCCCGATTAGCCTTACTGTGCATAAAGTGGACTTAAAACACCAAATCAACCAACCAACTGACTAACGTATGTGTAGTGCTAGTTCTACAATTAATTTTGGCAAAACTGTATTTTTTTACACATAATTTTTGTGTAGGAACTTAGTGAAAAATACATTCTCTACCAGGACTATCAGATTCCCTGAAATTGCTCTTCATTTTCTTTGGTGGGGGTGGGGGGGGGTGATCTTCGTATCTCAGTTCAACTTACCCACTTTGAAACTTTAGTGAAGTACGTACATTGTCGGGTATGTGGATTTTTTTTGGTCAAAATCACAGTTGTTTGACTTGTGAATTGTAGGAGTGTGTGTCTTTATTGATGTGCTCGAAACGAGAACGAGGGTTTAGAAATCGAAACGAGATCGAGAACGAGACCAGCATCCTCGACCAAGACTACGCGAAGTCTCGTCTCATCCTTAGCCAAATCATACTTTAACTTCCGTGTTTCACAAAGTGGCTGCAATTAGAACGGAACAGCTTTATGCGAGTGATTAAATACGTAGTTCTGAGAATCTTGAGGAAAATGAGATACGAGAGCTTAGCAAAGCGATGCCGCTGGGAAGGGTCAATGTCAGTGGCCGTAGGAGCAAGGTCACAACACAAGAGGCCCAAACAGCAGCGGAAAAGCTGACAGTTGACATCTCGATCGCGGCAGCTACGTCAAGCGGAGGCTGACTGTGGCTCTGTCTGGAAATGCTGTGCTTCTTGGATTCTTCCGATGTCGTTTGGTGTCCAAGGTAAGAACCGCTGATTGAGCTTTCCAAACTTTGTCTAAACTTAAACTAACCGGGATAGATTAATCGGGACTGGACCTACAGTTTGAAGTGGGATACGAACCATTGTGCAATGTGCCTTCACTAGGAATCGGACCCGGGAACTGGTCCGAACCGGGCCAAACTTCAATTTCTCTGGACCATCTGTACAGAATGCACCAAATCAGTTTTACACTGTTGTCCGCTCTGTTACGCAACCGGAATGTTGTAAAATCCCAGCGGAGCCCGACTCTCCTCAAATTCCTCTGTCCCTCTTTTCACGACACCGTTTGACTAAGAGAATGTGAGACTGCTATCTTCTCCCTTCAAAAGCTTGTGACGTCTATAGATACGATGACTTCTTCTGTGGCTATTACTAGCAATAAAGAAGGATACTGGTCCTTACATATCAAATTGTTATAATTGTCAAGTACAACAAATATATTGAACACTATACGTACTTCATTGCGTACATATGGTTGGTAAGTTTCGAGTTTCAGGGTAGCCGAATGTTTCCATACTCGAATTACGGTTTCCAAAGATTCATAAACGTCCTGTACACATTTATTACGGGTAAATGTATTTGCATCATGAGATCGTTTTCCAAATATAAGTGTTTGCTTTCATTTTTCTACCTCTGTATTTGCATATTTAATGAAAATCAATATTATCTTAGATGATCATCAGTAAAGAAAAGAATAACCCGTTTTCAGTTCACACAAGCAGGCACGTATCCAGAGGGGGGGCTTAGGGGGCTCGAGCCCCCCCCGAAAGTTTTAGGTTTACACTAGATAAAATGAGGTTTTTTGTTTCTTGTGGTGTGAAATAAAATAATGTGACAATAATTTAAGGAGAGAAATAATTATCGAGGCAAGACGGAGAATGTTCCGTAACCCTAACCCTGTTATTGACAATAGCACGTATCCAAGATGGGGCACAGGGGATCGACCTTCTTCCCAGGAAATTTTTCAGTTCACGTTAGATAAAATTAGGTTTTTGGCTTCTTGAATAATGTGAAAATAATTTAAGGAGAGAAATAATTATCGAGGCAAGGCTGAGAATGTTTTATACCCCTGTTATTGTTAATAGCACGTATCCAAGGTGGGAATGAAGTGGCTCGAGCCCCCCCTCCCTCAGGAAATTTACACTAGGTAAAATTAGATTTTTGGCGTCTTGAATAATGTGAAGATAATAAATTTATAAATCTGAGAGAAATAATTATCGAGACAAGACGGAGAATGTTCTATAACCCTGTTATTGTTAATAGCACGTATCCAAGGCGGGGTTGAGGTGGCTCGAGCCCCCCCCCCCAGGTAAAAAAAAAGGTAAAGTGTTCCCCTGTGCATTGCACCACGCCATGAAGGCGTATAGGGGGTGTGGGGGTAACGCCCCACACTTTCTTGATCCGAAAATTATGTTTTTGGCTTTTTGAATAATGTGACGATGATTTAAGGAGATAGACAATTATCGAGGCAAGACAGAGAAAGTTCTATAACCCTGTTGTTGATAATATTGCACGTAAACTTTTCTTGCGCTTTCGGTGTTGTCGCGGCTCACTTGAGCACTATGTAGAGACTTGTCAGCATTTGGAAGCTGCACAACAAAGGTAGCGCCACACGTAGGACGATTTGTTGTAATTTATAATCTCTGGAAGGCGGGAGAGGGAACGTTCTTGAATGAGAGAAGGAGTCAACTACTGGCAATATTAACGAATCGTTTTATCTGTGGAACGTTCTAGAATATAATGAGGATATAGATACGCGGATTCATTTTTTCGGTTCATCTCTACAAAGAATCGGTTAATGAGATTTCAGAGGTAAGTGTGACAATTCATACAGTCAATTAGTGATCAGTCAGCGTCCTCTGGTTGCTTTATAAGATATAGTGATTCGAAAATGAAGACATTGACGACAGTAGAACTTCCGGGGGCTCAATGTAGTGCTAGTTCGAGTCGAGGGCCGAAGAGATCAAGGCCTGTCTCTCTCTCTCTCTCTCTCTCTCTCTCTTTATCTCTCTCTCTCTCTCTAAAGTGAATATTTCAGCAGTACCGGATATTGGAGTGGTTTATTAAAACAGAAATAAACTGCATACATCAACTGAAAATCAAAGTTTTGAGTGATGATTTAGTTTTGCCAGAACTAAATTTCGTATATGCAGTCCAAGAATTTCATGGTCTAAAAAAATACTTTTGTTTAAGCCAACTGGGTTCGACCCACACTCAAACACTTAACCACTATACAAAGGGACAGCCGAAAATTTTATGAATGTCGAGAAGAGAAAGCAAGAAGATGTTGCATATGTAGACATTTTAGGCGGAAATTGCAGGCTCTACCAGGATCCGAATCAGGGCTCTACCAACTGAGCCACCTAGCCATCCTCGACTTCAACCGATTTTTCGTTAAAATGTCTACATAGTACATGTCCTGTGTATATCAAATCGTAAGGTGTTGCCTGTATAGTGAACAAGCACAGAAAATATAGGAGACAGAAGAAAACTGAGGAGCATTCCCATCGGTTGAGAATTTTTTTCTGTGGTCAACAAGAGCTACTACTTCGAGGTGACAATGACAGTGGCCTAATAAGGGAGATTTCACACCATGTCGCCTGAAGATTAGGTTTGTGCGGTCATTTGTGTCGCTACGGTGTGAAACGTTGCTGTTGATTGGCCCATTCCAATCGACATGTATCGCGTGTCCCTTCGGTCTGAAACCTTCCTAAGTCTTGAAAATCCAAGTCACAAGGATGGAAAATTAGGGCCTTGTTAAAGTTAGGTGTGAAAGCAGGCAGACGACAGCACCCTAAAGGATCATATCCAAACCTGCAGGAAGAACGCATCTTACTTCAATCTCCAATACGGAATGATAAAAACTTGTGGTGAGTTGATTTTGAAAAATGTGTCCGAGATAAAAAGAGGCGTGCTCAGGATTTTCGGAAGGGAGAGGGGTTACGCATACTATTTCTGGTGGTCAGTCCTGATTTTGCTATTTTTTTCCCTGTCTTTGACGTTCCTCTTTTTTTTTATTCTTTTTTTTTTTAAGGAATACTGGGTCAAATGGGGTTATGACCTCACCAACCCTCCCTTGGACATGTCACTGGAGATAAATGAATAAGCATTTGATCATACTGGGAAACGAAACATTAGATGTGTTGGGAACGGAAGGGTTTTCATTGTGCATTAATTGTTTCGTGATCCAGCTGTATTCGAGAAGACTTCCTTTGTTTTGTGCCGATATATGACAAGACAGCGGAAGCTGTGACAAGCATTTTTGAACACTTGTGAGTGCTAAGGCCTGAATCTAAACAATTTGGTAGGTATCGACTCCATGAAAACATGGGAGTACAAGACACGTTAGTGGTGCTCAGGCTCGAATCAGAGATACATATTCGAGAGCTGTCTGCGTCCAGTTCGCAGCCCACAATTTGAATCTCGCGTTGTCGAGTGGATTGTCCATCCCGTGCATGTGTAACAGCTTCGTAAAAACATTCAAAGACACCATAGATGTTTTTATGCCTGATGAGAAGAAATGGACAAACACACGTACTGAGATGGTTCCGGCACGCAATGTTAATGCATGGAAACAGAGGAGTCGAGTGGTAAAAAATGTTCCGATTTCACGTTCTCATTAAAATGACAGCCTTACAGTGGCGACGATTTAAGGGATAGTTGCTCCCCATTTTATTGCCTCAACTTTATGGCCTCTTTATGTTAAGCCTTGTCTACCAAGAGAAAGTAAACTTTCCTTGCACCACCCTCGACCCCCCCCCCCCCATCGTTTTGGAACCCAATTGCCACCACTGGTCTTAAATATACAATTGTGAGGTTCTTACTATACCCCTTAAAAAATGGTGTTGAGCCCCCCCCGAAAGGAATTCCTGGATACGTGCCTGCACACAAGCAACACATTATACGAGTTATAGATAATATAGAATAAAGCGTACTGTATAAGCAACTTAGATATACTTTTAGATAGTACCCAGAAAAGCGGATTTATTTTAATTAAGAGAACACGTTTAGTTAAACTTTTTGCCAACAGTAAATAAAAAAAATGTTGCTTTAATAATTTTCACGAAATTTTTAATAATTCTAAACAAAAATACACTAGAACTAAAACAATATGTTGTTCATGAACAATCATTTATTTGTCCCCGATTTAAACAAGTATTTGGTTAGAAGAAACGTTTTTTAAAAAATCCCAAACAACTTCTCTCTATATATAACGTTTCAAAGACTGATATACCTAGGTATATGCATCTATATATGTTTGTAAATAGTTGTGTTGGAGTTTTATTTCGAGATTTCCTTTAAAAAAGTTAAAGAATTGTGATAACATCTTATCTGTTATATTTTTAGCCACGGGACTAAAGTTCACGTTTCCTTGACGACAAGCATTGTGTTGGCCCGTCAAAAATAATCACGAAAAGCATGAGTAAATCTTGGATACAGAAGGAGAATGTACACATAAAGTAGTTTTGTGTGTATACAAACAAGAAAATAAATATTTGCAGTGCCCCTTAAGAATATCCTTCCCTTGCCTTGTCAGTAATATTAGAAAACTATACCCAAACGTACAAATACTGTAGATTTCGTGTGCAGCCAAGGGATGGAATTTGAATCATGAGAGTAATTAGCATTCTAAATTAGTTTATCATTCCTTGTCTAATAGACAGTTTTCGAATTCAATTGCCCAGGCGTAGAACAAAACAATTCCAAGAAATACTTTTTAAAACTGTTTCTTCCTCTTGGCTATAGTTCAAAATTCAGTGAGATCTTAGTGGGCATTGACAGCCATCTGGAAGGACTTTGTCTCTCGAGTAAACGGAGATTCCTCCCCTTTTTCTTTTCACAAAGAAGCAAATTGTTGAAATTCCAAGGAATTTCTTAGTGTGGTCATCCAACTTCAATCCAAGCAAAGAAATGGACTTCAGATGGCTAAACATAGTCCCATAAGACGCATCAAGCTTATAACATCCATCAGGAGAGTGTTGTATTCAAGAGCGTATTTGAAAAGGAAGGCAGTGTTTTGAATGTTTAAAAAAATAAAAAAAATAATGATTTTTTGGTAAAAATCAATTGTATGCCTATTTTTATTTCCAAAACTAATTGTGTCCATGTTACAAAGTGAATATGTTTGTAGTACTGTTGTTTTGTAACGAAGCGTGAATTAAGAATTTAACAAGTGGTATTCCCAACTTCGAAGTATATGTATATAAAACTAATAGTCAAATTAAATTACCGTATTTGCCGATGTACAAATTTTTGAGAAAAAAACTTTGTCACTGAATATTTTAATTAATTTACAGTATTTGGAATATAAAGAAATATACAGGTCTACTTTCAACAAATAACTTATAATCTAACTAGGAAAGAATACATTTAATCTTCTTCATCAAAAACCTACATAGTCATCTCCATAGCTAAATGAAGTCACTTGAAACCTCACCTAAATAAGAATTGAAGGTACAGGTAATCAAAAACTGAGTATCGGCGTATAAGACGCACCCTGTTTTTCTGACCTATTTTTAAAGGGAAAAAAGTGGGTCTTATACGCCTGCAAGTACGATACATATTTTTATTTATAAAAACAAAGAGAATTGCGGCTAATTTTGTAAACAACATTTTAACATCTTGTATAAGAAACAGATTTGAAGTTGCCATCGTGTAAGATTAGAGTCACGAGAATTTGCGAATTTAATTGAATGTGCTATAAAATATTTATTTTTCTGGCAAAAGTCGATAAACAAACGAATAACGAACCAATTTGCGATTGGACTATGATCCATATCTAGCCTAGAATACGATATTCACGGTCGATTTACTTTCATTGCCTTACAAAGTTTATGTTTAAATAGCCTAAACAATATGAAGTCAGTTTGGTCAAGGTTAAAAGTAGGCATGCCAACTGAACCTGGATTTCCGAACAATTCTTGTGAATAATAATAACTTTAAGTAACGTGATCACACTGGCGGAAGCTTATCCACGATTAAAGAATTCCGCCAGTTAAAATGGAACACGGACACTTCCGGAGATGAAAACCAATTATACAAGCGCGAATGCCAATCTGGTTCTCGATACCTGTGGTCTCTGTGTGTCAAACAAATCTATCCTACATGGGGTCTTCCACATTTCAGGTTTTAGAATAGGCCACCATGCATTCTTACTGCCAGCAGAAGCTCTGATGCCTTCATACGAACGTGTTCTTCTCCACTTTGTGTTGCGCTGGCTTTAAAAAAGCAGTAAAGAAGTCTTGTGGACGATTTATGGCTTGTAGCCGGTTGGGGCAGCACAAGCGTTTACATAAACGGCCGCCACCCAGCTCTTATGGTTGTCTTGCGAAAGAGAAAAGTGCAGCGGAACAAAGTGAGTAAGATGCATAAGTATTGCTCGGCGAATTGTCCATGACTATAGTCATTATATTTTCCTCTTGCATCCTACGAGTTTTTAAGTAATGGATTTCTACGTAAGTGCGCAGAGATTGTCAACAGCTTATTGGGAGTTTCGTTTCATTTCTTGAAGCTCTCATTGCGTAAAAAGGCAATTTGATGGTGGACAATTTGCTTGGTAATAGATATGCTTGAATTGTTGTTTTAAGTCCACTTTATGGACAGAAAGGCTAATCGGGACTGGACCTGCAGTTTAAAGTGGGATCCGAACCACTGTCCCATGTGCCTCCATCGAGTATCGAACCCGGGATCCCTTGAGTAAAAGGCGACGACGTTACCACTACGCCATCGGGCCCAGGTAATATATATGTATCCCACTGTACAGTGCGATCTATAAGTATTACCAGACAAATTGTCAATAGCTATTTTCATTTATTCTACTGTTTTTAAGAAATTAAATTGTGTTTGATGCTGATGCAGATGTTATCAGCTGATTCGTTGGTATTATGTTTCAATTTGTGAACTTTACTTTGTGTAAAAGGATGCTGTTGAGCCGGACGATACAGGCAATTTGCCAGGTAATATTTACGCATCCAACTCTACAATATGTTAGCAAAGCTCGTCCTTTTTGTTCTGGAACGGTGGAATATTTATTTATTTGTATTTACACCAAATTCTAGTACAGTTAATGATTCTTCTTCCTCTATTGCAATTCCATCACTCATCATCGAGGTTAACCTAGAGAGGTAGAAAAGCAAGGTAACCACAATTACAAATAATAAAAACGTGCCGTGACAACGCCATGTATTGTACTCATAAAAGGACAGAAGTTGAAGCCACTGAACACCATTTTATTGTAAGAGTCCATTTAAAGCAGTAAACTTTTATTCATGGCCCATGCTAAAATCCTTATCGGGCGATTAGTATGCGCATTTCCTTGCGGCACTGTAAAACACAACAAATTAGATAGCGTTGGCGGCTCTGCGAACTGTTTTCCACGTGTCTGTGCATATGTGGGCAGTTCGCTTAGTATAACTAGCTCTTTCGCATGCGAAGGTGTTGCCTGTTGCCTTATGCAGAAGAGTGAGGAGTTGTTAGGTAACGTTAGATTCTCAGTTTTCTCTTTTCCATGAAAAACGACCTGTCATTGCTTTCCAAGCCCGCCTACAGAGAAAGAGGAAGTTGAGAGTAACCCATTGCTAGCTTCACCAAAGTATTACTAAATCGTATTAGGTCAGGACATACAACTACTGAAAGTCATTTACAAAAGATCCGGATTGTACAAAACCCAAACTGTACATGTGGCAACAAGGAAGATATACACCATATCATATTTGAGTGTAATAGATACACACAAGAAAGAGAGACATTCTGTAAAACTCTTATAAACTGTGAAATTCCTCTTCCTCAGTGTTTGGAATCTTTGATTTGTGAACCTAACCTTACAGTTGGATATATATTGTTATCTTTTTTTTTAGAAAATGTGGCTTAACTATTTAGTAGAAAAAACTTTTATTGATAGTGTCTTTTAATAATAATGTACTAAAAAATGTAAGTTTATGTACAGTACATATATAGATATGGGAAAGCTGCTTAGCGGTAATCCCAAGTAAAATGTAAATAAATAAATTGCTTCACCAAATCCAGGTGTAGTGTATAGGAAGCTATCGTCTAAATGTTATCAAGAAACAAAAACTTACACCAGTTCACTTATAGAACTGCATAATGCAGTCAGTGCGAAAATTACAATGTATGACAATAACTTCTAAACAACACTGCGTAATGCTAGAGAAATAGTTGAAGAATTGATAATGAATTTTGTCTGTCTGACCTATTCGTTGCAGCTCGAACAGACCAACATTACAGATAAAGTCGATGGAAGAAAACGAACATTGATATCTGGGTTCAGTGTAGCCACTGCTTGCACATTAATGTGCGTAAATATTAATCATGACAGAACAACTCTAATATTTATTGTATTTTTTATTCCGATAACCGTAAATGTTGATCATAACAACTCTAACATTTGCTATACCATTTACTCAGATAACAGGAGTACATATTAGTTAATATTCATTGAAATTGAGGTTGAAATGTAACATTTATATTTCACAATAGCATACTTACTATTTTCGGTAAGGGTTGTAGTAAAAATGACCCAATTTAATATACATCTTCACTCTGAAAACTATCCCATTGTTATATAACATTATCACTTATGAGTTATTGTTGTTAGATTTAAGGCATCACAAGTGTGCAAACATATGCAATATCTAACGAACACACACAATATTAAGTTTCCATTATTGCCTGATCCAGCTAGGAACATCGTCAATGTTTATTGACTGATAACGAAATCACGTCGAATCAAGTCAAGATCAAAACAATATAAATTCTTGGTTTAATTGAATTACAACGATAGAGGTTTGGAGATCGTTCCTTTCAAGCTGAGAATTTTGCAGGAACTGTCTTCTATGGTGCGCATTTGTTTTATTCCCTTTCTTTTCGGAGAAAATTCAAGCCTCTGTAGATTATGTCCTGTCGATTGAACAGAAACCGTACTCAAATGAAACATGCTAAGAGGCGAAGATGGTTGGTTGTCTTTGGCGATGGACGCTAGTGTCTGTCAAGCTATATTTAATTTGGCCCTTCTCCCAGATTTCGGAAGTTCCCACCAACAAAGTAAACGAATTTTGGCATTGAATGTTGATTTTTCTTCCCACTCGCTGCTGTTTGATCACATGCAGCGTCCAGCGGAGAAATCTTGCTACGTGACTCGTGTCTTCTCGCCAAAGATGGCGTGGACCTTTGCCTTCATTCTTAACGGAAAATATACCATTCTCATTGATCCGTGCATGGTCAAATAGTTTTTGAGAATGGACTCGCCAACAGATTTTGACAATATTGCCAGAGATCTGCTTTATGCTTCGTTTGGGTGCTACGAGATCTTAGATCAAATTTGCGAGATTGAACAGCATGGAGATTGCGAGGAAAGACCTGCCCCTGGGCAGAAAACAATGAATGAATTATTGATAAGTTCCCTTTCCACACGTTTACTTCAGTGCCAAAATGTCCTCGATTGCAAGTTAGCTATGTAGCTTACTTAAAGAACAATAACTTAAACACTATTTATGACGTCATATCCTTGATTTTTCGCTCAAAAGCTTCTAGCTTGTTGTCAGTAAACTTTGTTTTGTGATTGTGACGAGCATAGTCAGTAGCGAAAGGAAGATGGTTAAGTGACCACGACATATGAAAACCCACGTGATAGCTTGTTTTAAAACAAGACAAAACAACTGCACGAGACTCAATGTTAATCCTTTGTGGCAGTCTATTTAGGGATACCGCGTAGCCAAATTGATTAGTCTTCTCTCATTTCGTACGAGCAGTCCCGGTTCGATTCCAAGTCGGAGCCCTCAGACTTTCGGTGTTGACCCAGCATCGTGGGAACAACCGTGGACTTACTTGGAAAGAAATAGCGGGCTCCGGTCTCGAAAGCTAGAAAACACCGTTCATGGGACTCGATGAGCTGACCGACCACGCGTCACATGGCAGGCTCTGGCCCTCATAAGGTCGTTTCCCCATATAGTTTAGTTTTCTTTGTTTGTTTGTTTTGGTAGTCTATTTTGGAAAACTATTCTTTCTCCCAACGGATGTACACTTACCGGCAATAAAAATGGGACACCTACATCCTGAAATACTCGCTTCGCTGCAAGGTGTTATGTGTGTTCCCTAACTCTACGGCGGTGGTAGAACTTGCCATTAAAGTCCACTTATCGCAGTACAGTTAGGCAACACACAGGGAAGCGAATATTTCAGGATCTTGGTGTCCCATTTCTATTGCCGTTGACTGTACGTCCTGTTAGTACACTCAAAATAATATGCCACTGAGTTGCCATCCAAAGTGGTGTAACATCCTAATTGGTGTAACAGAACACCTAATCGAGTGTTAAAGATCTCCAAACTTGATGCGGTTTGACAGCAAATGATGTAACAAGACACCAAAGCTGGAGTGTCATGTTGCCACACTACTTTGGTGGCAACTCAGTGGTATGTATTTTTAGAGCGTGTGAACAATATTAGGATTATAGAGAAGGCTAGTACAGTAGGATCCACTAGTATTGCTCGGCAAATTGTCCATGACTATTTTCATTAATTTTTCTCTTACATCCTATGTGTTTTTAACCGATGGATTTTTGTTTATGCTCGTGCAGAAGTTGTCAACAGCTTGTTTTGAGTTTTCTTTTAATTCTTGAAGCTCTTATTGGGTCAAATAAAGTGCACGAACATGGTGATGGACAATTTGCACGGTAATACATATGGATCCCACTGTGCAATAGAAATGGCGCTGTGCACAATAAATGTTCTTGCATGCTCTGATAGGAATCACTATCAACCAAATCTTGTTAACCCATACTTTTTAACTTTATTGATTGATCGGGTTTATTTTACTCCGCATTTCTTCCACTTTTGGCGAATAGCGAAGATGAGGATGTTTTTTAAATTATATATGAAATTATAGAAGAGACACACAAAGAACACCCATGACCAGGGCGGGATTCGAACCCGGGAAATTACTAGCTTCACTCCAAACATTTTTACCCTCATAAGCAGATAAAGAAGCAAATAAAGAACTTTGCGGTTATCAAGTATTTTTTCCTACAGAAAAGTGTGTGCGTGCAACACAGCTAGCGTCTATAACACAAATTGCTTTAAACTTATTGACACGGAAGACAAGTTTCCCGGATGCCTCCGACTTTCTCTGTAAGGGGTTATATCTCAAGATTTTTTAAAGGAAATTATTTTATTGCAACGGAAATGGTTGGTAATATTACAAGTTTTTGTGAAACCCGCACTAACTACAATAATGGTATTATGAATAGCCGCTTTGTAACTCTTTGTTCTAGGGAAATACACCTGAGGGAAGACATAAAGCCTGTTGGGTGGTCGGACCGTACCACTGACTGTATAGCTGAAGTTCTTCGACTTACGTGTATTTAGAGAGCGGGGCATGTGTATTTAGAGAGCGGGGCATGTGTTCTTGTTATAATGTGCTGTACGCTACTCTCAAGAAGCGTTTAAGTATTATGACAACATTTTCTAGTTTAGCGTTAAAGCATCATCTTCATACTAAGGTATCGGCTGAAGTATAAATAATATACTTCTTGCTTGTAAGTCCAAAGTAGAAAAATAGTTATAAAAATATTAAACCAATGGAACAAACACAATCATTTGTTTGAAAAACTCTCGGGGTTCGAGTTCCTGCATTTCCGAATTTGTGAGAAAAAAATAATCAATATAACTAGCGATGGACAATTTGACTGTTACTTTCTTCGTGTGTGACTGTAGAGTGAGATACATAAATATTATCAAGCAAATTGTCCACCCTAGTGTTTATATTGCATTTGTTTTACGCAGAGAGAGCTTCAAGAATTGAAACAAAGCATCCAATAAACTGCTGACAGCCTCTGCACCACCATACGTAGAAATCTATTCATCAGAACCTCGTAGAATGAAAGAAAATTTAATGAACATAGTCATGGACAGTTTACCGAGCAATACTTGTGCATCCCATTGCACACACTACAAGTTCTATGTAGAGGATTCATTTACTGTCAGAAGAAATGTAAGGAAAAACCTTTCCTCACGTTTTTATTCTACCTTTCTTCACATGACAGATATTGTACGTCACTATTACACAATCCACACACTCGTTTGGCCAGCAGCAGGGTTCAATGCCATTGTGGATATTACGTGAAAGCGTTCTTGCTTTGACATCACCTCTCATCTCCATTTGGAGTGGATATTTCTGAGCAATCGACAGGGTGTCGTAAACAAAGCTAACGGGTACGATCTTGTAAACATTTGCCGAATCGCGGAAAGCAGCATTCGATTTGTCACGTTCTCCCTACCGCTGGCTAGAAAGATAAATGACTCTGCAGCGCTACTCAACACGAAGAAGAAGAAGCTAGGCTCTTTTACACTGTGAGCCAATTTATTCTCCCGACTGTGTGTGCGGGGTGTTGGAAACTTAACTTTGAGGAAATTGAGGCCTTGAGATGTTTTGGTGGATAATGTTGACACCTACAACTGGAAAAGTGCCAAATTAAATATACCTTTGCGAAGATTGAGTGGCGGCGATGAAGTAAGGTCCTTTGCGTCACGTCGCTCCGTCACATTGAGCTGAAAATAAAAGAAGAGGAAGAAGGAGACACGAGGACAACGCCCGCGCCGGCTGCCGATGGTCGAAGACAAGAACACAAGTTGTTACTAGTATGTGGGGGAGGAGATGAATAATTCCACAATCTTTTTGGCAAGTTTTATCCTTTCCTAATTGCTGACGTAAGAAGCGATGGGTTGGGTGACTGTCAAAAGTGTGTAGTAAGTTGAAATCAGATGATTGCCAAATTACTCCTTGACGTGAATTGAAATTTTATGATTTGACCACATACGCGAAGAATTGTTTAGTTGTACCAATGTTCTTCCAACATTCTGATTGCTAATGGATGTCAACGAAACCAATTTTTTAGTTGGCTACTTCGTTATATTGACCGGACAAACATATTCTGTCTCGAACGAAGACAATGGGCTAGGTAAGCATTATGAAGTAAATTGTCCAAGAAGCAATCCAACAACATCAATACAATTATATTGAATTAAAAACCCTCACACCGGATTTTCCGGACTTTAGTTATGATCCGTTGTAAAATGTACCATATATCAGAGCTTCTATTTTGCTTAGGTTGGAGTCTGAATCCTCACTCATTCCTATCTTCGCGATTTACCAAACATAGCAGAAAAGCGAAGGAAGCCAAATAATCCAAATCGATCATTCAATTAAGATTTGACCTGCATTTTAAGGTCGGATCTCAAGCACTGTGCTTCCACTGGTGATCGAACCTGGCACCTCTTGTTTACAAGATAACAGCATTTATATAACGACCACAAGGAAAAGAACCTTGGACGAAAAGTCCCCGCGCAGCTTTCCCTTCTTCCTTTCAGCTCGGCCATAAGGAAGCATGGTCCACTCTCCCCCTCCCCTCCTCGCGGGAGTACGGTGCGGGTCTGCGCAGGTTTTTATGCTTATGGTTCCACCATACTAGTAGTTACCATTGCGGCATCTGTGAGGCCCGAATGAAAATAGTGATGGATAATTTGCCTCGTCATATTTGTGTACTCCGGTGTGTACAGTGGGATTCATAAGTATTACCAAGCAAATTTTCACCACCATGTTTATTCTCTTTGTTTTATGCAAAGAGTGTACCAATAATTGAAACAAAACTTCAGACAAGCTACTGACAACCTTTGCACCAGTATAAACAATGGTCATTTCGTTAAAAACACATAGGACAGAAAAGATAGAAAACATGAAAATGGTCGTGGACAATTTGTCTATTTGTGAATCAATACTTGTGCATTCCACTGTACATCCAATGGTAGCACAAAGGATCTAAAAATGCGAATGAAAGCAGTAATAGGCTATTTACGTCCACTGTATGTTTGTATTTATATAAACTTGACTCACAGATTCAAAATAAGATTCCAAGCACTGGGTGCCAATCGCAAATCGAACCAAGGACCCATGGATGGCGATGTCCTTCACTACCAGGACATGAAACTCAGTTCGAAACTTGCGCAAGTAAATTCCAAAGCATGTTTTCGTTAAATGCTCCTCTTACATAACTTTCATAAACTGCAGGGGACATGGGTGGCGTGCCACCATCAACAGCACGAAGGTCCTCCGCTGACGATGGCAATTTTTCACTGCAACCGAACACAACGATAACATTATGCAAATGTCCACCGGTAAATGCGTACCTGAGTACGAGGCAAATTCCAGAGTGTCCCTCTCTTTTGCAATTTCAGACTCCGACAAAAGAGGTTCCGAAAAGTGAAGCAATTGACTTGACCTTCCTCACAGCCTGACCGTGAGATGTAGTTTCCAGTGTCCATCGTGCGGTTGGAAGCGGAAATTTGCCCCTTGCGGGCCAAGTGAAACAAATTAGATCAAAATAAGCAAAGAAAGAAAGCGTTTGTTTAAACGGATCTGGAGTATTTATACTTCCGTTGAGTGGTTTGCAACGTCCCTCTAGTGCACTTCTTAAAATAAACTTATACCACGGCTACAGAAATCTTAATCTCAGGGGATAGGTTCTTTATTCGAGAATTCCAAATAAGAAAGCGTTTTATAGCCAAGAGGATATAGTTAAATGCGGATCTATATTCTGAAAACTGTACACAATACAGAGAAAATATATAGCGAAGCTTGTATATACATTGAAATATATATATATATATATATATATGCTGATTCCAAATTTACGTCGGTTATATTCTTCTTATAAATATACGTATAATTGAAAGGAAATCTTCTTCTTCTTCTTACAATTTTGGGGAAAAGGCTTCTTCTTCTTTTCTTCCTTCTGTTTTGGTAAAAGGCTTCTTCTTCCTTGGGAAAAGGCTTCTTCTTCTTTTCTATCGTTTATTAGTGAAAAGACTTCTTCTTTTTCTTCCTTCTATTTTGGTAAAAGGTTTCTTCTTCTTTTCTTCTTTCTATTTTTGGAAAAGGCTTCTTCTTCTTCTTTATCTTTGATTATGAAAAAGTGCCTTTGATCACTAGGATCAAAAAGGAGATACATTTCTGAATTCATTTGTTCACTTATTAACTTTCATAATTGTTTCATATGCGAGCATGTTCTTATTTATCTTAATTGGCTATTTACAACATTTTATTTACTCCTTCTATAATTTTTATAATCTTCCTTTATGTATTTTGCATTTACTATAATATATATAATCGCTCTTCTCCGCTCCTAGTTTCTACAATGAGCTGTGCTCTTCTTTATATGACGCGCTTGCATCTATCGTTGCTCTCGGGAAACAGTTCTTCCTTGCATTTTTCATTATGTCGTCGGAACTGGCACGTGACAGGTTAGAGATAAATATCGCCTTTGTCGCTCCGAGTCTGGCGCAATGATCTCTTGTATTGTAAAATGATGTACTTTTATGATTAGTGACCAATATACATTTTCAGAACAAAATGTGCGAAATTTTAAGCATGGTTCCGAGAAGCCACAAAGTTTCTAACTCTTATGATTGATTGATTTGCTTTATTTTACTTCGCTTTTTGTGTTACTTTTGGCTAATTTGCGAAGATGGGTATGGGTGATGATATGATGAAATTGATGAATGGACATTCAGAAACATCCATGCCCAGGCCGGGATTCGAACCCGGGACCCCTGGCATCGTAGCGCGATGTGCTAACCACTCCGCCACGGGGGCCGGCTTAACTCTTAGGAAGCTTTCAGACTGAAGCGACAAGCGCACCCTCAGTAATAAATGCAACCTCTCGAACGGAAGCAATACAAGCTGCACGTGTCGCTTGGACTAGGCCGTTTTCTCAATACCGTGTATCCTGTCGCCTGTCTGTTTTCTTAAATCGAATATTGAAGCCTGTTTCATGCACAAATAGACTAACGGGGCTGGGCCAACAGTTTAAAGTTGGATCCGAACCCCTGTGCAATGTACCTCCCCCAGGTGTCGAACCCAGGACCCCTTGATTACAAGACAACGATCGTCGGTCTGTTGTTTGCGCAAGCGCAGTGAATACTTGCTTACGTACTGAAAAAAAGGCCCGAATATGTTATACTCTCAAATACGTGTATATTTTTGCAGGCTACTAATAACCTCCCGTGGCGCAACAGCCCGTGATGGCCAGGGCCTTCCTACCGACTGCCGGCTTCACTCCCACATGTCCCAGCAGAAGTGGGATATAATTCAACCAGTTATGGGGTGACGTGTGGTCAGCACGACGAACCCCCCAGTCGTTTTTGTAGGTTTCCGTGACCGGGTTACGCTACTCATTCGTGGCTCCCCAATTTCCTCACAATGGTGAGTGGCCAACGGTTCCATACGAGCCGAAATCTCAAGACACAAGTTGTTAAGCTTAGCCCCAGGAGGCTCGAACCAGCGCGCGTCCCTTAGGCCGAGCCCAAAGTCTGGCTCCTTAGACCGCATTTTATAGTCTATTACAAAAGATATATAGATATCACTTATTCCACGATTACGGAAACAACGCTACCGTTTGAGCTTCGTTGACCTAAGGAAATTAGACAAGGCGAAACTTCCATTTGGAAATAACAGATTTCCCCGAGGTTCGGTATAAACGAATATGTCAGGATGAAGTTCATGAACGAATATGTTCAGGATGAAGTAGCATAACCAGCAGTCACACCTAAATTTATATCCACTTTTTTATTAGAAATAGATATAAAGTATAAAGAATGTCTGAACATCTCAACGTTACCAAACAAAAATTTGTACCAGATTCTACCTACAATAGTTACCAATGAATACTCTTGCTTCATCCATTCATTCCCGTCACTCGACCAGCGAACCCGGAATTTGTTCAAATATCTTGTTTGCAAATCTTCCCTTCTTGTACTGAAACAGAAGAAAGCCTAGATTGTACTTGGACAGTGTGGATCATTGTAGTTCCCGCTCTCATGAATGTTCAAACGTCTTTTGTTTCAGTGTTTGGACAAAGCCTTCGAAGCAGAAAGAACTGATTTGCTTTCAGCGTAGGGTTGTCTGGAAGGACCACGAGGATTCTATGTCAGTAGGAGAAGCTGCCTGCCGGAAGTGTCTATTTCACTTCCTTGAGAGAAGTTTTTAACTGTATTGTACCTTTCCTGTCAGTCAGACAGGGTTAACTCTAACGATGTACATGAATGATGATATACTTCCAGCTGAATTTTAGGTCACGGAATTTGAATTTTTCCTTAGAAAAATATTTTGATCTAAAAGGGATAAGGAGACAGGTGAGTGGAGAAGGTTACATAATTTAGAACAGCACAATATGTATGCATGTGCAGATATTATTAGAATATTTAAATCAAAAAGACTTAGATGGGCAGGCCATGTGGCACGAATGGGAGAGGAAAGAAGAGTTTACAGGATTCTCGTTGGGAAACCTGACGGTAAGAGACGTAGGCCAAGACGAAGATGGAGGGATAACGTTGAAATGGACCTAATGGAAATCTGTAAGGATGGAAAAGATTGGATTGATCTTGCCCAGGATAGGGACAGATGGAAGACTTGTGTTGCTGCAGCCATAAACCGTCGGGTTTAAGAATGCTAGAAAGTTAGTAGTTAGTTAGTTCGAATTCGGATAGCTGTGTTTGAGGCACCATGAACTGTACATAACTAAAATGTATATAAGTTGCAACTACTCTTTCATAGTATAATCAATCATGTTACGGATGAAAATCAAATTAATTGTTTATCAAAAAATTAACACGAACACGTTACCGGAATATTTATAGAAAAAGATACAACACAAGCCAGTAAATAAGGTAATATTACAATGTACCTAAATAAAGTGAACTTAAAACACCAAATCAATCAATTACAATGTACCTAAAAACTAGGAGGAATAGAATGAAGAAGATAAACGAAAACTTATGTAAAACGTCAAGATTACTCAACATTTGTTACAAGAGGGGTAAATAAGAGAGCGGTCATTGAAGAATAATAATTGCGGTACACGAATGAATTAGACAGAAGGTTAGTAGTCCCTTTAGAATATTCTTTTATTTCATCATATCTTTTGTCCTACAGCTGCTAGAAAGATACATAAATATATAATACCGGAAATAACATTTTTGTTTTTCCTAAATAATAACATGCGATTTTCTAAACGTGTCTGATATAAATTGAAAAAGTCAATTCAGCTTCTTTGGTTCAGACTTGCTATTTTAAGTTTCGCCTGTTAGATAACCTTTTGACCATTTATCCACACTTCTATAATTAAATGTTTACGTAATATTTCCCACTGTGAGACAAGACATACATATATCTTACATCAAATCTTTATTAGATGTCTATGGTGAGCTGGACATCCTGTGATACTAGTAGAAATCGTTGCTCAATCCATTGTACTTTTATGTCATTTTCTCCTTGGTTCCTAATTAAATCTGAAATTGTTACAGAAAAACGAGAGTTTATGAAATAGAGGTTACAGTGTATAAAATCTTGCCTCTGTTGAATAAAAATATCATACTGAAAATGATAATCGTTAGTTCTATGATATTTTCTCACAAGATAGTTGGAAACTCTGTTGTATATTTTGGTCTTTATCATTGTCTTGTTTATATGAGTGTTTCCGCCAATTAGTTTAACGTATATTTTCATCTAAGCTAGAATAAATCCAGCAGTAGATGGTAGTGAAGGTTTCTTTTAGCTTTTATCGCGACGATACTAGCGCCAAACCAAGTTGTCATTCGTGGTCTTGCTGCATTAAAAGGATGCAACCCTGAGCTGTGTGGCACAAGCCAGATTTCGCATTTTCAGCCAATTAGGTTAGTTGCAAGGTCAGTGTGCGGATATTGCAACGCTGAATTTAGGTCAAGGAAATGGTTGTACTAAAGGGATTCCGCGCATTTGATGTTGATTTGGCTTCTGGGCAGTAATCTACCACTCCCACAACACAACGTTTGAGACTGACACTGTTTAGAGTAGGCGCAGACGATCAAAATGTCTCCCTTTTTACGAGTGGAAAGGGATGGGCTTCTGCGAACTGAACACCGCACAATGCATGCCATGTTAGCATTAGGATAAACTAGCCACAGCTCTCACGTGCGCTTTGCGAGGAATAATGAATGTGACGTGTGTAAATCGTGCATGCATTTTCAAGGTAGACTGGAGTATAATCCGTAATGTCATGTTTTTGTTTACGAAAAGGTGCCAGATTTCGTGTTTTGCCAGGATATGTGAGGAGGAACTTGGCAGTGATTATACAGGAGCATGTGTTCTACCTTCAAAACGACATGACGAGGTAAAAGTACTGTGCGAAAATTGACACAATGAAGGAAATGTAGGCATACGAGTATAAGTTAATCATCTTAGTTCTGTAATTATCCGATTTTAAGTGATGATAACACAAACTAACTAACTCCCTAGCCTTCTTAAACCCGAAGGTTCATGGCTGCAGCAACACAGGCCTTCCATCTTTCCCTATCTTGAGCAAGATCTATATACTCTTTTCCATCCCTACCGATTTCTCTTAGGTCCATCTCAACGTTGTCCCTCCATCTTCGTCTTGGCCTTCCTACAGGTCTCTTACCATCAGGTTTCCCAACAAGAATCCTGTAAACTCCTATTTCCTCTCCCATTCGTGCCACATGGCCTGCCCACCTAAGTCTTCTTGATTTAATTATTCTAATAATATCTGGACATGAATACAAATTATGTAGTTCTAAATTATGTAACCTTCTCCACTCACCTGTCTCCTCATCCCTTTTAGGTCCAAATATTTTCCTAAGGATCTTATTTTCAAATACCCTCAATTTCTGTTCCTCTTTCAATGTAAGGGACCAAGTTTCACATCCATATAATACTACAGGCAAAATTACTGTTTTGTATATTTTAACTTTTAGTTTCTTAGATATTAAACGAGAAGACAAAAGTTTATGAAGAGAGTAGTAACATGCATTTCCTGAATTAAGCATACTTTTTATTTCCTCTTTAATATAATTTTCATTTGTTAATATTACTCCTAAGTATTTGAATTTGGAGACTGGTTCAAACGAGTTGTTATCAATAATTAGATTTTGATTATTACGTAACACTTGGTTTCGGCCTGTAAGCATATATTTAGTTTTGTCTTTGTTAACTTCCAAACCTATCTCTTTAGCAGTTTTGAAAAATATTTTAGCATTACTCTTAATTGTATTCACATCATCCCCCAGTAAGTCTACATCATCTGCATATGCTAACAACTGAGTCACACCATTTAATTTTAGTCCTTCTTTAGTCTCTTTTACCTTCCTAACAGCATATTCTAGGGCAAAATTAAAGAGCAATGGAGATAATGCATCTCCTTGTTTTAACCCATCATGAATTGTAAATGTGTCAGACATTTTAATACCCACACGAATTTTACTTTCTGTTTCACTGGTGCATATTTTTATCATACTAACAAGCTTCTTAGGTATTCCAAACTCTACTAATATATTATATAATTTATCTCTTTTGACCGAATCATATGCTTTTTTGAAATCAATGAATAGCTGATGGACATTTTGATTATATTCCCACTTTTTTTCAAGTGTCTGTCTGATGTGAAAAATTTGATCTGTAGTTGATCTGTTACGTTTAAATCCACATTGATAATCACCTATAATTTCATTAGCATATGGGGTTAGTCTTGTTAAAATAATGTTGGACAATATTTTATATGTTGTTGAGAGTAGAGAAATTCCACGGTAATTATTGCAGTTCATTTTATCACCTTTTTTAAACACAGGAACAATTATGGATTCTTTCCACTGTTGAGGGATTTCTTCTTTATTCCATATTAAACAAATTAATTTATGAATTTGACATATTAATGAATTTCCATCATATTTAATTAACTCAGCTGGTATTAAATCAATGCCAGGTGCTTTGTTATTCTTTAGCCTTTTAATGGCATCTTTAACTTCAGTCAAGTTAGGTTCTGGAACTAAAGGTTCTGCTGTGTGGACTTCATTTACTTCTGATTTATCTCCTATATGAACATTTAAAAGGTCATTAAAGTAGTTCTTCCATCTATTTAGAATATCGTTTGGGTCAGCTAGAAGATCACCATCTTTATCTTTTATCAAGTTTACTTTAGGTTGCCACCCCTTTCTAAACTCATTTACACCTTTATATAAATCTCCGATATTTTTATTTTTGCTGTTTGTTTCAATTTCGTTAATTTTGCTTTTCAAGTAATCTCTTTTTTTACTTCTAAACGTGCGGTTAACTTCTCGCTTTATTCTATTATAATTGTTTAGATTTGTATCATCAGAGTTATTTAACCACCTAAGTCTAGCCTAATTTCTTATTTTTGCTGTTTGTTTCAATTTCGTTAATTTTGCTTTTCAGGTCATCTCTTTTTTTACTTCTAAACGTGCGGTTAACTTCTCGCTTTATTGTATTATAATTGTTTAGATTTGTATCATCAGAGTTATTTAACCACCTAAGTCTAGCCTGATTTCTTATTTCTATTAGATTATGACATTCATTATCAAACCATGGCTTACTTTTTCTCGGTTTATGGTATCCTATACTTTCTTTAGCTGCTGATTCTATTGCGTTACGTATGTGCTCCCAATTCTTATTTACGTCTGTTTCATTTATATTTTCGTCATCATTTAAATCCTGCAAAACATCAAATCTATTTGACAGTTTAATTTGGTAATCTTTCTTAATTCTTTCATCAGTAAACTTTCCTGTATCAAATTTTATAACTTTTAGATTTTTTGTTGCTTATGATTTATCACTGAGAGTCTTTCTCTTAACTTAGCAATTACTAAATAATGGTCACTGGCACAGTCAGCACCTCTATGTGTACGAACGTCAATTATACTAGTATGCCTTCTCTTATCAATGAGAATATGATCTATCTGATTATGAGTTTTACCATCTGGAGAAAACCAGGTATATTTACGGATATCTTTATGTTTAAAAGTGGTACTTTTCACAATTAAATTCTTTGAGGTTGCAAAAGTAATCAATCTTATACCATTATCATTACTTAATTCATGAAGACTTTCTTTACCAATCGTGGGTTTAAATGTCACTTCTTTGCCAATCTGTGCATTACAGTCACCTAACAGAATTTTCATATCATACTGAGAAAATTTATCAAAGACCTGTTCTAACTCTGTATAAAAATCATCTTTATCTTTTTTTATCATCTTTATCTTCCGTTGGTGCATGTATGTTTATTAAAATAATTTTACACCACCTACCCTGTAAAACTGCATATGATATCCTATCATTAATAAATTCTACTGTTTTAAGAGCCGAGATAATTCTATTATTTATGAAAAAGCCTGTTCCAAAATTATGATTTTCAGTACCACCATAGAAAAAAGTATAATTTTTAGTTTTACAACCTTCTCCTGGCCACCTAACTTCCTGGACAGCTACTACATCTAATTTATACTTAACTTGATTTGATTTGATTTAGTTTATTTTACTTCGCGTTTTGTGCCTCTTGGCTAATTTGCGAAGATGGGGATGAGTGATGAAATGATGAAATTGATGAATGGACATTCACAAACAACCAAGCCCGACCGGGATTCGAACCCGGGACCCTTGGCGTCGCAGCGCGATGTGCTAACCACTTTTTTTTTTTTTTTTTTTTTTTTTTTTAAGGAAAGCCCCCTAAGCGGAAGCTTCCCCCATCACATTCACTCATATCATTTCATTCACATTTCTATTTCAGGACTTTTTCAGGACAGACAATCACAAATACCCATGCCTTACCCGGGACTCGAACCCGGAACCCCTGGCGTTGTAGCGCGCTCTGCTAACCACTTTTTTTTTTTTTTTTTTTTTTATTCTGATATACAAGTTACATTGTTTTTGACATAAGTGTAGTACTGCTATTACAATTCGTATTTCTATCTGGTTAACCTTTACATTTTTGTTTGACCTAAATTAAGTATAAAGCACTAATAACAAATTTGCATACCATTTCTTCCTTGCTTGGAGAGGAATTTTTTCATATTGTTCTTGCAAGAAGATACTGAATTGTTTCTTAAAACTGCTCTCGTCATTGTGAAATATATATAATAAGTATTCAGTTATCAACCATTGTACTGCTCGTTGTTTTGTTGGTGGATAAAAATTGAACGCAGGAAAAACTATATCTGTATCCGTAAACTTTGTTAATGAGGTGCGGCATATACGACTGAGCATTGTTCGCAATTTGTTCCACGCCGTGGAGGAGTTGCGACACTTCGTTATCCTGTGGGCTAAAGAGTCAGGCATGTTGCATGATATACAGTTAGGAGAGTCACTGATTCCATATTGGTATGTCCTATCTCTTGTCACTATAACACGATGAACCACTTTGTACCATATTGATTGGGCAGCTTTTGAAAGGTGTTTGGCGGAGACATTTTCCCATATTTGTGGCCAATTATGTGTATTGAAATCCCGGACTATTCGTGGTACTGTGTGCTTGAAACTATTGATTTCACTATATAACTTTTTAACAGATGGTGTAATTGTCTCATGTCGTAATAACTGGTAGCATACCTGTAAAGCGATGTCCTTATAAAACGAAAATCTTTTGGGGATACTTTGGATATTGATGGGAGCTTCTAATGGAATGTCCTGTATTATCGTCTGTATACATGCTTGGGTCGTTGACTCGTGCAGTGAGAAAGCTGTTTTAAGGCCAGTCTGTACAAACAATGCTCTTGCCTGTGTGTTCACGTGTATTAGTGCCAAACCACCTGTCTTCTCTGATAACGTGACCTCATTTATTGCCACCCGGAAAATTGTATCGTGCCACAAAAAGCAGCCAACAGCTTTGTTGACCTTGGCTAAGTGCTGTGTTTTGAAGGGCAGGATTTTTGCTACATACCAAAGTTTAGAGAGAGCAAAAACGTTGATAAATCTTACTCGTGTTTTTAAACTCAAAGAGCGCATCTTGTTTGCTCTGAGGACGTATATTGCCCTCTCGCACGTGAGATTACTATTGGCTTCGATCGTTTCATCGATATTTGCATAGAAGTTTATACCTAAAACTTTTATTTTCTTGTCTACAGGGATCTCCGTATTGTTTGTGAAAGGATTCTCCTTGCCAAGGGGCATCAGGAATGACTTTCGATTGTTTAGTTTTGCTCCTGATGTGAGCTCAAAAGTATGTATTTGGCTTTTAACACTGGACAGATCTCTTTCATCCTTGAGAAAAATCGTGACGTCGTCCATGAAACTGCCTACTTGTATTGTGGTGGAAGCCATAGAAATGCCCTGTAAATGATGCTGGATACTAAACAAAAAGGGGGCTATTGTGAGGACGTACAATGTGCTACTCAAGGGACTACCTTGTAGTACACCTCGTCGCATTTTAAAACTTGTTGTCAAGAAACCATTTATTTTGAGTTTTAGCAGCATATGATTATATAATGTTTTTATCCAATTAAGAAAAGTGTCTCCGAAGCCATATGCTTCTAAGACTTTGTACAGATATTCGTGGCTCACTCTGTCATATGCTTGAGAAAAATCTAAAGATAGAATTGCCTCTGATGCATTCTTATTTTGTTTGGTAATAATTACGTCTCTTATCGTTTGTAGCAAGTGATGTATACTTTGGGACGTATTACAAGCGAACTGTAAATTGCCAATAAGTTTAACCATATATTTTTTTAAACGCTGATTTATGCACCTACTTATAAGTTTGATGTCACTGCTCAATATGGAAATTGGCCTAAAATCTGTGACGAACTTTGGATTTGCCTTTTTGGGAACTAACACTATAACTCCCGTGCTACTGGTCTTCCCTATGGTCCCTGTTGTCAACACTTCGTTGACCCATTCCGTTAATTCGTCTCCTATTAGATCCCAGAAACATTGATAGAATTCTGATGGTAATCCATCTTCGGCTGTAGTTTTATTCCTCGGAGCTTTGAATACTGCATCATGAACCTCCTTTTTACTAAACGGTTGTGTGAGCTCAGTTCTTTCATTTTCTGTCAGTGACGCAGGGAGGTAGTTCAAAAAATTACATTGCGTTTCTGTTGGATTAAAGGCTTGACCAAGAAGATTTTTATAGTATTGCAAAAACCTGTCGTGTATACTATGAGGGCTGGTGACAACTTCACCGGAATCTAAAGTTAATTTATGAATAACGTGACTCCTGGCGTGTTTATGTTCTTGAAGAATGTGACTTAGTGTGGCTTGCTCGTCTGGGTCTATAGGAAGAATCTTGCTCTTTATTATTGCTGGAGATTTTCGTTTCCTATGTATAGCAAGTAATTGCGCTTTTATTTCATTTGCATAAGGACGATCGAAATTACCTTGCAATGCTAAACGATGGAGATCATTCAAGACTGCATACAAAAAATTATATTTGTTTCTTTGATCTCTACTAACCTCTGCACTGAAGAATTTACTGACCTGACGAAATTTAGGCTTAACTCGAGTTTCCCACCACTCGATTAGGGTCTTTTGCACTGGCCGAGAGGCCTTGAGTTCATTCCACGTTTCCCTGATTAGCTGGACATAACTACCATTGCGTAATAATGTGCTATTTAAAAGCCAGTATCCGCTACCTTGTCGGGGTTTGATCAAATCTAAATTTATTTTGAGAATTGGGACACTATGATCACTAAAGCATACTGGAAAATTTTGAACACTAATGATATATTCCTGAAATCTTGGTGCGACATAAAACCTATCGATCCTTGACGCACTATTGGAGGTGATATGTGTGTAACCTGGACTTTCGCCATTGGTGCGTATCCAAGCGTCACGCAGTTGTAACCCCTGCGTTAATTCATAGAGCGCACGTGAGAAGTTATATCCTGGATTTTGATCTTGTGAACGAATTACGCAGTTAAAATCTCCCACTAGTATAGTATCTAGTGTGTGGGATGTCAACTCGGGCCCTACAACTGTTGAAAAAAAATCTTCTCTTTCCCGTCTGTTTTGGCTTCCTGACGGAGCATACACATTACAGAGAAACACTGAGCCTAATTGGGCACTTATTTGTCTGCCCGTGGGATGGGGCACTACATTACGTAAATCCAAGTGTCGCCTACATGCTATGGCAGTCCCTTGTGCAAAGGGAGTAAAATTGTTGTAAACTTTAAACATGTTCAGTACAGAAAAATCGTCTATGGCTACCTCTTGTAAGAGGGCCACATCAATAGACGATTTAATGAGAAAGTCATTGAGAGCAATTATTTTGGTCTTACTTTGCATTTGATTCAAATTTATAGATGCCAAGGTAAATGTTTGCATGAGTAGAACTGTCCACAAAAGAAAACTAAACTTACTTACATTCTTCAACATTACTGAACTCTAATTTCTGCCTAGAATGCATTAACTATGCTTTCCACTAAATAAATCTGGGATAAGTTTGTTACTCGTCGAAGGTTTCTCTTTAATTACATTTCCTGAATTACTTGTTAAACTACCCTTTGAAACATCTTGTTTTGGGGTACCAGGTTCTACTCTAAATTCGTTATGAACTATTGTGGAACTTACGCATTCATTATTTTTCTTCTTCTTTCTACGTAGCACCATGGACTCTTCCGCCACTGACCGTAACCTTGATACAGATCTTGACCGTGATTTCCTAGGAGAGGTAACTACGGGGAATTCTGCCTCCGCGATCAAAGCACTTGGGGGTGGGGGCGGGGGTATGTGATGCATCTCCTCTGCAGTGGTCAATGTTGGCTGCTCCATCTCTTCCCTTCCTGTTGGTGCATTCTTCTCACTAACTTCCTGTCTGGTACCTGTCTCCTCGTCGGTGATTCTGGGGCTATCCGTGTTCCCTCCATTGCTATCTCCTGACGCTGGGACTTCTGCAACTAACGGAGCTGAATCTCTTGGTTTAGTCCGTACGGGTAGCACAGTTGGTTCATATACCATCGGTACATTGTCAGCGGGTATATTAACCGGACCCCTGCGGGGCTGGTTCCCTGAGGATCGACGCTTAGGGCACTGAGCAACTACATGATCCTCCCCCGAACACGCGAGGCACGTACGCACCTGCCCAGGGTATGTGACCCAATAAGAGTCTCCATTCATTGTTACATATGAGGGTATGGGTTTACGTAGTATCATTTTAATCAAGACACGTCCAGTTCGAGTAGGGTAAATGTGATCTGCAGAGTATGTTTCGTCTTCAATTTTTAACACTTCCCTATAAGACCTCATGACACGACTTATCACTTCTGCACTTAATTCAATTGGGACTACATGGATTCTGACGATTACATGCCGCTGGTGGGCCCATTCTACTTCAACTTTATGATCACCATCTACGTCACTGTAGATTACCTCAGCACCAAAATCATTTAGTAACCGTTCTCCTACCACTTTTGTCGCAAATTTCACGTACAAACACTTACGAAAGTAATCTATTTCAAAACTGAGCACTTGGTTCGTAGGCACTTGGTAGACATCATGAAACCATCGATGAAAATCCAATGACGTAGGTCGCGTTTTGACCTCACGGAAAACAAATTTCAAGGTGTTTTCTCTTTGTGTATTCATCGTGAACTATTTCATCGTATCTTCACTGGCTCACGGTAATTGTAGCCAAAACCTCGCTTGCACTCCAAAGGAAAAAGGAACTAACACAACACTAGCAAACCGTATACGGCCCTAGCTAACTCGGACAGTTCGATCACTAAGCCTTCTCACGCGAAGAGCGGAGCTCGCTACGAACTGATACCTGCACGAGCTGCAGGCAGACTCACCACTTCGCCACGGAGGTCGACTACCATTCGGCCACAGGGTCGGGCAAATTTATACTTAACTATCTCATTAACTGTACACTGAAATGCCCCAGGCCGGTAAAGGCTCAGAACATTCCAGGTGCCTAATTTAATATCCTTATTCCTAACGTAGATCTTATCCTTAGTCCAGGGACCTCCCAAAGTAGTCCCCACCCGGAGATCCGAACGGGGGACTATTTTACCTCCGGAATATTTTACCTTGGGAACATCCATGGCCTTATATTGCTGATTCTTGACATAGTTTTTTACAGTGCAGAGTTGTCAGCTCTACGCCTAACCCCCAATATGAATGGAGGAACTACTACACAAGACAAACACAAACACATTAGACAGCACAACTACTATACAAGACACACACAAACACATCACAACTATAACACAATATAAACACAAACACACCACAACTACTACACAATATAGACATAAACAAACTACACACCACAACTACTACACAAGACAAACACAAACAAATTAGATAGCACAACTACTACGCAAGACAAAACAAACATACTAGACAGCACAACTACTACACAAACATACTAGACAGCACAACTACAACACAAGACACATCACCGATACTACACAAGACAAACAGAAATACATTAGACAGCATAACTACTACATAAGATAAACACAAACACACTAGACAGCAGAACTACTACACAAGACTCCCAACCACAGTAGACAGCACACCTACTACGCAAGACAAACCCACATACAAGCACACCACAACTACTACGCTGAAATAAGTTAAATGGAATCGTTCAATAGATAATAATTTAAAAAATTACCAAGGGAGGATTGAATTACCATTTTTTAGTGTTGTGTACCCCAAAATCGCCCATGTGTTGGGATGTGGCTATGAAGGGTGAAATAGTGTGGGTGTGGCCCCAGGTATGAAAATTATAATGTGAAAAACATTTGTTGGTTTGTTGCAACAGTCTGCGAAAGAGGGTTACAGCATCCCGTCTTTGATAAGACATGATCGTGAAATTCCTACAGTAAATGAAAACCTATACCTACTGACTTCATATATCTTTTTTTGTATTTTTTCCACTGTCACCATCCAAGGCAATGGTTTATATCTCTTTTATATAACTTTCTGATAGTGTTTCTCCCTGGTCACCGTTCTTCTGTGATTGACTGAATAATTCAAATTGGTTATTATACGTCGCATTTCTGCCACTTTTGGCTAATCGTGAAGATGGGGATGATATTACCGTATGAAATTGATGGAGGAAAAAAAAAGAACGCCCAGGCCGGGTATCGAACCGGGACCCCTCGCATCTTAATGCACTGTGCTAACTCCGCCACGGAGATCAGCTCTTCTGGTAGAGCCCTATATTAATGCTTTATGAATATACAGCTGCCTTGATAAATTACCCACACACACGGAACTCAATTTCGCAGAAAGTAACTGATCTTGCCACATGCAAAAGATTCCTGCACATGCATATAGCCGCAGGACACCTTGTTCCTCTTTCTGTCGCTAGGAAAACCTCCTGTCAAAACCACGATGAGAATGCCACGCCTTTCTTCAGATCAAACGAGGTGGCCGGTCGTTATCTTATGGTTATTCCAGTGAAATGAGTTGTTAGTATTTCCAACTAGCAAGCAGGAAAATCGAGAAGCACCATTTTGATGGACAGGAACAGAGACAAGCAACTGTTTTGATCAACATGCCCAGATTGCGCACGCGGAAATCCCTTCATTCAGTGTTGCCATTCCTCTACAAGCAAATATCCCCCTCATCAGCTAAAAATTTCGTTTTTCCACTTTCTTGCTCTCTAGTCAAGTTTCTCTATACGCTAGAACTGCTAAAATTTAACAAACGACATTCAACCCTGGTAGATACTTTTCAGTTTGAGGTCTTCAGTAAGTTAATGTATCTGCTTACGAAATCAGGATTCGGGTTTAAACTCGAGCAAATTGATGTTTCGTTTTATATGCATTTCATCTTTCTCTGTTCGTTGTGTTGAACGTTCCAGTGAAAATGTGAGAATCTAAACTACAACACCTTAAGTAAAACACTTCTTCCAATATGATTCAGAAAATCTCCCACAATTAATGATTGTGTGTTTAAATCTTCATTTTTTTACACATTATTCTCATTAAAAACGCCTAAAACACACACATACGAACACAAATCGTTTCATTTATGCAACCAACCAATTGAAGGCCTCCTATTTAAAGCAAAACATGACTTGTATAGTGTTACAATGATAAGTCAGATATTGTGTGGGTGAATGCGAATCCATTATGCGACCGTTTTTGTCTTTGGTATTATGTTGTTATAAAAATTATAATTAGCGCATTCCAGTTACGCCTCACGATTGTATGTGATCCATCTAAGCTTTGACCAATTCAAAAGTGTTTCTTCCAAAAAAAAATTGGCTAAATCATTACTTCCAATAAATATGAAGAATGAAATAACATGAAATTTGCAAAGTAACAATTATACCACATCGAGAACTGTGTGTACTCCCAATATGCATACTTTGCAAGTTATGGAGAAATGAAATCATATCTCTTGGGAGTTACAAAATACTTGCATATTCCACCAATAAGGCACACATATTTGTTGGTACACAATCTTTACAATTCCAAAAGGATAACACAAGAAATGTAAATTGACTAAACGTTTGTAATTTAAAAAAGTAAGAACTAAGAATAAGGTACACCAAAATAATTTTACAAAGTTGTTACAGATATTTTTAATATTAAATTCGTAACAAAACAGGAAGTTGAAAGTGAAATGAAAGTAAGTACCAAGATTCAAATTACTAGATTTCCTTGTTGGCCGAGAGGATATGAGCAGTTTCGAAGTTAGTCAAATTCCAAGTACGTCCTGAAAACGGAGGAAAATTTTCATACTTTTGGCAACATTGTTTTTACTTCTCGCAAGATTAGTTTCGCGGTTGGCCCATCCTGGATTCCTTCCGCGAAAGTGTTTTTATGCAAATGCCGACCTTGTCCTATAAGGGTGTATGATGTAGTCCTCGAAGCTGGTGGTTAATTCTCTTATGATTCCAGATCGTCATCAAGATCCTGTGATCACTAACAGTGTGCAATTTCACGTGAATAGTTCCAGGTGTGATTAGCATCTGGGATAGAGAAAGGCGACGTATCCCCCTCCTTCCAAAGGGGGCGGTTGATGTGCTGTCAGGAAAAAGAAGCCCGAGGTTCTGACACACCTCAGAACATCAAACTATTAATTTTACAAATATTGATTATGTAGAAAAAAGATATTGAAATATTTCGCTATTTGAGACAACACTTTCATAAACCAAGTTTCAATATATTCATATGTATGTGTGGGGGGAGGGGGGAGTATACACACACCCACACATACTTAAATATGCCTCCCCGGTGGTGTAGCGGTAACATCGTCGCTTTGAAATCTAGGGGTCCGGCTCGATACCCGGTGGAGGCACATAGTGGTTCGGATCTCCATTTCAACTGTAGGTCCAGTACCGATTAGCCTTACTGTGAATTAAGTGGACTTAAAACAAAAACTCACACATACATAGCCCTACATATAAACTGTATGTACAGTGGGATCCGTGAGTATTACCGTGAAAATTGTCCATCACCATGTTCGTGCACTATATTTGACCCAATAAGAGCTTCAAGAATTAAAAGAAAACTCAAAACAAGCTGTTGATAACTTCTGCACCAGCATACATAAAAATCCATCGCTTAAAAATACGTACGATGTAAGAGAAAAATTAATGAAAATAGTCATGGACAATTTGCACGGTAATACTCATGGATACCACTGTACTCTCCCATCTGTATATAATTCGGATAATCCGGACTGCTTCTGGCCAATACAAATTTCTACGAACTTGAACTACGAAACAGCCCTTGTCGTTTTTTATACTGCATGTGCGCGACTATAAGCATTCTGCAAATACTTCAACCAAATTTTAAAACGTTTTCAGCAGTTCTGTTGCTCTTCTAGCTTGTGGTACGATGCAACGCGCACGCGGTGTAGAACGGTTTGAACAAAGTGTTCAGAAACAATAACGGTTGCACTATTTGGACCCTGTGTACTTGAAAAGAACTATGTGTTGTTTATGAACGTCCTTGAAGTATCTTCGTAACCCTGAGGGTAACTTCCTATTTTTATGAAAGCATGAGAAAATGTTTTTTTCCCCTATGCGCTGTAATTACACTTAGCAATTGCAAGTCACGTACTCATCAGGCACGAGATACAGCAATTTGCATTAAGTACACCATATAATATTTGCTTTCCAAGAGGTAATCATGTTGAAAATTCTCCCAACAAAAAGCAAGAAAAGGCACGTGTATAAATACCAGAAATCATGCAAATATTCACCTTTCAGCCAGTGTTCATTATTTCTAATGCTTGTTTATTACTGCCACAAAGCAATAATTCCGGAAAGCAAGAACCAAATCGTGCATGTTTCTGTCATTCTGTCCATTTGGGTGGCCATTTTATGTAAAATCTCCAACACAGTGGAAATTTCCATGCGATTTCTCACGACCAGAAATTAGAAGGATGGGTCACTTCTGGCTCTACAAACATTGAATTGGTATACAGACGCGTCACCTGGCGGCACAAACTGAAGTCATATTTAATTATTTAGTTGTAGCGACAAGCAAAACGCTTTACTGCTATGCGCGTTTGTGCATTTTGATGCGGTTGCGTAAAATATCTCTTGTTAAACCCGAAGGTTTATGGCTGTAGTAACACAAGCCTTCCATCTGTCTCTATCCTGGGCAAGATCAATCCAATCTTTTCCATCCTTGCCGATTTCCTTTAGGTCCATCTCAACGTTATTCCCCCATCTTCGTCTTGGCCTTTCTACAGGTCTCTTACCACTAGGTTTCCCAAGAATCCTGTAAACTCTTCTTTCCTCTCCCATTCATGCCACATGATCTGTCCACCTAAGTCTTCTTGATTTAATTATTCTAATAATATCTGGACAGGAATACAAATTAGGCAGTTCTAAATTAAGTATATAACCTTCTCCACTTACCTGTCTTCTCATCACTTTTAAGTCCAAATATTTTTCTAAGGATTCAAAAACTCTTTCAATATAATGGACCATGTTTCACAACTATATAATACTAGAGGCAAAATTACGGTTTTGTATATTTTAACTTTTAGTTTCTTAGATATTATACGCCGTAAAATATTATGCATATAGTTTAACTCGTTATTTTCACGATATTCTTGAAATAGATCACGAAATCAGTCATAAATATTGCAGTTATTTTCATGAGAAATGAATTACATTCTCACTGAAAGTTGCAAAATGGGCAAAATGGACAATTGCGTAACTTAATTCTTAACGCTTGTAACCCGTGTTTGACTCCTGATGGCGAGAAGGAACATTTGGATCTGGATTTCGGGATTAGAAGTGTTTCGCGAGAAGGAACCAACGCGGTAAGTTGAGCTTCTCTTCAGCTTTATCTGCCAAAAAGCCAAGACGTAAAATGTCCTTTGCGAACTGTGAGGTACCAGGGTTTTAAGGATCATTTAAGATTCATTGCCCTGTGGCAAAGCAGAGGAGTTCAACATCAGTTGGGAAATGAAAGCGAGTGTTTCTTTACGCTGGGCCGACAGCTAGTTGCTCACCCGTACAGATGAGTCTCCCAGTATCTGATGCTCTGAGTCCCCTTGTTTTGTTGAAATCACTTGTTTCTTTCGCGGCCAAACTAAAAGACGTCATTGTGAGTCGATCTGTATTGCGCAGTCATCAGCCTCCCTCTACACGGATGGCGCTGGCATCGCCTCAACTGCTTTCGAAACGTGCAAGGTTAATAACATACCTCGGATTCACAGACTCACCAATATCTTTCACAGACATGCGCTAACGTGTTTCCTTATTTACAGATTTGTTTACTTATAAACTAGTATGTAAGGTTTTGTACGTTCAATTTTTGTAGAATTGCTGAGAAAAATTTCACTTTCACTAAGACAAAAGAAAATAAAAAAAGTTCACTTTATGTACAGATGGGCTAATCGGGACTGAATTTACATTTTAAAGTGGGATCCGAACGATTATATGCCTGAACCTGGGACCAGTTGATTACAAGAATACGACGTTACCATCACTATGTTCATTCTGTTTGTTCATGAATCTGCTGATGGAAATTTTGGGTATATTTATCTCTTAAATAAACTTGGCCATCCTGGCACCTCAGGCCCCAACGAGTTAGAATATATGCATAGGGTGGCTGAGGGAAATTGAAGCTCCGTCTGCCATGATATAGGTACCAGAATCAACCAAACTCCCACAAGAGTCGATGTTAATTGCGGCTGAAAAATATAAAATAATGCTTCGACAGTGACATACTTTATTCCCAGTGTTTTATGGTGCTCATATATATCAGATTTACTGGCGTAAATACGTGGATGTCCTCTCCTATGGGAAATGTTGGATCGAATGGTTAGGCATGTGCCTAAACGTAGCCTTTAGGTCTGTGTGTAAAATTTCAAATAGTATACACATTTCTGAATTGATGTGTTCAAGGGAGGTTAGGCCCACTGACCTAAAATTTCCATTAAAAAATAGAGAGGCAGATACGTGGAAAGATGATAAAAAAGTCTACTGATTAGCAAAAAAAAAAAAAGTCATACAACATTCATTGCCACTTTTTCCGTCAAATATGTAGAATCATTGAACATAGTTCAGCCCTTGTGGTACGAAATTGCAATAACTCGACACGCAAATAGTTCTAATGGTCAGTTAAACATGAAAAATCTATGACAAATGAAACCATGGCCTTCTATACGTTTTTACAAGCTTAGTTCACATTTTTACGGCATAAACTTTTTGTTATATATATCAATTATATGACGCTTGGAATACAGCCTCCTCTCAAAATACTCCCTCCTGTTGCTGTTTCAGGAGAAGTTCCAGGCTCTGGTATTTCTCTCTGTTGACATTCCAAAGACCGGCTGTCTTTCTCGACTCGAGAGATATGCATACCTTCTTCTGATGACAATTACGTCATGCTGGCATAAGTTCCCGCTAGATCCTTGAAGGGAAGAAATGAATCAGAGACAGGAGGAACCGAACGCGGTTAAAATATTCTAGGAGCTCCTGTTTTCTTTCTGTTTCTAGCGCATCGTTATCATTCCCCATCTTCCTTTGGTGCGAACTAATAGCACATTTCACAGTCTGGTAAGCACATTATCTCGCTTTCTCTCTCACTTGCCGATGTGCTTGCCTGCTTGTGATTATTTTATTTGGCCTTCCGCCTGGAAGTCAAGTGGCTTTTTCCCATTTTAGTCCTTACATTTTCGACTTGCCCTTGCACAGTTTATCTTGGAATGAAATCATCGTTTTCCCTTTCTTTGCTAACGTGACTGTGATTCGACGCGTACAGTGGAATCCATACGTACTACCAAGCAAATTGTCCATCACCTCTTTGTTTACGCAGTGGGAGCTTCAAGAATTCAAACAAAACACTAAACAAGCTGCTGACAATCTATGCACCAGCATACATAAAAATCCAGTCCATAGGAACAAGTAGGATGCAACAGAAGAGTTGATGAAAATAGCCATGAACAAATTGTCGAGCAATACTTGTGCATCCCACTGTACCAATTGTGGAGTGTGACTTTCCCAATGGTGTAAGCGTAACACGATGAAGGCTAAGTATATTATAAACAGTACTGATTTTGTTTCTTTAAATTCAGTTAGTGAATGCATCATTCTTCATATTTCTACCATAGCACGCAACCTAGCGTATGTTAGATAAAGACAATAATAAACAAATGAAAATAGTTTATCCTAAAAATGTTAGTCGCTACCTTATAAGTCAGAATTCCTCAGAAGTATTTTCTCGATCATTATCAATATTTCAGTACTTACCTGCTGAATCTGTATTCCACACCCTGCGTATTTGGTTCAAAGCAGAGAATGTTCTTTCAACCGATGCGCTGGTTGCAGGAATTGGTAAAATTAAATTATTTCTCGAAGAGCTCTGCACAGGATCGTGGAGATTATATATTTGTTAAGATCAGAGGCTGCAAGTTTCATAAACTTTCGTGATGAGTAAATACAAGTCAGTTTGGTGTCTCCAAAAGAGAGAATCAAAATATCACATACACGATTTCAAAAACGATTCACAAGCATTTATTGGAAAATTCTCATAGTAATTTTGGAAATGCTCATACCGAGTAGAACAAGTAATTCAATTTTCTAAATTTAGGTAAATCTGTCGGAATTGACACCTTTCAGGATACTTTCTAGCCACTGACCGTAGGCTTACACTGGCATCGTTTGGCTATCTCTTCGCAAATGCATGTTGAAACTCGGAACACAATTGTTTTTGTTTTTTAAATATTCAGGCAGAAGACACAAATAGAAAATATTTAAGCGAGTTAAAAACGTATAAGTAATTCGTACAGACAGCAGAAGCCCTCACACCATTTTCAACGTTAAATGTAGTTGTTTCAAAACTCTTTTTAAATTTTCCTTTCCATTAGTATTTACACTTTTGCTCGGTAAATGTAAAATACCACCAAAAGATCGTGCAGTTTTATGAAAGCTTGCCTATGCTACGTACACATATAGAAAATATAAAAATGTTATTATTACTTTTCCCTTTATAATAAGGCATCCACGCATAATACGTATAGTATTTTCTTCACGCGCCTCTCCGATGGGGTACCGGTAACGTACTCGCTTTGTAACCAAGGGGTCCTGGGTTCGATACCCGATGGAAGCACATAGTGGTTCGGATCCCACTTTAAATTGTAGGTCCAATCTCAATTAGCCTTTCAGCACATAAAGTGGACTTTAAATTAAACAAACAATCTTTTCCGTAGAGAAAGGCTGTTGGCTCTCATAATCTCCATTTGATCTTCCTATTGTACAATTCCTGAGCAAACTTCAGCTTAAGTTAAATTTCGGTCACAGATTAAATTAATTCCTTGGGTTGGTCTATATTGATTATACAGTAGGTGTATGTGTAGCAAATATGGCAACTTGTCATGATATAAATAAGCTATGTTCACAACACATTTTGATAGGCTTACTCATCCTATAAGGATAAACGCTCTCACCATTAAAGAAGGGGAGAGACACGTAAGGTTTTTTCGAAGAAGATTGCGACAACATCGCTAACGGTACGTCTACATTTGGGAGCACACCCCAACGCTACTTCGTTCAGGTTCAGCACCTCACCGCTTTTAATATCCATACGAAAAATCTAGGAAACCGTCCATACGGCGTCTTATTTTAGAGCCGGGTCTTTTTGGCCGAAAAGAATCATGATGGAGGAATGCACATTCAATAATTTCTAGCTTAAATTGGCGCCTTTTCAACATCGACACGCAGCTTGCGGAAGCAGAGACTCGGCGAAGGATCATGTCTTTCTGGGAATGCCTTTTTAAATTAAACTTGCCCCCACACGCAGCCTGTGACGTCAATAGACGCCGGGGATGTAAATACAGGAAGTTCCGGTAAAGAAAACTCCGAAGACAATGGGGCCATCGACGAAGGCGGGATCTTACCACGCATGCGAGACCAGCATCTGCAGTGGTGTATCTGGGTACAGCTTTACAAACGTCTTGGATGATTCATTTTCAGTGCCAAATTGCGTCCATTTCCTGATTTTTGAAACATACAAGATGCATACTCAGTCACCAGAAGTAGACCATGCTTTGAATAGAACCAAATGTAGAGGAGAGAAACTTCAGTATTTTTTTTGTTTTTTTATATATCTAGAAATTTTTAAAAAGTTATACAAGCTATAAGGTAGAAGTTATTCAAACTGCAGCAAGGCAATAAAGTGTATTATTCAATCAGACCCTTCGAAACGTATTGAAGAACAAGACAGAACTCCATAAAATTGAGGCGAGACCAAGAATTAGTGTCCAAGATCCTCGAGACTTAAGTATGGTATTTGTAAAAGAAAAAGTAAGAAAACTACTATAATTACAGTACTATGCAAACTCTAAAGACGTACCAAATGGATATTCACTTGGTTATTTATACAGAAGTCACATACGTATTTTGTTTATAGTAATTATACAACCAAGAGAAAATGGCGTTAGAGAAATTTATTACGGAAATTTGTTTGCCTTAGTGACATAAGCTGTGAAAATTTGAAAACAAAAATTGAAAATAATGCCCACCGGCGTCCAAAATTGATGTGGTGTGGCAATCATGACATGATGAATATTCGCTAGCTTTACGTAATATATAAACCAACTCGCAATACATTACTAATTTAAACCATTTCCCCCATACATCCTTCCTCCTTTTTCTACCTGTTCTGTCAAGCTACAAAATACAATTATCAGTATTGTATTTTTTAAAGAGGAGGATAGGAAAATAACAAAATCTTCCTGTAACATAAAAATGACAATTGATAAGCAGTACCAATTTGAAATACAAATTATGCATGGAAAACCAACATGGCAACATCAAACGAGCCAAACATCTTAAAATTTCCCTCTACATCTCTGGATTTTCAATAACGTTTTCCTTTCGAGAAAAATATCCCTGCTGTATATACTTTCTTCTCTATATGGCAACACTGATATGATTTACTTCAAGTGTCAATCCTACAACAAGAAATGTAACGTTCTTCTTCCCCTCTTCGCCTCAACATATATTCATTTACACGTGTAGAAGCAACAGATACTGCAACGTGATTTGTGGTCTGGAAACTAATCCTTTCTTTCACCACCGACTGTGTGCACTGAGCATGTCGGTGACACGGGGTGTTTCGTTTTCCCCTTCCGTTGCAGCACTACCACGTACCGCGGTTTGTCACCACAGACCTCTATATTACATGAAAAAAGGTTGTAACTTCATGAAGTGGCCACACATGTTTCTTTTCGTGCTATGCTTCGTGGCAACACAATGGTAAGGAATTTTTTTAACAACCGCATCTCAGTTTTCAATTTCTTAGATTGTTATTACCCTGCTTTGTATTAAGTAGAAAACATCATAGCATGATAGATGACTAACTACCCTAACTCTTAGGTGTTCCGAAACAGAAATATTATTACATCAGCAACTTAAGTCTTTTATCTGTTCCTATCCTGAGTAACATCAATCCACTCTTGACCACAGTCATGTCATCTTCGTCTTGACCTTCCCACATGTCTTACCATCAGGTTTCCCAAGAAATGTGTAAACTTTTCTATCCTCTTTCATGCGAAGTTATATTACTTGCTTTACTGCAGCCCCTTTAACGTGGAGCAGTGATAGTGTTTATATTGAGAATGCGTACGGGTCATGTTCAACTTAATCAACACTTAGCACGTTTAGAAGTTGAGCCTTGTACTTCCTGCCAGTGCGGAGAAGCTATACAATCAAATAATCTCTTGTTTCTTCAATACTAATTGCGACAAATACATCGTGATAATCTGTATAAAACTCTTCAACGTGTAAGAATCCAATTTCCCATACTCATATCAACATTAATCTCTGAACCTCGTTCTGCGGTCATGTGGATACTATATAACTATGCCGAAAACACAACATTGCAATGTAAACATACTGAACCCCCTAGAACAAGACCTCGCAATACCATAGAAGAAGAAATGACAACAGCTTTCAAAAAGTGATAATGAAGGACATTAAACTTCCTCAAGAAATCGAACAATATCAATGTGTTGGAATATTTATAATAATACTTTTTCTCGGCACCTTTGGCTAGAAATCGCTAAGAAATAGCCGGTGTGAAGGTAAAGTTTCCCATGCACATAACACCGTGCATATACTACGTAACTTGTAAGGTATGACCAACCAACATGGTTATTTTGTAGCTTAAAAGTAAAATAATGCACTCTATGTTTGCCATTCTCAAAATACTTGATTCACTCATTTCTAAACATGAAATTCAACTATATCCTTGCGTAAGAGTCTGGATTTCACGTGAAAAGTAAATGAGAGTTGTGTGTCTTTTTACAACTCTTATACTTGAGATTGTTTTCATTCCACTCTTGAGCCTTGAACCATCCGCTTGGAGGCGCCACTAGACGTTCTGTTTGTCCAAGAAAGAACGAGGCTCTTTATGCTTTGGAAGGTGAAATATGTCCAGTTTTTAAAGAGTAAAGAAGTCAAGGGCACAAATGTTGCATTTGAAGGTAATGCAGTATTTGGAGGTATGAGTTACTTCCCTCAAACCACTACGTTCTTATCTTTAGCCTTGGGGGCAATAAATTTGTAGCATGCCAAGAAACCAGATGCTTTTGCAGAACTGAAGTGGTCTACATTTCAACTGCTGAAATGTGAAGACATCATCTTACATTTTCTGCCTTCATTTTCTCTTTCAATAGTTCCTTCTTCTGTGAAGATGAGTCGTAAATACTTTATTGGTGAAAAGAGAGACATAGTATCTAATTCTCTGACACAAACAAAAAATCACTGGCCTTCAACATAAGCTTGCCATTTAATATAGAGGGTGTCCGGAAAAGATTCCAACTATTTCTTCTCTTTCGTTCTAAGCAACCAGTGTGCGGAGAGACATGTGACAAGCACCGATTGCAACTAGACTGCAGAAGTTTCACTTGAAATACCCACCGTAAGCATGAACTGTTTGTGCAAAATCGTGTTGACCAGACAATAGAGAGAGTTTTGTGTGTTAGAATATGCGAAAATGACGCCTGTGATCACAGTTCAAAGTAGTTTTCGGCATCAGTTTGGGTTTGATCCACGCATCCACCTGATAAGTAAATTCCTGTAGAAAAGTTGCCTGTGAAAAGGCAAAATCATGTATGGCCCATCGTGTTTGGTAAAGGCAGTGGATCGAGTTCGGGAAGATATTTTCGAGTTTTAAAATCTTAAATAATGTGCTGAAAAATTCAGGGTTAATATTGAATGGCTTGTTTTAGGCAATTCCAAATGGCAACCAACGCCACACTGAGTTATATTTTATGTGTGTATTGATATGTAATTTTGTTTCGTGCTTGTTAACGTATGCATTCAAAATTTGAGAGAATAATTGTTGAGTGGAAAGATGTACGGATTTAATGTATTTCAAGTAATTGACGCAGTCTTAAATTTCACGAGTTGTTCAAGAGTACTTGGATTGGAACCTCGAATACACTAATAAACTAAGAAGTTGATTATAATTTCGATTTGTAATGTATTACTTATGCATTTCTCTTTTTCCTTGCAGGTGAGTTAAATCATTATCTTTGCAAGTTTTTCATCAACGTGAACCTAGGGGTAAGTAAATACTCGGAACGGCACCAAGTCAATTAACTTTAAGATTTTGATTTGATTTGATTTAGTTTATTTTACTTCGCGTTTTGTGCCTCTTGGCTAATTTGCGAAGATGGGGATGAGTGATGATATGATGAAATTGATGAATGGACATTCACAAACAACCAAGCCCGACCGGGATTTGAACCCGGGACCCTTGGCGTCGCAGCGCGAGTATTAACTTTAAGAAACTGTGCTATTAATAGTATTAGGATGCCAATACCTAATACTAGCAGCTTGTCATATCAACGTAGAATTGTACAAGAATCACCAAGACGAAAGAATAATTTGGCCCAATTTCAAACTTATATCAGAAATGCAGTCCTAGAATATTTTGAAAGCATCCTGGTGAAACGTTCATGCAACATTTCTTTGTGATCTTCCTGTGGCTTGTAATGGTTAGAGCCCCCCATCATTGAATGAACTCATGGTTAATTAACTCTAACTACAATGTGCAAGCAGACCAACCAACAGTGGTTGCTTAATTCGCTCTCTTCCGGTGCTTGCCTTGCTTTATCCTTTGGTTGGAAGTGGAATGGGGAAAGGAAAATGACAAAATGGAGTAATTCTCCCTTTCTTTATTGGCTCAAGTGGCGAACAGACAAAAAATAAGACAACCAGGATTCACAGAAACCTGTTTCTTACCTCCTCCACGGTTTTCATTCTTTGCTTATGCTCTGGCATTAAAGTCCATGCTTTTTTTGTTCTTTCTAAGAATTACCTTTCTTTTGAATCCTTCGGGCATTGTGTTTTCTCTTTTCTTTGAGCTTGCAAAAAGAAAGGTGCATAACTTGAGTGGAGCCAGCAAAGCCACAAGGCCTGGGCAACGAAGTTCAAAGAGTCCGCAGACATTTCAATAGTCTGATCGACAGTGTTGCCATCTACGCAATAATTCACTAGATAGTCTCCTCTGGAAAAAATCGAGAGACTTCGTCGTGCCCAGACATGAGTGTCCTCCGTCAGTTTCAGCTAGTGATCTTTCATACTCATCGCCGAGTTCAGTGGCGCCGTCATTGTACGTTTTGGGGCACCCAAATACACACATATCTTCCATGGAAACTGACTGAATGCTTGCAGGAAACAAGTCATGGTCTCTTACCTGGACCAAGAGCCACTACAATCTTCTGTAAGGTTTGTGGTCCGTGTCGTGTCCGTATGTGTTTGTAATTGGTTCTTCGCTCATGTCATCTATTCATTATTCATCATCATCGTCGTGACTAAACAAGAAGACCATAATAGGTACTAAAAGTATACAGTACATTTACTATTATTACTATTGTGCGAATGGATTGGGGAATTTCCTTATTTCCACTAGATCCAAGTGTCTCTGATAAAAAATTGTAAAGTTTCATCTCTTGCCATTTTACCCCTCCCCTCATTACAATGTAACAGCCATATTTATATTTTTACTAGTTTTTTCAGTGTAAACTTGTCTGTCTTACAAGTATTGTTTCATACTTTCAAATCTTGTCGTTGCAATCGGGAACAACACATAAGCGATTTTATTCTTAACAAATAAGTATTAATTTTTTATTGTGTGAAATATTAATGAATTGATAAATATCATATAATGTATCAATTTAACAAAACCTTCATAGAACGGGAAAATGTATAATTGCCAGGAGCGTATATTCTAGGCTAGCTAGGCTATCTGCAAAGCCTGAAATCTAGAGAATAAAATACAGGAGAAAAAACTATCAGAAATTGTAAATAATATTATTCACGTCAGTGAGATGATGATGCTGATTCTGGAGTTGATAACCTGATTTCCTATGAGTTGGCAACCTGATTTCTTATGAGTTGGCAACCTGATTTCTTATGGGTTGGCAACCTGATTTCCTATGAGTTGGCAACCTGATTTCCTATGAGTTGGCAACCTGATTTCTTATGAGTTGGCAACCTGATTTCTTATGAGTTGGCAACCTGATTTCCTATGAGTTGGCAACTCATTTCCTATGAGTTGGCAACCTGATCTATGAGTTGGTAAATTTATTTCTATTCATAGCCTAGGACCACGTGACATAGTGAGATATCCCAGATCTTGGACTCAGTATACGCCACTGATAATTGCAATATATGTACAGTGGGATCCATGCGTATTACCCTGCAAATTGTCCATGACTATTTTCATTAATTTTTCTCTTACATCCTATGTGTTTTTAAGCGATGAATTTTTATGTATGCTGGTTCAGAAGTTGTCAACAGCTTGTTTTGAGTTTTTTTTTTAATTCTTGAAGCTCTTATTGGATCAAATAAGATGTACGAACATGATGATGGACAATTTGCGCGGTAATACTCATGGATCCCACTGTACCTAAAATTTAAAACACATTTTCAATGCAACATTGGTATCGTTTGTTTTTACTCTAATATTTAAACTACATATTATCGGACATAAATCCATATTTAGATCACGTAATAACAGTGTGAATATCATTTCCTTCCTTAGATGATGTGGTCTACTAATATCTTTAACAGCCCACCTACACCAGATACCTGACACTGCTCTCAACTTCATCACTTTCCGCATATCTCTCCGTGTTTGCTCCCCTGACGTTTCGTATAACGACAATTTCTAAAGTGAGCGTCTTGTCTTAACGCGAATAAAAACATGGTAATCACAAGAAAGAAAATCATGCTTAAGCCACATCACCATTCGTTAAGTATCAACGTATTCGTTACACAACTTGCGGTCATCACGACGTTAAGGAGAAAAAAAGATGTGAACGATGTGCTTGTAGTCTGTGACCATCTGTAATCAATGCTGCGAATTTTCGTAGAGTTCAATATAGGATTTCTGCTTGACAAGACAGCATAAATAAAATATTTCAAATGTATTGAGAAATGGTAGTAAATTCATGACGTCATTTACGTAAGGGCGAGCAGTGCAGTCATAGCTATTTGAGGGAGAGATTACCTGAGGCAAAGACTCGCACACAACCCGAAGTGTGTGTCTGCGCATATAACACATTCAACTGCAAGAGATGCAGGTGAATCATCAAAATAAGTTCGTAGCGTGATAAATGATTCAGGGAAACCAGGTTGGATTTAACGTATATTCCCTTTTCGCTTAATTGTTTATCCGCGCACAATAATGCGATTTATGACCCAACCGTCATCTTAGGCGAAACGGGAATCCTGTAATATTTTCAACTAGAAGAAAACATGCAAATACATTGCAGCGTTGGTATCCATTTATTCAACAGTTGTCTCGTATCAAGTCCAAATATGAGGATCCAACTTTTCCCTCCGTTGTAGTTCCGAGATATGCAACGCGGGGGAGCAAAGAAAGTTGTTAAAAAACGATAATTTTTACGTAGTTGCCAACCCTGATCCCGTGAGAAACTCCCACTCCAGTCAAGGAGCTTCTGCATTTCGCCTACAGGTGTCGCACCTGTTGCTGCTCGTAATCCTTTCGTCACAGACTCTCGACCGAGGGGAATCCACGAAGAGACGCGAAGGGGATTTTCTGGCTGCACTTGAAGGATAATTAATATGGCCGCCGGCCAAATGATCTCGTCAAGTAGCTGCTTCTTGTGCAGGACTCCGCTTGAGAGATAAAACATCCTCTTCTGTGTCTTTAGCCATCGTCTCAGAAAGATAATTAAGCTTACGCAATCCTTGACCAATTAATATTTCAAAAGGGGTGTTCCTTTTTATTGCTCGATGTAAAATTAATAGACAATACACCTGTTTCTAAACTCTAAAATGTGTCTGTAAAAATTACGTCAAGTACCATTGCATTAACTTTGATTCAGAAAATCCAGATTCATAGGTTGCCAATTTATTTTTACGTAGTGCTAAGTGCTGGCAGAATAAATTTGAAGAAATTTTGATTTGCAAATTTGTAAATTTCCTGGGTTATATTTTTTTCACTGTACGTTTCATGAATCATACACAAATAAGTAATATAAATAAAACTGCTCCTAAACTGTTGCTCAACTATTTAGTCGCATGCATAGTGCTGCTCCCCCCCCCCCCCATCGTCGTAATTACAGAGACATTGATGGTTGACACCAACGGTACAACCTCAATTAGTACTCCGGCAGTTTGTTTCTTTATACAGCATATTTGCAGAATATACAATTCAATCTACAAGTGTATCAATATACGCTGTATAAAACACACCTTATTACTAACTTCGTTGACCCTGTACGTTTCTGTAAACGACGCTGCTTGATTTTGTCAAGAATAATTGATATGCAATTTCAAGACCTCTCTTTCTCAAACAATCTTGTCCTGAAACCCCCCCTCACGAAAGATGTCCAGGCTCCAGGGTGGAAAGTTCTTGTCATAAGAACGAAGGCAAGCAATTAGTTTTAAGTTCAAATAAACTTTGTTAAGAAATAATGAAAAACACATGAAAAGAACAAATGATAACATCTGTCTGTGTGTGTATATGTTCATGAGTGTTGCTCTAATAACACGATATGCACAATAAAAGTAAAACAACAGTGCAAAACAAAGGTAAATATGAAATCTAATTGATTTGTATTAATTAAATGCAAAAATCAAAAACGAAAACTAAAACAATTTCAACTATTTTGTAATTTATTGACATTTTGAACCAGTTGGTAAGGGATTTAGTTTGCCACTTTATAAATATCATATATTATATATATTTGTGTGTGTGTGTATGTTTGTGTGTTAATTAACACCTCCCTCCCCTCCCCCCACCACCACCACCTGTCGTCAATGATTTCGCACCCTGTGTACAAGGATGAAAAGGAAATTAAATTGCTGCAAAGAAGCTGTTGGTTAGCTTTAATTCTACGGACTTTCTTTTCAACCTACCATCATAGCATTGGGAAGTTAATCGGAAACCTTAGTGAGACCATCCCTGTAAATCATAGGATTTAATTATGGCTTCCAGATGCATTTCCCAACCCACTGCAGCATCTGTTTTCACTCACAAAGAGACGAGGGTCATGGTTTCGGTTACGTATAGCTGCTTCTTACAAAAGGGATCCAAAACTTGTGTTCGTTCATATTTTTCCCCTTTAAATAACTACAACTACCAAGCATACCATAGGGAAAAAAATATCAATTTTGGAATGTTTTCCAACAACTAAATGAAGGTGCACTCCAAAAAATATATTGCCACCGAATTGCTACAACTTGTGTAGCACAATAGGCCTCTATCCTGTTGTTATTTGACAGTCAAATGTGTACCAAGACAGCAAAGATGGTGCTGAACAACGCCAATTCCGAATTGACACCAAAAGTTATGTTCTGTTGAATGAACTAAGCCCGTGCAGATTGATCCGTTGTTAGTGTCTCATGTTGTTTAATGAAACATCAGTGTTGTTACATCATGCTAAATGGGGGGCCTCCCCGATGGCACAGTGGTATAGTCGTCGCCTTGTAATAAAGTGATCTCAGGTTCGATAACCGGTGGAGGCATATAGTGGTTCGGATCCCACTTTAAACTGTAGGTCCAGTCCCGATTAGCCTTACTATGCATAAAGTGGACTTACAACACCAAATCAACCAATCAATATCATGCTAATTACTTGACAAACATTCACGATCTTCTGTCATTTATGAACATCGAAAGTTAATATAGATGCCACTAACTGCCAATGCAATTATATCAAACACTAATTTTCCAATATAGTGCATACTATAGCTAAACCGTAGCGACAATTGCGAAGAATCAATAACATGCATTTTTCCAATAAAAGCAGTGAAGAAATCGGGGAAAAAACAGAGTGGTAAATGGTAATTAGTGTTGCCCACGAGACGAGACGAGACGAGACTTTGGTCTGTCCCGTCCCGTCTCGTGAAAATGCTGTCTCGTCTCGTGTCTCGTCTCGAAAATATTCGTTTGTCCCGTCTCGTGTCCCGTCTCGAAGGGTTCTGTCTCGTCTCGTCTCGTCTCGTCCCGTCTCGTTTTGTCCCGTCTCGTCTCGTAAAAGTGATCCGGGATATCATGCCAACAAAAGTCAAAAGTAGCAGAAACACGAAGTATTTTTCCGGAAAGTGGGATAAAGCTCGAAATATTTTACCCATTGCGTGGTGAGAATAAATAAGGTTCGTTAATAATGAGGACATTAATATTAAAAATGCAGTTTGTTGGTTACTGATTGCTAGGTATCTTATGAAATCTACCTTGTGGTTTTTCTCGCTTCATACAACTGTCTATCCATCGTACATTTATACCAAGTTTGTTAGAACCTGTCCCGTTTCCCGCGCTAGCGATCGCTCGACAGTTTTGGTGCCAATGAGAAACGAGAAAAAAAGTCGTCTGCTGGGCAGCGAGGAGCGAATGGAAGCCAGAAGAGAGGAGCTTACGTAGACGTTGTTGCCACGTTTTTTTTTTAATTTGCTGCCTGGCTTTGGCTTTCCCCAGCACGGAGTTCAGGCGGTCTTCAGCAGCAACACCGCTTGGTTTATGCTAGAAAAGCCAGCGATCAGCTACCGCGGGAAGCCGGACAGGTTATAACAAACACGGTATAAGTGAGTGCTCTTTTTCATTACTGCTATACCTTTTGGAAGTCTTGAAATGTTTTCCAATAGACCTTCTTTCTTTCTGAATGTCGAACTTCCGTGCACTATGAAAATGTACATTTTTTCTTTAAATTCTAAGCTTGGCTCTGGGGAGCAACAAAAAAGTTTTTAAATGTGTAGTACGAACACAAAAGACTATTTAAAATTTCAATATTTAGTATATTACAAATAGAAAGCATTTATTATTCTTAATATTGTTAAACATATTCTATGACATAAGTTTCAAAAAGTGTTTCTTTGTGATATTGTGCTGTTTCTTATGCTCAGCTTATGACGCACATACTTCTTTGTTTTCCCTTTAGCCTCTAAGTCCGGTACCACCACCGCTTGATCTAATTTATCCTTCGGCAAGCACGCATCTAGAAATATATGTCGGGGGAGGGTATCTGAGCCAAGTGTTTCGGAAAAAATGATAATAATAACATTAACGACAACAATTAAGCAAATGCTTAAATTAATGCATTAATATACTTCATAGGTCTCTTCACTTGAATATGTAAATTAATCAATTCTATTATTGTTATTGCATGACATGTTACAAAGATGGTAGAAGAATAGTAATATAACAGCACAAATATTAGCTAATATTTAGCTTACGTGTAGTTAAGATCGTCAAAATCTGCATAAAAACAGCTGTCCTGGCAAGAAAATTAATGTCAAAAGAGGTGATGAATTGAATATTTGCTGAATAACAAAAAAAGATGTTACATCCAGTTGACGAATAATAAAGTTCCTGATTAATATTTATGCTCATTATAAGTAGTAGCGTACATAAAACTTCATTGATACTGTCATTCAAAGCAGTATGATCCCAATAGAATCCTTGTTTTCTAGTAAGTTCGGCAGGAATAAGTAACCCTCGATTATGCTAAACAAATATATATTTTTTGTTTAGCTAGAGCAAGGCCCCAGGAGGATGCAAGAAGCCTTTCCTGCAAAAGTGTATGTTTTACGAAGCGAAGAAACGTGACAAAACCACCACGTATGGACGGCAAACCTGCATTAATTTTATATCGCACGTTTACAGATAATAATCCTGAAGTTATAAAAATCCCAACTTCAATGATTCTTTTAGACATGCTATAGTTGAAAAAATATGTTTAGATGCACCCAAAGTGCATCATTATCAGATTATGCATATAACGTGTTATTGGAATCAACATATTTGTGTAAATTGGGTGCCTCCACGATGGCGTAGTAATAACGTCGATGTCTTGTAATGAAGGGTCCTCGCGTCGATACTCAATGGAGGCACAAAGTGGATCGGGTAGCACTTTAAACTGTAGGTCGGTTCGCGATTTAGCCTATTTGCGAATCAAGTGGACTTAAAAAAAACAAAAAGAAACAATATCAACCTTAAGAATATTAGAATAAACTAATTCACCCGCAGGTAAGTCAAATTTCACATATCCTTCTTCATCCTCGTTCATAGACTTCCTGCAATACTCTTGTGTTGCATCCCACCAGGTGCGAAAAATGTGAAGTTATTTCCCCGTACTGCGTTATTTCTTTCCATAACAGTAAGGCTAAATTCTCGTTTTATCTGAACTTTTAAAAAATGTGCAAAATACGTCTCTATCTTTAAACAACCATCCTTTCCCATGTATGTGTAAAATAATCCCACTCTGTCTCAGAAAACCTCTTCCTACGATCAAATGAAGGAAACAACTCTCAAGTCTCAACAATTATAAATTTTTGCTTAAATTTCCTATCATTTATACAAACAGTAGCACATATCACGTCCTTTGGTGCAACACTGTCAACAGCTAATGTTACTTTCCTCGTCCTAATAAATTTACTTCCAACCAGTGACGGCGCCAGGGAAATTTGACTGGGGGGGGGGAAGGCTAGCAACAAAATATTGTAAGGGGGCAGTCACATTAAAACGCCCGAAAACACTACACATATATATACTTATATAATAATAATTATAATAATAATTATTATTATTATATTCATGTATGATGTTTTGTGTGTGTCTTTTATTTAGAGTGGACGTTTACTGCCTAAATTTACTTCTTGATTACGAGTTTATCTTCACATGATTCGTTTTAATAAAGACATTAATTCTTTTTTATTGGTAAGTTGCGTTGTCTCTAGTGGCCTATTTCAGTATTGAAAGACATTCATAATTTTATAATTCATCGTCTTTCTTGATATGGAACTACTGATATAAATATTTAAGTTATAAGATAATAATATAAATGATGAAAATAATGCTTCTAAGAGTTTACTTTTCTTGCAAAATAAACGTGACGTTGGAAGAAATGAATCTTCTTAAGTATTAGAAACAATGTGAGGCACTTAGTGAATGAAGTGCAATTCTCCTGTAGGAGAATTCTGCTCTATGTGCTTTGGAGAACACATTGCGCCCCTTTGGTACGTCCAGGACTTGACATTTCTTCTCAATGGCAAGAACAGTCAAATGAGGCAGTTTGCATCCAGCATCCTGTTCCGAGCAAGCCTTTTCAAAGATTTTAAGGGCAACCATCTTCGTAACGCTGAAGAGTTTTGGGCAAAATTTGTGTTTCACCTTTCAGGTAAACGTTATCACAGGATAAATATCAGACAAAGGTTACAGTTATCTCATAATTCAAGAAATATTCTGACCCTGGCAATACTTACTCTTATTCTACCACTCCAACGTATGTCAGTGCTACACAATTACAGAAACCTATGGTGTTCGTGGGAAGAAGTTCTTCGATTTTGATATGTACGAGAAAGAGCGAACCTGCATCTAATGATTGAAGAGTGGCAACTCCTAATAAGCGTTCTTTTACCTGCCCGCGATATGTTTTGAATCGAATTTTAAGTGTAATTTGCATTTTAAGGTTCAAGTTCAACACATTTCCAAATAATATCCTATCATTTTGAAATTAACTTCAAGAGTATCAAAGAAATTCCCTTTCTTAAGGTTTGCCTCAGACTCATCATCTCGAAATTCAAGTCCCTGAATAGTAAGAAACCGCGATGAATCCACAACTGACATGTAGTGTCGGTTTTTCTTCGATCACCTTTGGTCCTGGGTTCGATACCCAGTGGAGGCACTTTAAACTATAAGTCCAGTCCCGATTAGCCTTACTGTGCATAAAGTGGACTTAAAACATCAAATCAACCTGAGGGAAACAACAAGAATTTTCTCAACAAAGACATCCGAAATTTCCATAACATTCTAATAATTTCGGAACCCGTGCAAATAATCATGTGGTAAAATCTTGTCGTGGTGCCCTGTAAACACTAAAATCACCAAATTACTTATTTCCATATTTCCCGTATTTTCCCCTCCTCTTTAGCTCTCAGCTGTTCGGAGTGGGATAATGCAATATTATTTGTCCCTAATTATCTCCTTCTCTTAGTCTTGCTTATAACTTGGACTCCTTAATAACTTTCCCAATAACTCCTTATCAATTTGTACTGCCATGTTTCCTACAATGCTTTTCCTACTTCCTAATAACAATCACTTCTGTACACCCTTTGATGTAAAAATTAAATAATAATAATAAACCATATCCTTCGGTCCGTTTATCTTTCCAACCTATAGAGCTGAGACTATTTTTACAAGATAAACCTCGGACGCAGACATTCCAAGATCTATTGGCCCCTCCTTCCACCTTCTCTACCTGCCCTTTTACTTGATGTTATTCAGAATTGTATTAGTATCTGGAGTACTATCTTAACATAAAGTTATTAACCTGGAATATTTTTTTAAAAAAATGGGGAGTAACGATGTGTTTCGAAAGAGTATAGGAAATAAGTTTAGGTATTCATTCATGCCTCTCTCTAGAATAGTTTTCTTATTTTGACTTAATACACGCTTATCAACGTTTCTAATTGAAATACTTTATTCCAAGCAAACAAGTATTTGCAACTGATTAAAAATTTTGCTTTTATTTTTTCGAGACATTCGAGACGTCCCGTCTCGTGTCTCGTCTCGAAAACGAGACGAGAAAGGCATTCCGTCTCGTCCCGTCTCGAATTTCAAAAGGCTTGTCCCGTCTCGTGTCTCGTCTCGAAAACGAGACGAGACACGAGACGAGACGGGACATCTCCCGTCCCGTGAGCAACACTAATGGTAATTCACCTTAATTAGTCTGGGCACACCCCCGACTGCCATTTTTTTGAAAAGTTTTTAATATAATAAATATGTTATTGTGGCCGTGGTGGCTCAGTCGGTAACGCGTCTGACTACCATGCTAAAGGTCCCGGGTTCGATCCCCGGCCGGTTCAAATCCGGGAACTTTTCTAACGTTGGAAGCGGCCCCGGCGCCCACCCAGCGTCGAATAACATGGGTACCTGGGCGAAACCCTGGGGGGTAAAGGCGGTCAGGGACGTGGGCTGATCACATCACCCCCACTCACGACCGGATCAAGAAAGTGTGGGGCGTTACCCCCACACCCCCTATACGCCTTCATGGTGTGGTGCTAAGCACAGGGGAACACTTTACCTTTTTTTTATCCTTTTTTTATGTTATTGTGTATGCCGACCCCATAGAAAGCAGCACTATACAACTTTACAATATCGGCTCCTCCAGAAAAAAAAATACCCGTACGCCAGTGATAACATGTTATATGATATGGAATTTAACATTTTTTTTAAAAAAAAAATGAATAGAATTATTAATAACCACTAACCAAAGGAAAACAACTAATGAATGGAGAATATTAAATAATTATACTTTTAAAACTAGTGTGGTGTCAAGTTTATTATACGAAATAACTGGCCAAAATTCGAAAACTGTTAAAATTTGCTTGGAAACCATGAAACATTGCTTCACATTTCGTATTTTATCTGCAAAATATCTACATTTATCTTTCACAGCTTTGGAATGGCAAGCGGGTATGTGGAAATCGTTGCTTGTTTTGTTGAACTTGTATCATTGTATAAAAGTTACAATCTACAATAATTGATTTGCTTTCAGGTTTCCATATCGCACACCACTTTAATATAGGTCCTGATTTATTTATTATTGTTGGAAAATGTTAATCCTTATGCTACTCCGCGTGCTCGCAAAGTGCAATTATGTCAAAATGCAGCAACTACCAGAATTAAACAACAACAGTAATGAACAGTCCAGTTAATAGATGTCACATTGCTACATCAAAATCGTTCCGAAAGTAACATATTATGACATTGTATGTATCCCAACGGCAAAAGGAACAGTAGGCAAATTGTCCATCACCATTTTCATTCAGTCTGTATTGCACAATATGATGACAATGAATTGATATAAAGACGTCAATAAGCAGAGGGCAATGCCTTTTTCACAGCAACATAATTTCATTCCTTAAAGCAACACGGAATGTAGAATAAAAAGTAATGAAAATAATGATACCATTATCTTTGCCGTTGACTGTACTATGTCAGTAAAGCATCCAATATGATGTGTTCGTTCAACATTTGCATGTGCAAACTATAAATTGTAACAAGCTGAAATAACTCTCAGCACGTATTTTTGCCTCAACTTTCTTCTCTTGTTATCTGCATTGTTTCGTGTTGTTTACAATGTCCAGCTGACAACATGGCTGAGCAATGTTGTTGGGACCCATCGCAGGCATCTAACGCTCTCCGTCACGGCAGAGGGCAGCACGCAACGACCATACAAACAAATGACACGCGATTTAAATGCTCTTGCTGTAACTTGGCGGGCAACCCAAAACCTTGATACAATGCAGATTACTCGCGTGCAAGCAAATAGCAGACATACAGGGTGGCCCGTAAGTCCCTACCCAATCATATATCTTATGTGTCTAGTGTATAGAGTTTTCTGTGTGCTGTTGCGCATAATATTATGCGATGCCATGTTCATGGGCCAGTAAACAATATCTCATAGCTCAATATGTTACAACAATGGTTTATAACGAAACTCAATGAACTTGGAATCAGAGATGAGGTTTGGTTTCAACAAGATGGGTCTCCGGCTCATTATGCGTATGTGTGCGTGAATATCTCAATGACACCTTTCATAAAAAAATGGATAGGTCGTGGTTCTGAAATATCCGTTATAATTCCAATGATGAGTTGAGGGCAGCTGTTACAGCGGCATTTGGAACAATAACCCCTGCTATGTTGCGAAAAATGTCTCGCAGAACTTGGCGTCGCATAATATTATGCAGCGAGAATGTTGTAAAACATACAGGCTAATTATTTCGAGACATATTCATCAAGATTTACGAAACCTTGCAACAACTAAGACAGATTGAATATTTAAGTTAACCCGTCGCCATATTTGTATCAAACGATGGCATGAATCCAAATTTGCGACAAAACAAAAATAGCACCAAAGGCCCCTGCTCTCTCCCTCCATAAGTGGCTCTGCGATTTATCCAGTAACTCATCATTGGGAGACGACCATAATGGTAGGAGTGGTGCTGATGTCAGCGGCAATATGGTTGAGGTGAGAAGAAATGCGCTTTCGTGGAAAACTGCGAAGATGAAGGGGAAACCATTTGTACTCGCTCGCTTGGGAGATATCTTCAAGAAAATCCATTAGGTGATAGTTTGCTACTGTTGCTGTAAAACAGTGGTTTCCAACTTCAAAAGGTCCGAGGGCCAAAATTATATCGAGCAGTTGATAGGCGAGCCGCATTTTTTTTTTGGGGGGGGGGATTAAAAATTACAAAAATTGTAAGTACTGAACTGAAAATGTAGAACTTTCGCATGACCTAAATTTCTAAAATGAGGCAATAAAACAATGGAATTACAAATCAAAATTGTATAATTACAATTTATTTCACAAAAACCCAATATTTATTGATGAATTGAAAGAAATTAAAGACACACCATACAAATAAGAATCCTTCATAGTAAGTGTTCAATGTGAAAATTGAGTCCGATCTGCTTCTTTTATTAAAGTTGTATTTGAATTTCTGTATTTGAAAGTCTCAGAAGTTGAACCAGTGAAGAATCTGCCAGTCGGCTTCTGTAGTAGTTCTTGACTAACTTCATTGAATAAAAAACACTTTCACATGTGTATGTGCTGCCGAACATCTATGTCATTCTTTGCCGAAAACTACGAAAGTTTGGAAAGCGTTCCTTTGAAAGGTATTTGAAAAACTCTGGCCCCTTTTCTTGCCTAGTTTGAAGGAACACATCTCCTTGCAAATCACGCAATTCAAGTTGGAGAGAAGCTATTTTAATTTTCAATCTTACGTTTTTTGGAGATATTGCTCATTTCGATATTTGCACAAACTTTAACAATCAGTGACAGTATAATCCGAGTTGGAACACTGGAAATCACTTCGTACTTCCTGCGTAGTAAAACAGATCTCTGCAGTTTGTTTCTGAACACAAAGAGTGAAGCCTTCGCGGAAGCAGGTGAGTTCATTCCACATAGCGAAGGGATGGAATGCATGGTGTGAAGAGAAAGTTACGTCACTTTAGATTCTTCTGATTATCATTATTGACTACAAAATCAATTCTACCTGTGATATTGTCTTTCTTCACAGAGCATCCGTTCCTTCAGTAAAAAAATAACGTATTTTAATAAAAATAAATACAGTTAATGTATTTTTCAAACTGGCTTCGTGGGCCGCATGTGGCCCGCGGGCCGCCCGTTGGAAACCCCTGCTGTAGAATGATAACTGCACTAGTTTGCTTGCGATGTATGCTCTCTTCACACGAACCACGTCGCTCCCCCCAACACACCGTGTGTTGGGAGATTAACGGAAGTCAACCTGAACGACATGATAACGAATACTTAGCGCCTCGAACCGGAAAAATGTCTTCTCTATTCTCTGTCGGCTGTAATGAAGCCAATGAAAACAAATACACGTGACTTCCGAGAAATCCTATTGGTTGTTCGAATGGCAGCTGCGCTGGAATCTTGAGCGTAGGAATGCAATGCATGTATAAAAGCCATACCAATCAACGCATCTGCTATATTTTAGTTGTGGCACCTTATATTATGAGCTGTACAGCTACGACAGATACATTCATGCGCAAAGTAACACCAATACCAACCAATAGGAAAGTAACTATTTCTCAGAAGTCACGTGGTTTTGTTACATTAACTTCTTTCTTACATTGGATGGAGAACAGAAATCTGTGGATTTCTCGGATGGAAATTCCACACGCCAGTTCCGCGTGTTTCGGCGCGGCACACTACAGTGAACATTGCACCATTTGATTGCATAGGAAACAGACCAAAAAAAATTCAATGGCGCGGCGCAAAGAAAACTTAAAATGAGGACATGTACACTCCAACCAGCAACACGTTAGTAGAAGCTTGGTGCCATTATTTAGTAGCCATCCAAGCTGACAAGATACAAAGTTCCCGTGGTCGTTATGAAACTTGGCAGCCGAAGGAATGCCCACAAGAAGTCCGGCGTCGATGCACGGCCTATTGAGCGCCCCACGGCTGACTGCTTCGGTGCCGACAAACAAAGCGACACTCGTGGCTCACAAGACAAATGCACAACGACCTCGCCAAGTCCTCTACGCGCACTTAATTAAAAAGCCCTCGGCTTTAGACAATCAGGACATAACGTGGCCGTATCTTGGCTCCAAACACTTTCGATCAGTTAACGGTTTCTTTCTTTTAACCCGAGAAAGCCCATGACTTTATTTCTGTGAGTTTTGTGATCATATTAACAGGGTTTATTGGTTTTGCATCAAAATGGAATAAAATGAAGAAAAAATAAAGATTTTATTATCCTGCTCGAAAATACAGGGGTGTCACCTGTTGGTGACATTGGGCATTCAAGGTACCAAAATGAACATAACGTGAAACTTATACCATGGAACATCTCTGTTTTGTACATTCCCTTTTCATTTTTATGTAACACAGATGATATTAACAATGTCAGAACTTGACATAACACTTTACACTTTTTCCTGTTCATGTACGTGCATGAAATTCGTACCAACAGTGTATGTGTAATGCTACACCGCACCTCATACATATTATCCGTGTCCTCTTGTGGCAGTATTCACATGTTCTTTGAGAACACTCTACCTGTACATGTTCGGCAATGTTGATGTCTTGTCTGACTTCATTTGGTACATGCAAGGACACAGAACCAATTTGGGGACTTCTGTAAGGAGGATTTCCATGTAAACGGCAGTATGATTCCACCAGTGATCGTCGGAAATCACAATATGTCACATTTTTGCCATTGACTTTCTTGAAAATCAACCATGCATTGTGGCATGGTGCATCTATTCCAAAGGCAAACAAGGAGAACCACCACTTTTTACCCCTGAAACTGACCCTCAAGGAGTGAATGTTCTGGTCGAAACGATCGACGCAACCCATGAACATGCCCTCCCGATTCCACTAGCATCAATTGTTGTCTCTTCAATTGTTGTGGTCTCTTGTGAATCATGATAACTTCTTGTGACAACTTCCGCCTTGGCGAGGAGCATTGCTGGAGGAAGGCGATTGACATCTGTGAAATTCTCATCCCCACTGTCTTCATTTGTGAATCCATCATCATCCGGTGGGAAAAGAACCTCATCAATGGCATCATCAATTTCTTGAATAAGTTCTAATGCTTCATCCAAATTCAACCTGAAATGGTAGTAGATTCCAAGTTCAGAAATGTGTATTATTTTTTTATTAGTACTAGAGTACTAGAGTAATACCACAACATTACAGTGTATATCAGAATATGATACTATAGCATTGTTTTGCCCCCAAGATTTATCATTATTATTGATGAGGAAAGCATTTTCTTTGTGTTTATTTTTCAAGTCTCAATGTTTTTATTCTTGTTTTTACAATAATTATAAATCATTACTCACTGAAAGACTAAAATGATTAAAATTACATTTTATTATTATTATTATTATTATTATTATTACATCATTGTTACAAAATTATATTGTAATTATATTATTACTACAATTATAATTATTAAAATTAACGCTAAAATGCAATTATGTCCTAGTCCTTTATCCATTTATGACTTTCAAAGCCCAATGTCACCTACAGGTGACACTACAAATTTATTCAACAATTACACCAACTTATTGTTCAGGGAGAAAATTTATATTTACCAGACATAAACCTTAAACCTTTAAGAGTAAGTAAAAGTAATAAACTTCTAATCATCTTACCATTTTGATGTTTTTGAATGTCCTTCTCCAGGAGCAGGTGCCCATGTAGCACACAAAGGTTGGGCCAACATTGGTAAATGGTTACAAATTTTTTGTGCCAACGGTTGGCGAACTGTTGGTGATGTCCGCCTTGCCATCAATCTCCCAACCAACTATTTCCCAACGTTGGCCCAACTACAATGGAAAAACTTTGCCAACCATCTCCCAACCAAATCAATTTCCCAACGTTGGCCCAACTACAATGGAAAAACTTTGCCAACCATCTCCCAACCAAACCTATTTCCCAACGTTGGCCCAACTACAATGGAAAAACTTTGCCAACAATCTTCCAACCAAATCTATTTCCCAGCATTGGGCTAATACAGTGGAAAAACTTCCCAACCATTAATACTCAAACCAAAAACCAACATGCCAATGTTAATACTTTTGGCAAGTTTCTTTATAATATTAATAAATATTTTACAAACAATTGCATCATTTCTTGTATGTAAAAAAATTTATTAAGATTATATTATTAAGACATTTTCAAACACTGGAGAAGAATACAAGGAATGATAAAAAAAAAACCTTATGTATTTATCATTATAAAAGTAAAACATTTCTTAGCGGAGCCAATAAGCAAAACGAATTTTACATATACTATAATTACCGCCATACATTACAAAAAAAGTAGCAAGATGCTATTGTATTTATTGACAGAAAAAAGGTGCAAGAGGTTGACAATTTAGGTGTCAAAGAACACAATGTCATTTCAATAGAATAGCTTATTATTACAAAATGGAATACATCCAAATGCTGACGTGTCAGCGAAATCTGCTGTAATAATATACGAATATACTTTTTATGTAAATAACTTGAGGATACAATAACTCTGTTCTTACATTCTTTTAACTTAAACATAAACAATCTACTGCTTGGAAGAGGTGAAGTGAAAATGTCCAATTTGTTTATGAAAATGTTCAATTTAAATTATATGTACAAACCATCATTACTACAATCCTTTTCAATGGAGTTTACAACAACATCACCCACCATCTTTCATTAAGAAGCAATCATCAGGTGAGGTTGTTCCCACAATACAATTCTCATTTTCATTCAAAAGTATAGATTTGATACAGTCAAATGAACTTGTAGTCTGAACAACAGAACCACTTTGAATTATGTCTGTAGATCCTAAAACAGAAGGGACTTCATGAAATTCACTCATTATAATTTCTGCAGCTTTAGAAATGACTCGTCTCTCATATCTTGCTGAAAGAGTATCACCAGTCTTTACTTGTTTACTTATTTCTTGATGTTCCTGCAGTTGCCTTTTCCTTTCTACATTGCTCCCGGCTGCCATCTCTATCTTTGACAAAGCAGAACCAGCTTTGTATCACTGAGTGTATTTCATAATCTGATGCATTTGTTGTACATGAATTCCTTCGAACTGAAACTAGAAACAATTCAAACTGTTACATCCATGGATGAACTCAAATGTAACATACCATATGATATGTGTACTTGGGCCTATCTTTAGTATGAGGATTAAACTTATTCCCTGTCCCATGAAAGGAAACTAATATTCACATATTATCCATGTGGGGTGACATTAATCCTTCACATCTAGACAGTTACTTGTACTATATGCATGGACATCTGCAGGAATTTTTCCAGGGAGGGGCAAGGAAGGTATTTTTTTCCAGGGGAGGGGGCCAACAAGGCTAAAATGAAATTATATGTGTGAAATACATAATTTTTTGTTGACTTTCATTTTCCAGGGGAGGCATGCCCCCTTCCGGAAGCCCATGACTATATGGTAGGGAAAGGATGAGAAAGGAATTACAGAGATTTGCCACAATATTCATTTCGTGTGAGTCATGTAAAACTGCAGGGAAGAAACTGCATGGCTAGCCTGGCCTCATCTGAGATCTAACTCACTACCTTCTGAATATAAAGTGAAAGCTCAACTAACTGAGCCAGGCTTGCTGAAATGTGACAAATGAGTTTGCACTTATGAACACTGTTCTAGTAAAAGCAGAATACTTCAGTGTTACATGAAATAATATTAGTTTTTCCTATTAAGTAAATAAGACAGCTGAAGTAAAAAAATATATATATATACCAAAAACAATGGTAAAATTAAACAACAAATAAGTTTTTTTTTTAAATAAAAATGTTTCTTCTCAGAATACATTTTTGAAATGTCCTTATTAGAGGATTTTTAAAGACTTATGTAAAAGAATGCTTACTGTTAATACTAAATGTTCCAAAACTTTCCATCATGTACATTATTTGGATTTTACATCAACAAGTAATGGCCCTACAGCCAAATTTAGTTACCAATTGAAAAAAGAAAAAAAGAACAGCCTTCTAACTTACTTGGTACAAGTTCCAATAATTTCAAATGTCGGAGAGGTATTTTGTTGTGTTCTCCAGTCCAGTTATGACTTGCTGCCAATGCATTAGAAAATATTTTATCCAGAATTCTTCACTCAATTTGCTGTAGGTTTTTGCCTCCAATGAAACTCATGTATGATTCCTACAACGAAACATTAATTCAATCAAGAAGCACTGACTGCACTGTGGGCGATACAAGGTACACATTTTATCGTAAAATTTCAATCTCCGGGAAACGTATTTCTTCAATTTTACAGAACGGAACTGAGTTTCTGTACACTTTTGAAAGGTCATGGAAGTGTTTTCTTCCATCGTTCAATTTATTTGGCCGGTAAATCATGTATTTTTCTAGATTAATGTTTGTCTCTCTGATGCACGAAAGCTGTTGCCTCTATTTCCTTCCACTACATAAACCAGATGTTGTGAGCATTTCATGACGTAACCCCCGGTCAGTGTTTCCAACCACACATATTTGTAACTATGTTAACGTTACATAACCTATGTAAATCTGCATCTTAATGTACATGGTTTTTGAGTATGTTAACTTAACAAAGTTAATGTAACGTAACTAATGTAACCCTTTTTTTTAACTATGTTAACCTAACCTACCTTAACTAAGATAAGCCTTCTTTTAACTAGGGAAGTAGTTATTTTTTGGTTAGGAAGGTTGGAAACACTGCATACCCACTGACGATAGACAACGTTAGTCAAGATTTACCCACCATATTGTGTGTAACGCAAGCGAAGAAGGAACGAACAATAATTACTCGATATGTGCAAAATTGAAATTATTTTAGTCAAAAAAGCGAAATCCCACCTTAAAGAATCTTTAGCAATGCATAATAGGTAAGTACAAATGTGAAAAATAACAAAATAAACGAATTTGAGACGTCTTCCGGAGATCGTAATTTTTATGAAAACTGAAATACTTCAATTTGCATGATTTTTACAGTGAAACTTATATTGAAGTAAAAGAAGCACATGGAGTTTAGAATGTAATTGATCTCTCTTAAATTACAACATACCACTTTGAGCTACAGTCAATTATGCTGAAAATGTTAACTGCTCGATTAACACACACAAAAAAAGTTTGACATTAATGATTTCACTCACGGAAATATGTCAACTTACCATCTGCTTCATGTGCTCAGGAGAAGAAAGTAACCACTCTTCCACCCTCTGAATGTCATCCTCTGTTTGACAAGGAAGCTTTAGATTTTCAGGCAAGGGCTGATTTGAGGATATCAATGTTGGATTCAAATTTTCCAAAATAAGCTTCTGATTTTCATGTATTTCTAACAGTCTATTCTTAATTTTTGACCGATGACATGAAATAACAGATAAACTACTCCCATGAAACTGCCAATTTGCAATTCTCGTCTGACCCAGATGTAGATTGTAGAGCCGAAGTTGCTTTGCCTTCACCTAGAATGAAGATGCCAGTAAAAGTAAAAGATCAATCTCTTGCAATCAGTACAATATACGGTACTAGTTTACTATCCTTCGGACAGATTTCTTCATTTCTACAGAAGAAACTACTTACCGTAATAAGTTCCTGTAGTATTGTCTAACATCTGGAAGGTGTTTTGTGTGATGTGGGAATGTTTCATAGTGGAAATTCAACCATTGATGCATAGCCCCACGAACCATTTCCGGTAAGATTAGGTTAGGTAGGGTCACAATAGGTTACAATAGTTAAAAATTGGTTTCGTAAAAAATATGCGTAGCCCCACACAACATTCTCGCATAGCCCCACACACCATTCCCGCATAGCCCCACAAACCATTTGCGGAAACGTACGTTCTTCAGTTACAAAAACTTTTTTTTTAAAAAAAAATGATCAAAAAAACGTGAATACACGTTAAAAAATGATTCGCGAAGCAGATAGGTAAGTAGAAATGTCAATAATTGACGAAACTCAGAAGTCATGGGTGTCCGAAGGATAGTAAACATTTACCATCAAACCATGTAAAAATTGCATTCATAACATGATGAAATCACAATAAAACAAAAGGAACTTGAGCAACTGGAAAGATACGAAAAATACTCTTTCAACATTCTTCGTTGAGGTTGTGTGATTCAGAGTCTCTCTCGAAAAAATCGTCGATGTTTCTCATAATGCATAACAAGGAAATAATTTATAATTTCAATTGCAATTAAGAGACCCACAAAAATTGAATTTTTGGTCCCCAAGAAAAGAAAACTGGCACATGTTCGATCTATTACATCCCGATTTCATGGTGATACTCTCACCAATTTTTGGTCGTAGGTTCCTAGACATGTTTAATAATGAAATCCGGGAGAAAATGTTGATACATACAATGCTATTTTGTAAATTCTTAAAAATCTAACCGTTACCAAAAACTGCCTCGGAATGCATAACTTTTATAACTATGTAAATATGAATAACTCTGCAAGTAAATTATAACATTATTTTTCATTCTCTGTACTATTATCGAACTAAATCAGGTGTCACTTACCTTTCTCAACGTCGTCTTCCGTAAAAAAACAACATTTAACTCGTCAGTCGTCACATATCCTTATCCACTTTGGCCGCCATCACAAAGTCACAATCGACTTTCAAACACACATCGATTATATGTATTTCGATATAAATCGTTATGTGAAATTATTATTAAAAAAATTCTCCGAAGGATGAACAAATCAAAGATCACACCATCGTTTTTACGTCTATATTTAACTAAATTCATTGAGAACGTTCTTTGCTATACTTTCCGGCAACAGCCCGAGGTTCGTTTTGTCCTGAAAGAATTTCGTTCTTCATTTGGTTGCCCTAAGCTTTACATTGTAGCGCAATAGAAATTGAATTCGCACTATTCGTTCACATTAGGTAAGTGCGGGACAGAAAATTTCTGGTCGGGACGGGTAAAATTCACCATTTTCCTAGTAAATCGGAAAATTTTCGGGACGAGAAATATTTTATTTTTCCCGACACTTCATAAAACTCGAATTTTACACGCTATTTCCAGTGATTGTTTTTAGAGGTGTGTGCGGGACAGCATTTTTTGGGTCGGGACGGGGTCGGAAATTTTTTAAATTCCGACATTCTCGACGGGAAGTCGGGAAATTTTCGGGACGGAAAATGTTCAAGCTCTGGAAATATCTAATTCTACACGTCATTTTCACTTTAAGTGATTGCTTTTGCACATTTTTTAACGTTAAACAGAATTTATTTCTCACTGTAGGGTCTTACTGATCGACAGGGGGAATTTTACTCCCTCTTTCTCGTTTGGCATAACGTCACTGGCCACTGTACCAAACCTTGAATGCAATGTTGGGCCAACCTACAATATGGGCGTAATTGACAACCATGTCTGCCAACAATGTGAATCATTGGCCCAACGTAAGATATTCGTTGGCTAGAACTACCAACCACTTCCCAACCATGCCGACAATCACCCAATGTTGGCCCAACAATGTGTGCTACATGGGTGATATGTCGTCCTTCCTAAGGGCAGCCATCTTTACTTCAATAGTTCCAGAAAGTTCCACAAGATGTCCCTCAGTTCAAAAGTGCAACAATTCAGTTGAGAAAAAGTGAATGAACAGTTTGACATAGAAAAAATATATGCCCGGCCACAGCATACAATAAAAAAAATATTAAAAAGCTGTCACCTACAGGTGACATTGGGCTTTCTCGGGTTAATATTCTCTATGTACGCCGTAAAATTGACAGTTACCTCTTGAAGATTCGAACAGACCAAATTCAGAATCTAGCATGAAGCACTGTGGGAATTAAGCTATTTGCTTTTGGGGAGTGCCCACTCAGTGGCGTACTTATGATTTCATTTTGGGAGGTAGTTTCTTTTTTGGCGGGGTATGCAAATTTGTATACTTGTTACCAGTCAGTAAACTAAACTATTGTCTCACTGTTCTAAGCAGGGTTTGTAACATATTGTTTACAGATGTGTCCGAAACTCCCGGGAGTTGCCTTAGATTGTCTTGGTGAAAGAAAAAAATAAAAGGGGTAACAGGCATTCTGTTGCGTCGTTGTCTGCAATGTTTATGTAAACATTTATTGTTGTGTTGTAACTTGAGTTCTGGTATCAGCAGCATGGCTCGAACGAAACGGAAAGCTTCTTGTTGCTGCAGATTGTTGATTTCTGACGCCGCTGTTAAATGTTCATACTGTAAACAATGGGTGCATAAAGATTGCGTTAAGAAAGATTTTTCCTGAACAGGGTGTTTCGAAAGAAAGTGACGAATTTGGTTGTCAAGTTTACATTGATCGGGAAAAGGAAAATGATGTTTTAAGAACAATTTTATCGATGATGAAACAGGATAGGTTAGAACGGAGACAAAGAGGAACAAGATAGGCTGAAATGGGAAGAAAATAACGAACAGGATAGATTGAAATGGGACAGATTATGCGAAAAGATGGAAGAACGTAGGCAGGAAATGAAGGAAGTAAGTGTTGGTTTACAAAAATTGAGTGATCGAATGTCAGTTCCAGAACAGAAAAAATCAGCTGTATTGGAGATGAAGGTCGTTAAGGTGAACGCTATCCAGGAAAGTAAGGTTAGATTTCAGGCCGGAATCGATGAAGTAAAAGATGATTGTAATGAGGTCCGTTTGAAAAGTGAAAACAAAGATGATTTTGATCAACAAGTGGTTATAGAAAATGAACACAGAGAGACAGATGAAAAAGTACAGGTTCTTGAGGAACGAGTTTGCGAGTTGGTATTGAAAAGTCAAAAAGTTCATGAGTTACATTTTGGGATACAGTTAGCTCCTGAACTGATAAGTAAAGAAGAAAATATTTACGAAAAGCCTGAGAAAAATTATGATCTGTGTCCTAAGCTGCAAGAATGTGTAACTTTAGACGTGACGATACCGGAAATGACTCTGATCAGTAAACGGAAGAAAATTAGAATGATACCTAGATATAGTTCAGTAAAGAAAGTGAAGAAAATGAAGAGAAAGGAATTGAAAGCTGCAAAGAAAATTGAAGAAGCATCAGTGAAAGCGAAGAAGAAAGTTCGTAAAAGATCTAAGAATGTCAGCGCAGAAAGATCAGACACAAGTATGAAAGAGATGAAACCAGAAAAGAGAGCAATGCATTCATCTGATGAGCGTGAAAGAAAGTCCCAAAACAAGACAGGAAAGAATGGAAGAAAGTTAAGAAGAAAGTTGCTAGTGAAGATTATCATAGTGAGGAAAATATACTAATGGACAACAAGAAACGAAAAGAAAAGACTTTAAGAAAAAGAGATAATACAAATAGTTTTGGCAGACTAATAGTTTCTCTACTTGACGAAAGTTGGAAGAAGAAGATGAAAAATGAAAGGCAGAGAGAAGGGAAGATGAAGAAAGAAAAGAAGAAGAAGAAGAAGAAGAAGAAGAAGAAGAAAAGGAAAAAAGAGGCATGATAGCTACGACGAACAGGGATCTTTAGAAGTGGAAGTAACAACCAAGACGGATAATTCAAGAAGAGATATTTTGAGTAGTCGATTGATAGTGATGTTTTCCTAAAGTTGGTACGTGTTATGTAAAATATCGAAATTTCCATTTCACTTGTAGAAATGTTGATAATCACTAATTTATGTAGGTTTTTGATAAAATGATGGAAATTGTTCAAATGTAAATAAGCTGTTTTAAAAAAATGTGTGTATGTTGTAATGAGCCAAGTATATTGAAAATTGAGGAAATGAAAAGAAAAAGTTTTTTTTAATGTCAGTTGTTTTGTATAGGTTATGTAAAAACTAGTTGTGGTTCAATGTAAAAAGTTTAATGATGGTTTTGATAAAAGCGCTGGTAACTATTATTGTCAATGAGCAGGTAGATAATGAAAATTTGAATTTAAAAATAACTTTGTAATAAGAGAAAAATGCCAAAGAGTAAGAGAAAAAATGGAAGTAAGCCTCAAAATCGTTAAGAACAATGAAGAACAAATGAGAAAGAAGATAGAACAGTCATGCTCAGAAGATAGTTATTTTGAGGAAATTCTTTGGAAAGCAAGGTTAAATAGCATTAATAGAATGATGAAGTGATGAGAGTTCTTGGACATAGCTATATGAGGTAAAAGTCAGTGTGTATTAAGATACAGTGCGAGAGAGGCACATAAATATAAGGTCGAAGGCGGACCAGAAATGAAAAATAGTAGGTCGAAGGCGAACCGAAAATTATTGTTGTTATGTAATAAAGAACATGCTGATATTTAAGTGAAAGATTATGTCCAGAGTTCTGTTTCAAGTTAAGGAATAGTTTGTTAAAGAGATAAGCGACGTATTGTACGATGTAATTTCCTGAAATTAGTAATTTGAGCATGCTGATACCTTAAAGAAGAAAAGAAATGAAAGGTAAAGATCATGACAAGAGAAAGGAGGTTTACTGTTAGGTTAATTTCATGAGTATGATGCTATTTTGTAAAGGTAGAAATCAAGATATTTTTATAATGTTCTACACTTACCCGCTGTACCCGCTCTAGTAAATATTTCGAATCACAACATGTGGAAAATGTAAAATTATGGAATTGCAGAAACAGTGAAAGGAGAATTTATGTAAATCAGTTAAAACAATTAGAAAACCTGCAAGACAATATGTGAATGATTGAAGTTACTTGTAGTAGATTAATAAATTATGTAGTAATGATTCAAAGTTGATTTTATGTAATGTACATATGAAGGTATAGCTATGTGTAATGTAAAGAAATTGAGTAATATGTTTATTATGCTTCAATGTTTATACATTGTGATTGTGTATACTTTCTTGAGAATATTCTTACCATGTGGTTGCAAGAAACAATTGAACAGAATTATTATGTGAAATTTAAGAAAAATCTCTATGATATTACTGTGTGAAAAAAAAAAAAATAATTGGAAATTGTAACCTGAATTTTGAATAGAAAAATGTATATACGAGGATTGAACAAAAATTCAAGTAGATGAATGGCCTCTAAAAGACATTAGCTCTCCTTGATCAGTCCATCTAATGTCTCTTCGGAGAGGGGGCATCTGTAACAGATTGTTTACAGAACGTTCCGGGAAGAAAGAAGCAAAAGGAATCGAAACACCCCTGTTTGAAATAATAGACTGAGTCAGGTACACAAAGGAAAGTAAGCGCTCGTGGATTTGCGCGCGGAGTAGTTGAAGGAGTTGGCTCGGAGATTTTGACGGGAAGGTGGTCGCGCAAGTTAGTGCTCTGTATGTTGAGTTTTGCATACCTCCGGGGACATTTTCTTCTGGCGAAGTGGTAAAGTAGACCACGCTAGTCCGCCGTTGCTTGCAGAGTCACTAGAAACGTTACATCGGCATTAAGACTCTCCGGAAAAGAGATCGTGCGGGAGTGAACTCTGTCTGCAGCAGTTTTGCAGATTTTCAGTCAGTGAAGCCGTGGTCGCAGAGAAGGATTTTCTCCAGCGACAAGACACCAAGGTTCGTCGGAAAAAGAAGACGGAACAACGAGGATTTTAGTGAAGTGGTCCCCGGTGTCGAGAGCTCTCTTGTTTTAATCCCCACAAGCTTCATCTTGTGATGAAAAAATCCCACTAAAGTTTGAAAAGCGCTAATTCTTGTAATCGTGAGTAAAAAGGTTAAATTTGTTATTTCTATAAATATATGTGAGAGTGATTTTTTCTTATATTTCTTTTACCAAGATAATCTAAAGCACTGGTGTCAACTCTTGTATTGGGATTATTCATGTAAACCAAGAACCATCAGCGAATCAGTGTGAACCTTTAATTTTTTTTGTGAAGAGACTGTGAGAGAAAATCAGCAAACGTAAAAGAGTTCTAGACAGTGTATGACCTTTTCATATTTAAAGTATTTCAATTAGGTCCAGGAACCTTTTTCCGGATCAATTTCAATTCGGTCCAGGAACCTTTTTTTCAATGAAGCAACACGCAACTTGGACCGAATTTAAATTGTGCGAGAAAAAGTTTCCGGTCCTTCAGCGGAAACCAATAGAACCCATTAGAATTTATGGATTCCTTGACCTTTAACAACCCTGGTTCTAAGTACCTCGTTCTAACCTAAGTTAGTATAACATTTAAACGTAATTTAGAAACAGTATATTTGCATTCTAAGAAAACCCTAACTCATACACAAAATAGCAATCGAACTAGTAACACCAAAAACTTTACCAAATTTCTATTGCCAAGTTCAAACTGATCGTCCGTCTAACCTGCCTGCAAGTTTCTTGTGAACACTGTAATACAGGGTGTCCAAAAAGTCACGCAACCAAGACTGAACGTTCGTAACTTTTGCACAAAAAGCGATAGACATGACACTTACACTGGGTATTAACATTGTCTATGTGGATATTTGTTAAACATAAAAAAGAAATTAATGCTCTACATGAACATTCAGTATGCTGAAAAAGTTACTAAGGTGCACAAATGTGTATCGACGGTCTTTGTGGGTATGTATCGAATTGATAAAAGAACAATAAATTGTTATGCATTCTATGAATTACAGACGATTTATGGGGTCAATTAGGGAATATTCATTAAAAAGTATGTTGCTTTTAAATTACGACATGTACTGGTAAAAATAGGTCGTGTCAAAGGGCAGTACCAGGTGTGCCCGACCTGGTAGTTAGAATTTATCAGTTCACAAACTGGCGAAAGTAAAGAAAAAAGAATGCCAAAACCAATAATAATCTATTCTTGGTACAATGTAACAACCATCGATAAACGACTGGTAGGAACACAGGTTCACAGCTCCTAAACCCAAAAAAAAATCGCTTCGTGCCAAGATCAAGTGCCACTAGCTTCTTCCTCCCCCGCTTGTTTTTCGTGACGTGCTATTTGCGGTCCGAGTCTCGGGGTGACCAATTTAAATCTGATGTTCAGGGTGATATCTCTGCAATGGGGAGTGTGTTTGGAAAGGTCGCAGAAAACGGCGGTGCGTATTGCGTCCAACAGCCGTCTCCGATAACAACAAAACATTGTTTTCCCCTGGGCTCTGTAAATAACTCCATTGCCAATGTTGCCAGATAGCAGCTGTTTAATCCAGTTCTGGGTAGTTTCCTACAGTCTCTGCATCGACGTTTTGACAAGTAAATGCCAAAACATCTAAATCGAGAGAAATAACAGAACACTGGATACCGAAATATCCCAATATCAAAACGTCAGAAAACGGCATTGTAGGATTTTTAAACATAAAAAAACGATAACATAATATGGAACAAGATACAGAAATGTCAAAGTATTTGTATTAAGATTGATTTTTCAAAAACAAGGTAATTATAAAGTAAAACTACTGGAAATTTAAATACAAATATTTCGTAATAGCAAAATATCAAAATTACGTACCTACCAAAAAACGAATCATGAAAAATATTGGTATTTCAGTATTTGTGGCTGTTTGATAAAATGTTTTATCAATGTCCACATGTACTTAATATTTGTCCAATAAATTTAGGAGCTCGAAAAGTTTAAATGCCACGAAATGATAACACTCCTACATGACAATTTTATTACGATATATCAAAATACATTTACATAAGGATGTCAGATTATCAAGTTTTGAATATATAGCTATAGGGATTTACCAGAAAGTTTAAAGGTACAGAAGCTTTCCGTCATAAGTCTACTAATTATAGAGTTATAATTCAAGTCTGACGATTTTCGTAAAATTTTGCCATATTTTGAATTTATAAAATCTGATGCATGTTCAAAGGTCTTGGATAGAGACAGGGTGTGTCAGACTTATTTCTGATGGCCTGTAAAATTGGTACCCATAACGTTCCCATGAATGTACCAGTTCCTGGACGACTTCATGTGACAAAAACACTGTTAGATGACGTCATGGAAGTTTTTTTGCTTCTTTTGCTTTCTGAAGAATAATAGTATTCTAATTTCAACAGTTTTCTGCGATCATTTCACTTAGGTTGAACTGTTCATGGTAAGATGTAATGGAAAAAGAAAGGCAATCCAAAACTTGGTTATTCAATGAAAATTAAGGAGGAACTACATCTTACGTCATTTGGCAACACTGTTGGTCACTTGAAATAGCCAGCAGAACGGAATGTAGAGATTTTACTCTCAACAACACAGACAGGTGGTGTTTCGCAAAGAGCAGTCGCTTGGTCGGATCGTCTTCCACCCTTGGATCAGATAGTTGTAATGTAACATGAAATGACTTTTTCGCACCTCAAGGAATCCAGTATTAAACGACAGTGACGTTCAAAGGAGGAAAGCTGTTGAAAGTGACCGCACTGCTGAAGAACTCCCTTTATCTGCATCGCATGTGCTTACGAGCCGAACTTCCAACTACTTGCTTGTAGAGAACAAAATCGCAATCTTCTTTTTTTAACTTTGAAATGTGTTAACAGACCTTTGATGATGTCTTCCTTTATTACCTTTGGAAATAAAACAAAGCTTCCACAACAAGACAGTAAAACAGAAAGGACAAGGGATTCAAAAGAAGAACCAGGAGAGACTTGTCTTCTTATATTTCAACTAGTCTTAAAAATAAGTGCCTGTTGAGGAAGGGTGGTCGTTGTAATTTTAGGAACAGAAGTCAAATGTGTTTATCCAGTTTTCTTTGAAATTTGCATAAGACAGAAATAAAATTCTAAACATAAACATTATATGGCGCTGAAAGTGAAGGATTCTGTACGATCAATTTATGATTAGCATGCAATGTTAATTGGACATTGTCCATTGTCTTGTGCTTTGAAACTATATTTATTCTAACACTACGTGCATCTACAGACAGGCAGACAAGCAACGAGATAAAAAGACTGGCTCAAAAGGCACAGTATGCATCCTTGGGTTATCAAAAAATGTAAGTATAATTGGTTCAAAATTCCAACTTAGGACATCATTCAGCAGTAAGAAGAAACGAAGAAGCATGCTATCAAAGCACCAAACCAGAGAACCCCATACAAGCTAGCAAAAACTATAGCTATACAATATACCATGTGAATGCGGGCGAGCTTTCAAAGGAAAATCAGGACACCATCTACAGTAAAGGATAGATGAACACACATATCAACACAGGGCGAAACAGATAGGTCAACAATAGCCGAACATGCATGAATTGAATAACACAGAATTCAGTGGAGCAACGTAACAGTACTACACAAAGAAGCAAATTGCAAACTAAGGAAAATCAAAGAAACAGTTTCATAGCAATGCACCGTTTTCACAATACTTTAAAGTATCCTTTGATTTAGAAATCGTCGCGGGAAATAGCGGCGAAAGCTATGTTAACTCAAGATAATTTTTGAAATTTCAAGTCAAAAATAAAAGCACTGCATTTTACTTTAATTCAAATATGCGTTCTCTCTGTGTATTACTGAGAAGTTGTGAGTCTACATAGCACAATGTTATTGTAAGGAGAAAAAAAATGCCACAACAAGTTTTAAAAATAAATACAAAATATAGTCCCAAAATTCAATTTTCAGGAAGCGCCATTTTGAGGCCCGAAAACAAGAATAACAGTTTCATGCCCCATTCAGTTGTTTAGAAAGTGTTCATGTTTTGTTCCCTTACCGAAAAGTTAAAATTTCTATTTTTGCCGGGTTTTTTTTGGCATTCTGGATCACTGTGCAATGGTCCAAAATAATATAAGTCATTCCAGTGTAAAATTCAAGCACATATGGTCCCCTTTCCTAAAAAATTTGAAATAGCAGCATAAATGGATCAAAAATTAGTACAGAATTCTGGGAAGGGTGCCGTGGAGTAATTTGTTAAAGCACCGGGTTTGCAGTAAAATCATAGGTCTGTCGTAGGATCGACTCCACCATTGTAGACCAATTGTCACTAACATTCAGACAACAATTAAATTTATGATGTTTCTTTGGTAAATGTTCGTTATATCGGAGACACATTAAAATCGGATATTGTGTGTATCGCATGGTTCGTACTTACCAATTGTGTATTGCGGAACATAGTTCAAGGTGCCATTATGCTTTTTACACGAAAACAAACACAAATTTTCACATACAGAGTACTTCTTTTGATTCATTTCTTCGCTATTGTAACACACAATATTGCGGGCTGAGGTTGACTACCGTAGTGAGTATGCAGTGTTTCCAACCTTCTTCACCGAAAAATACCTACTATGATGTTCGTCATGAGTAAATTGTACATTATGCACGGGTAGCTGACGGATACCCCCCCCCCAAGCCATTTCCGATAAGGTTAGGTTAGGTTTGGTTAGGTTAGGCAAGCATAGTTTTAAAGAAAGGGGTTGGAAACACTTACAGGGGGTGACGTCATCACATCCGCTTCACGTCGGGAAAGTAATGGCAATTAATTGTGCGTCGGTGAGATATTTCTCTTGCAAAATACATGATTTCCCGATTTCCCGGTCAAATAGATTCTACGATGTAAGAAAATACCTCGACGAACGTTAGAAACCTTAGAGAAACTAATTTCCGTAAGTAGTTTCTTCTGTAAAATTGAAGAAATGTGTCTCCGATATACCAAACTTTTACCGTTTCTTTGATTTTTGGTCATTCTATATTGCTGGAGCTCCATTTTCATGGTCGTGATTATCTTAGAGACAATGCAAACAAGCCACGAGCAAGAGGAAAAGCGAAGTAAAAATCTCAGTAAGCCACCAAACTCTTGTAGCTAGACAATCCCTTTGACACAACAAAATAGCACATACATATCTTGTAAGGACATTCGTTACAATGGCCAATATCTAAAGAACTTAAGAGAACTCGTATCACATATAGATACGTATGTCCTATCGAAACGAATACCATTCCAAGGCGTACTATGTGTTAATTTGTTGTGACAAAAAGGTTGTATAGCTAGAAGAGGGGAATGATATGTATTATCGAGTGTTGTGACCTTCCTAAACACATCAATAAAACATTGCATGATCACAATAAGTACAGCAACAAAGTATGCTACTGATATATTTATTAAAAGCCGCAGATCATACTTATATATTTAAACCCAGTTTCAGTCAATATAAATAAATCTGCCTTCACGGACAACAGGAGGAGATTCACGTTGCAGCACTTAAAACAAAGTTAGGTAATACATTGTTTTGATAACAAAATATAAAGCAAATTTTGTATTTGAATTTTGCATTATAATTAATGCCATGTAAGGCTAATGCATTTTATTTAGCTAGATGATCCGCTTTCTTAATGAAAATTGTTATTTTTCACAAATTCAAGTCCATATTTAATTTCATATGTGTTTAAAGTAAACCTAACACTTTTGGTACATATAAATCTGTTCCCTGATTATCACTCCCCGTATCTTTAAATTCTATTATTGATGAATAGAAAATATTAGACACCTGTCAAAGTACATATATGTTTTTTTCAGAGAGAAAACCTTTCCAATTCGAACACACATGATCTTACCTTCCTTTCTTTCTTTTGTGTTTGCGTGTTAATCTTGCTGCCAGAAGGAAGAGTGCAGTGTTTGCGGACAAGTGTCGCGGCCAGCAGCCAACCGTTCCATGAGGGTGCTCTAATGATTTTGGCAAATGAAATGATAAGCGCAGCGGAGTCGCACGTTCAGACGCACTTCCGAAACGTTCCGGTTTACTTCGGTTTCTGGGAATCCTTCAGATGAGGTGGGGAGTGCCGGGGGTGTGTGATTCTTGGAAAGTGAGGGAAGGCTGTGGACCTTTCGCTTGCTTGCATGTGCAGCAATTGCGGGAAAGATGGACACTTAACGTTTTCTGAGTTTATCTCAGTACCGTATCCGTCTAGTGGTCAGTGCCGTACTTGTGACATTCACTAGTCAATCATTTGCACGATTACATTTCGTTCATAAATATTTCGAATTATAACGCGAAGGTGAAGATACAACTTCTATGGGTCTATATATTAGTGAAATAACTGAGCAATATACAGTTCACTATTATCTATTTTCAATTCCACTACATTCAATGCTACATAGTGACTATTGATTCTCGCTGCTATAGCAATATTAGAATTCCAAATATTATCTCATTTATACAGCGTATAGCGCAATAAATAACATAAAACATAATTAAAGTTGTACAAAGTAGTTATTATACATTTTAACTGTTATTTGAAAGTGACTTGTATAATATGAAATTAATAATTTCAATAAACTATATTGTGAGGAGCCACAGGAGCGTCACCATATAATCGTCGCACCCTGTTTTTCTTATCAGTCAAAAAAAAATGTTTATAATATGACTGAGCCGATACCGATACCGGTGCTTCAAAATAGTAACATCAGAATACAAAATATACCTTTGATGTAATCACAAAATTCAATTTTTCAAGATGTTAGTACATTATCAATGAAAACGTCAAATTTTGCATAACTTCCAGGATAATTATACCCCGCTAAAGTTTCACACAGCATTTTTACTGACCCCGCCGGAAAAGTATCGTCCAATATCGGTAAATAAATTGCAACCGATGTTTTCTGATACCGATACCACTCGTGCCGGCTCAGCTCTAGTTTGTAACCTTCCATCGCGTAATCGTCGCATCAGATAACGAAATCAATGATGGCGGCACTGAATCTCCGGGCACAGAAGATTAAATTTTGTAAGTCCGTACCTGGCAACACTGAAGTAAATTTTCTCAAGTGTAATATTTCCACTACAATGCACAAATCGATCAAAACTAATGGGCTAACTTCTTTTCAGATCGGAAAAATGTTCGCTAAGCTGTCACGAAGAGATTATGTGCGCCGACTTGGACTTTTAAATTTTAACGTATTTTCAGGAGTATTCCTAACCTTGCACCAAAGACAGTTTAGTAATAAATGCTTTTTAAGTATTGGTATCTTGAAATGTACTGAAAACAATATTTCTTTTCCCAGCTTTCTCTCATTTTTCTTAGCTGAGTTATAAAGTTTATCGCAACTATCTGCAAAGGCTAAAAGTGCTGGAAACCATGAAACAAAAACGACAGCCATTTTAAAACGAAGTCATATAAAAAAGAAATAATGCCTGATGTGAACTACCCTAGCATAGGGGTTACAACAACAACAAAAAATGTTTTTTTAATTATTTTTTTATGGTCAAGCAGCCAGTGCTGGACTATTTGTTATGGATTGACCCTTTACTGATGTAAGATTTTGCTAAAATGAATTTATTTTTCGACCGATCTTAAACTCCATTGTATATTATGCCACGACAACTGACAAAGTATCGATGAAAAAAGTTTTATTTGCTTCTTGTAGAGAAAGTACAAGGAAAAACAGATTCTACAAGCATCTCCTGAAGGCAGGTATCTGGAATTCCAATGGGCCTCTCAACCCTTTATTTTAATATGGAAATTCCCGGCTTCTGGAAAGCCCAAGCCTCTATATGCGCACGCGCAAGGAACACGAACCCATTTGCACAGCCACATCTATTGCTTGTTGGATATCATAAAAAAAATTGAAGTTTTCTCCTGAGTGCAAGTAATTCTCCTTATGGCAAACTTGACATTGGTGCTGCGACGCTATAGGCTTCCCCGATCCGCTGGCGTTGTGTTAAATGTCGTCGCCGTGTAATCAAAAAGCCTCGAATTCGATATCCGTTGGAGACATGGTTCGCATCATCCCGCTTTAAACTATACGTCCAGTCCCGATTAGTCCATCTGTGCATAAAAACAATAACTCAAGAAGGAGTTCCACGTTGGAATCAAGGGCTAAAAAATCATTGTGTTTGGTTATTCTCTGTTCATATATTTAATCTAATTTCCAGTCATTCTCATGGTCACTTGAGCTATAGAAACAGAAAGGCGATCACATTAACCAGAAAACAATACAATGCAACACAGATTACTTGGCCAAAGAAATGTAAATTAAATTGCCAATTCTCTTGTAATAAAATTTCCAGGAATTGTGTTCTTGCATCAGAAGATCCTATAAAACGTTCAAGTTTTCTATCATATTTATCAGTGTAAGAACTTTTTAGTCGCTAAAGAATGGCGCCTACTTAATAGATTAAGATAGTCGCCAAAGTGAAAAGCAAAGCCGCATTTTGCTACTAGCGACCGCTATTTTATATTGGAGGCACCTCTAGGCAAAGCAATGAACATGATGTAAAATTAAATACTCTACACCTCAAAATACCACGGTCACAGAATCTCTATTCCAACCACTCTACCTCTTATTTCTTAAGGATTGAAGATAATGGAGTCAGTGAATTGCCCAGGAATTTCGTAAGTAGGCGAAGGCGAGGATGATGCACATTTTTTAAGTACTAATTACTCTTACAAAGTAAGAGTACGTACATTCGAAGATAATTTGTTTTAGGGAAGCTATTCCAAAAGGAAGGGGGCCACAACTCTCAAAACCGCCTCCCCCCCTCTGCCTGAGTACACCTCTTAACAAATCACTGTTATGAATTGCACGAATTACTTGAATTGGTTTCATTAAATACCATGCTTAGAAATCTTGTTTCGAGAGGAGCGAAAATGTTAAGTCATTATTAGCATCGCCATCATGATCATCAACATTATTATAATCTTCCTTCTGCTTTATTCGTGGTACATCTGTAAAACCAATTATATGATATTTTGTTGACATACCTTACCGACATTTATGATTATTCAGTAGTTGATAAAGTAAGTAATCGCTTTATATATAATATATGGAAAATGTATAATTTCTTATATTCATAATCTATATTATATTTCTTTCAATTTATGTAGTTACTCACAAAATATAATTTTATCAGTTTCAATTTAATGATTAATTTGAGATTCATGCAAAGGAGATATTTTGCTAGTTACAAGGTCTTCCATAATCTACTTTGTCCATAACAATTCCAACCTTTTGAACATAGTTTCAATGTCCAGATTGTAATACAAAATATATATTTATTTTGGACTGGTGTCTCCATTTGTTAAAAATTACGAGAAACTTTTCGTTAACAAAGTTATTAATATTTATTTAAGAAAGTTCATTTATATATGCTCCTCTTTATGTATGAAATTGCAATAATAGCACAGCCATATAACGTGATTGTTGATACTCTCCGCCCGCTATTTTCGGATAATTGAGAAAACAACAAATTATCTGATAAGATATAATGTAAAGTACATTAAGTACCAGAAGTAATACAATCCCTTCTAAATTTAAAATCAGCCAGCGCCCATTTAGAAAGTCATTCACCAACAAGGAAACTAACAGCGTGGTCCAAAGTGCGAGTACAAAGTCGTAGTATGCATACAATCCTGCGTCGCCTTGTCAGACAAGATAAGCCAAATTTCAACAAAGCGTAACATTCAGTTTCAGAAGACTTCTGCATAGAACATAACTTCTTTGTTCTCGTTTTGACCTCAAAAACTTCACTTAGTACTGATATTCAGTGGTTTGAAAATGATATTGCAGCGTATTTAGAGTATTGTTCGGTTGATAGTCATTGTCGGTGGGGAAAGTTAAATAAATGCATGTGGTAAAGAGAGGTGAATTGTCTCAACAATTAACCAATAGACAAATCAATGAATACCATCCATCCCTATTACTGTCTCTCGCATTAGACAACCCTTACACCTTCGATTTCGGTAGTTTGTCTACAAAGATGCTGCAAACGTTTCTTTTCCCACATGCTGCATGTATGCCACAGTTTCTCTTCAAAAATATTTATTACTGTAATAATGTGTGTATGATGTGTTGTCCCTTTTGTCCATATATTCTCAAACACTCGGCTATGAGGAACCTAGCCATGTATGGGGCCAGAACTCCCTTTAGACTTGATTTTCCCAGGAAAAAAGGGATGTAATTATTTCGAGATATACTTTCCAATACATTCTCTTCCTGACAGTTGAAAATATCATGGGTGCGCATATGAATCCATGCCACACCTTTTACCTTCAGCTTTAGTGTTTTCTTTTTTCTGACAGTAAGCAAAGATATCCTGTTCCAGAAACTTTTTCGCACGCAAGAATAAAAACAATGTTAATGAAAGCAAGATAAAATATACGAATGTACGATCAGGTGTTAATGATTAACTTTGCACGTTGTGTCACCAGAGCAAGAAAATTTTAAATCTAAAAATAGCCAGTGTTATCTGATTCCTTGTTTAATATTCATGTAATTTGTTTATATGAAATGCAAATTTAAATCTAAGACTTCGTGTTAATACAAGGGCATCATTCCATTATCAGTCACGCACATTATTGTTGTTAAATTTAGATGTCATACTCACTCTCCTCGCTTTGGTCTGCTACCAGCTGTATCTAATTGGTCACTATCTGCAGATGAGTCATGTTATAATATTAATACTCACGTTGTGTTGATACGCGTATATCCTTACACGCAAAGACCAGCTATTGTTAAAGTGAATGCGTTGACCCAAATACGAAATAAATCATGGCTAATTTTTCACGTGATCATAGCCCTTGAGCAATTCATAGTTCACCCTTGTAATGATTTTCAAGCATTCTTTCCGTAGACCTTCGTATCCCTCCGCAAACCTTACAATTACAACTCTCCTCGCTGAAGATGTAATTTTAGAGCAGCCACATTGGGAACAGAGTGGAATTGTCTGTTCTTTGTTTCCTCAAACGTAAACAATCCCACTGATATGATGATTGGGAAGGTTCATTTTTATCCGTGAATCAAGCTCTGCGTCATATTTTTCTGACAGGTCGGTATCCTTTCCTTAACACTTTCCCCTTGTCTGAGGCAGTGCTGCTCACAGTATATCGCATGTATAGTAAACTGGCCGCCTGGGGCCCCACGTTGGTGAGTGTAACAAGACAATGATCCATTTCTACTATCTAAATGATAAAATCCCGTTTCCGTACCATTCGACCTATCAGAAGTCACACACACACAAAATATAAATATTCGAGAGGAATGGCCTGGTCACATTCGCAAATTGTTCACATTGAACAGGCCATGCATAACTCATGTTTAGAAACATTCAAAGCAAATTATAAGAATAGAACAATGTTTGGCAATAGCTGTTTTTCCAGTTTCTGTTCTGGAAAATTTCTAGCATTTATTATCTAGTACAAAATTAACACAATTATATAGTAATTACAATGAGGACCTTGTCTTGAAAAAAGACATTGCAAGGTGCTAAATTACTTTAGTAAAGTCTCAAAATGTCATGATGTTACATTATCGACAACATGAAGTAATGGGACTTATATAGCGTGTTAGTTGTATGTTGGCCAACAAATGAGCTATTTGTTAATGCATTATTAAGTGTTTAATGTGACGATATATTCGTATAACATCTCACACATTTCAACAATGAATATTTGATTGTAGTACATTTACTGTACAAAATAACCGCACGACAGGCTTCACCCAGTCTCATTCAATTGCATGAGAATCGGGGACATCGCATAAGATAGTTATCGTTGTTGGGGTGAAGTGATACAAACATGTGGTATGACGTATGAGAACGTTTTAATGATTGAAGCAACGTATATAGCAGGTATAATGCAAAAATGTAGGGATTTATCCAGAATTTTCCATCTGGGAGTGTAGTCATTTTTCAGGCCAGTGTAAGGGTAAATTGTGTCAAAATTACCATAAATTGGGGTTTGTTAAAAATTTGAGGGGTGAAAACAATTGGGAGTGATATGGGATATTGGGTGTGTGTGCAAAGATCGGTGTCACTGAACGAATGCTGATGGATGGAAGGAATGAATATAAGTGGAATTTGTACAAGTTGGTTTCCCCGTGAAGATCAACGTCGTCATGCGGAGGCAATTTATTTTCTGAAGAAAAAAAGTATTTCAATTGTACAGCTTTTAATGCAATTAATATTCCACATGTGGTAACTTACGTTGAATTACCTTTGGACAGCATTGATTCAGGGAAGAAAAGGCAACCCAAAACTGTCGTTTTGTGCTAATTTCTGTGAAACTGCAACCAGTTCCACACGATAATTGCCAAACACAAAAATTGACGTTTGACAGGCCCACCTCTATATATTATACCTTGCATGAAACCCACAAATCACTATATGTCCATCGTCCCTCGGTTTTACCAAATACGAAGTCTAAGAGTTGAAACAAAACAACGAAACAGATGACAATCTCTGCAACAGTATCAGTATAATCGATTTTATTATAAACCCATGAGATGTAAAACGAATAGCAATAGCGATATACTGGAATTATTGTATCCATTCCAGCTGGGTACTAAAGATGTTTGAAAGTAACTCCCTTATAAATTACTGAATACGAATGTTACTGGTGTACCATATTGTACATGCTTTTTCGAGCGTTACAAACTTACGTTGATGAACTTTCTGATTTACAACCAGAATTGTATATATAAAAAAATATTTTCGTGTTTGTACTCATATTGTTGAAACAGTTTCGACTTGTCTCTATCTTGAAAAACTCAGATTTGATATTTGAATATTTATTAAGTGTTTACACTTTGAGCAATATTATTCTGTTTACTGAGAAATTGATCAACCATACTTGTCCCAAAAACTTTGTCGATGCTACCGCTAGTGTCAATGTCAGTTATTTACAGAAGTCCAGACAGTAAAGATTAAAAGCGATCAGGACATCATAATCACATATTTCCGCAATCGTTACCATCTGCAAGGAAGTTTCTTCGTGTAAGTTCGCATGTTCCTTATTCGTTACTCGCTGGCGTTTGTGTAGACTGTCTGCGATTCTTCTGTATAAATTACTCGCATTTATTTTCAGATGCGTCAAACGAATGACAAGCTGTTTGCTTTGCGAGATCAGCGTCCGTGCTAGATTCGCTAGGCTCACCGCCTCCATTCAGAACAAATTTGATTGCCCTAATGCCACATCTGACAGAAGATTATTTACTTCGTAAAGGAATAAGCGCCATCTTCAGCTCATGCGTCATTCAGTGTTGCCGAATCAGTTTTTTTCTGTTCCTGCAATGATCATTGTTCGTCTCGCCTTGAAGAAGGCCCATGCCTAGCTGTATATAGCGTGATCGTCGATCTGACCGATATAGTTTATCTCCGCGAGACGTGTGGTTCAGAATGGACACTAAGCTAAGCTTGCATCAACATACTGAGTGCGTGCTTTCCACGGCTTTAAGAATATTTGCGTTGCTGTATAGGTATGTCCTTAATGTGCATTAACATTTCGTTCCATTACACCGTGTGACGCTTATAAACATATCTGTAACCATGTTTGCGTGCTTTTGCTAAATTATCTAGGTAAGTTTCGTGATGGAAGCGCTTGAAATGAGAAGGTCAAAACTGTTCAACCTAAATTCCATAGGTTTCATTACCAAATGTTTATTTACGAAACGGCAAAAATGTTGCTCGTTAAGGGGCTCTGTAATAGATGCTTCTCGAATAGGAAGTATTATTCAATTCGTATAATTTACTTAGGAACGTGAGATAGTGTTACGGAATTCCACATTTCACAGATTTTCGTCTATGCTGAAAATTATACCCGCACGTAAATGTAGCCAATGATAGACCGAGTGACAAGCATAGCGTGTCGCTCGAAGACCAATGAAGGTGTGTTGCCCCTGCTATGGTGTGAATGTGGCCTAGGCCCAACAAATGGACAGAACCAACGCGTGCAGTCAGTAGCTTGTACTCAACCGAAAATGCTAGGAACAATTACAAAAGCATCTGACCTGCATACAACATGCAACTGGTACTTCCCAAGGTATAATAATACAGTCCTTCATCGTACAATTAAATTAGTGAGCATAAGTGAATGAGCTCAATTGTTTATTAACAGTGCACAAGATAGAACATGTTTTACGTTTCTTAAGTTATTCCTTAAAAGCATGCACAGACTTAATCAATAGTATTTACTTAACCTTTTCTCCTTATATTTCACTCTATTTTCTCCTAAAGCGCACTCTGCAGCATACCTAGAACGAAACATAGAAAAGGTGATACAGTATTTTCTGAGTCTCTTTCTTCCCAGAAATTTATCATATCATAAATGATACGGAACACCTTTTATGTAGATCATGACATTCTTAGATCGTTAAGTGCTGCCCTTTTAAATAAAATAAATTACTGACTATGGCAATCACTAATAATCAACATTTGTCTCTCTAGAATTACACATATTGGAAGCTGTAATTGAGTTTTTATCAATCACTTTTGCCTCAGCATTTTCTTTGTTACTATGGGTCCAGACATGACTGAAGAGCGCAATAATATCTAAATTTTCTATCTAGTAAACTATAACTTGAGTCAATGCTTTCTATTGATTCAGCTTGAGAAGCGCCACCATTTTTGGGCCTTCCTCACAATACACGTCTCCAACTATGTTCAGTCTGGTACTTGAAGTCTGTGACAGAAGATTTTATTTTTATTCATGATGAAAGTTTATTTTTATGTTTTGTGGATTTTTTAAGCTCCTGAACTCTCAGCAAAGACACAGGTTGATAAATGAATGGCATACGTTTACTTTATAACAATCTTGTCCCTAAATTATTTTTTTTGCTTGTCTGTTTATATTATCGGGTGATCCTCTGATGATACTGCTCTGAAACACTTTTTTAAGGCCTCGTGGTAGCGTCGTCGCCTTGTAAGCAAGGGATCCCGGGTTCGATACCCGGTGGAGGAACATAGTGGTTCGGATCCCACTTTAAACTGTAGGTCCAGTCCCGATTAGCCTTACTGTGCGTAAAGTGGACTTAAAACACCAACTCAATCAATCACTGAAAACACTTTGTGGATAATAAGGGAAACAAATGTTTCAGCCTAGGGCAATACGAGTCTTAATCAGGCAATGTCAACGATTCTTTATATGCTGTGCTAGAATGTTGACGCTTGCCCAAGAGGTGAGGCCATTCGTGGAGTCCTTAACGTCCAAGAAATACACGAAATATATGAATCCTAAACCTACCTTCAGTAGCTACGTGTACACTTTAATTTACGTGCTACCTGTTGTACATAACAGTCCAAAACTGTTGTCAAAAATAAACGATAAATGATATCTGGCTTCAAAGTTTAATTACAGAGAAACTGGTAAGCATTTATGCATTGTACACCCAACGGCAAAATTAACAGTAGGCCAATTGCCCACCACCATTTTCATTCGGGCTGTTTTTTTTTTAAAAAAAAAAAGTAATCATATTTTGAAATAAAATCATCAGTAAGCATAGAACATCTTCTTCTCATCAACAAACTTTCATTCCCTAAAATAACACGACGTAGAATAAAAAAAAATGAAAATAGCAATGGACAATTTGCCTACTATTATCTTTCATGTTGGCTGTACAGAACGGATCTTCTCAAAGTTGAATAAAATATGTTTTCTTTATACGGAAGTGGCAACACTGCTTTATCCGAGTTTCCGGATTAATAAATTGCATGCAAAATGATCTATGTATCTTTCTCGTAATAAATGTGGATTCACTCTTTCGGGACGCTACAGCATTTGGTTTCAATTTGTAAATGCAGTCAGCGATTGGTTGTTGACGTCAAAGGCGCTGGCCTCATTAAACGTTTGCGAATTTGTTCCGGTTTCCCAAATCATTCAGTGGCCGTTTATTTTGGAAATAAGCTAAAAAATATACATTAACAAAAAAAATGACAGTATACGTAAGCGAATCGTGTTTGTTGAAAACTACTTTCGTGTGCGGTAGGATGTGAAGCATGTTCTTACGCAATACATTTTTCCACGTGTGTGTTAACTCGATAATTAAAAATGTCTCCTCACAACTAGTTTCTTGTCAAAGTAATACGTGTGTAAAAAGCTAGTACAGGTGACAATTTCGAAACATCCATTCACCTTCATGTAGCACATTTGTCCTTGACTGTATAGTCGATGGTACGCAAATTGCCCATCACCATAATTCACCGAGTAATGAAAGACACTCCAGTTCATTTTCAGGTTGAGCTACTTCGGTAAGTTACATTTTTTTAAAAAAAATCACAATTTGTTATTTTCCTTTACTCCTCGTTATTTTTAAGTAGAAGTTGCCTTTCTCAACACCGAATAGTTCACAGCAGGTTAGGGAAACAGCGAGGAAGCTCAGGAATCAAGCAATGTATCTGGCATCTTAAGGAAAGACACACGCACCCACATGGCCAAGGAAAACACCTGAGCTGTAAAGGATTTTCATAACAGAAGAGCTGATAACACAAACAGATTCTTAACTTGTTTGTTCTCTCGAGAGTCTGACCGAGAGAATTGCCAAACGATGTCGGATTAGCTCTTTGGCCAGTTTTAGCCTCAGCTCGATAGAGATACGATCCGAAAAGAAAGAAACAATTTGCTTTCCTTTACCCTGTCTGTGCGATAAATAGCTATAAATGAAACCTCTGTCTTCCGAACCGTGATTTTTCGTACTGATGTCAGCGAGACAACCCGAACATAGACGTTACAACTAGAAGGAGGATTAAGACTGCCCGGGTTTTATGGCTCAACAAGATCAGTTTGGCTACGCTAACATTGTTCCTTGTGTCAGTAGAATTTCTCGGAAACGTGAAAATAGGTTGTTTTCCTGTATTTCTTAAATCTAATGTGTTTCCTTTCATTGCATGGGAAATAGTGTCTTGTGTCTGTCAAATGCACTATTTTATACGGCGAAAAATGTACTCGCATGATATCACAAGCATCATATCAGTCCATTAGTATACAACTTTGAAATGGATCCAATTCTCCACAACCATTTGAACAAAAAAGTAATACAGTTGAAATAATTAAGTAAGTAGATATAGTCCATATTTTGGGAAGGGGGGCTATGATACTATATGCAGCTAAATTCGCCTTTGTAATATACGTGTACAGTGGGATCCATGAGTATTACAGTGCAAATTGTCCATCACTATGTTCGTGCACTTTGTTTGACCCAATACGAGCTTCAAGAATTAAGATAAAACTCAAAACAAGCTGTTGACAACTTCTGCACCAGCATACATACAAATCCATCTCTTAAAAAACACATAGGATGTAAGAGAAAATTTATAAAAATAGTCATGGACAATTTGCAGAGTAATACTCATGGATCCCACTGTACATAAGATAGCGCGATTTATAGTATTCACGAAATAATTACAGTCGCTTTCATTTATCTGAAATACTTGATCTAGTTGTCCACATATTCTTGAGTTGATAAATATCACAATATCGACCTCAAGGTGCAGAATTTTGAATATTTCATCAATCATCATTATTACAAGAATGTACATTTTAAAGTTGATCTTAACTATTAAAGACATAGCTATTGTGAACATGAACGGTGTAAAAACTTTTTGGGGGGAGTATACTTTCACATGATTTCTGTTGTCGACAGTTGAAGGTCTTTAACAGCTGCTTGAATGATTGAAACGAAGGTTGTGAGCTTTCCAGCCAAAAACCGTGAACACGGAAGGACTTCAATCGCTGGAAACGATGACCATTAACTTTGTATATTTACTCGAATGCAGCCAAGCTTCCAATTGTAGAGCTGGTGGCTCTGAACATTCGATTAACGTCCAAGGGCAAGTTTGCTTCAAGCAGCACTTAAACATAATTGCTCTCACAGTTAGGTGATGGGCTCTGATTTTGGTCTCCAGGCTGCTTCAAGACACTATGATAGTTATTTTTTCGGGCTATGTAAACAATTTAGTTCTGCTTCGAAAGACTTATTCTAATGTGCACTTTCTGACCAGATGCAACGCGAACTGGAACTACAGTCGAAAGTGGTGGCAGAGCCGTAAACTATATCCTCCCCGATAATCATGGAAGAGTAACGGCTTTGTTATATTCACAATCAAATCTTTCACGAAACTTGGTGTGCTTTAAATCCCTTGCAAGATATATTGACGTTTCTTCACTCGTATTGTTTTATGAACACTATTCATTGTCATCGATATGATAAGTTGTATGGGGAAGAGCTGTATAAAATTACGAAACATAATATACGATACATAAATAGAGATTTGAAGTTGGTGATTATAAGTGTACTTTCATGTTACAGTAATCCCCTCTGTTTTAGTGTGGTTGCTAACTCTGTCCAAGGGCCATGTAGGAAAGCAATTATGAGTAATGATAGGTCCTGTACTTCAGTGCAAATCTTCCGTACATGCAATAATCGAATTTAGACAAATATTTCAACAGGTTTGAATCTTTCAAAATAGTTTCCGTACATAATGGAACATGGAAAAATATATATCCACAGTTATTCTCACACCTTTACATATATATGTCTAATATTTAAAGGTAATCCCCAAGGTTTGATCATACATATTAATTTAGCAGCGATTGGAATTTTTTTTACACAAAAATGTGTTCAGTTCTGCAATTCCTTCCATATTTATATTGGCCTGTAATCTACATGGGAAAAATGGTCGTCATTATTAATCCATTGAACTCATCGATGAATACTGTAGTGAGTTCATCGGTGATGAAAGAGGTCAAAGATCTCTCGAAGTTACAGTGAAGTTCTATCACAAAGAATGCCTTTGTACGCATTTTGTCATCGCGTTGTAAAGTCGCGCAAGGGAACTCGGGATTCTTGGAAAGTGTTTACTTTTAGCACAAAATCTTTGGGATTCTCCAACAGTTAGCAGTGGACGGTCTTTCGCGAGTCGCAAGGAATCACATCCACACGGCGTGTTCGGGATCTATTCCGGTCGGCCAGCCATCAAAGGGTCAGTTTGCGATGGCCTTCAACTGGCGAGAGCCCAGCGCCGAATGCCTTTGCACCTGCCACATAAAACGCTTCTGCAAACAACATATCCCTGCATGCCAACTGGACTGAAGTTGATGCACCATATCCACGCCAACTCTTTCCCCCATAAACAACGTCTGCCTTCTTATATCCATCCATCGACGAAAATAACACGCGGTAGGGTCAGTGTAAAAGCGTGTTATTATTTCGGTACTAAGTCCACTTGGGATAGCGTTGTAGAATTGGCAATGTTAGATTTAGAATGTGGGAAATATGAAATGAGATTTAGAAAGAAAAAGACTCAAATTAAAGAACTTGGGGCAAATTCTGAACTCGAAAAGAAATTTCAATTGAATTAATTATTAGCTCAGAAAAAAACTATTCAAGAGATTTGATACATTTTTGAACGGAGAAAGTATATCTGCTTGTGGCGTGAGACTTGGCTGACCACGTGCACTTGGCAAGCCCTGCCACTCGGTCAGTCCGATCACCACTTTTTTAATAGCTTATGAGACCGGAGACCGATACGTCTTCTTTTCAATAAGCAATTGCACTCATGATGCTGGGTCAACGTTGAAATTTTGTAGCTTCTAAAATGGATCGAACCTAGAACGGGTTGCACCAAAGGGAAGTGAGTGAGCTAACTAACCATTCGGCTAATCGGCAACTTCCTTGACATCAGAAGTCGTGGGTTCTGAGTCAGGGTGGGTATGGATGTGTAGTTGTATTTATCCCATTTTTAAAATTCATCAGTTCATTGTTCACTCTTATATTCGTTATTAACCTACAAAGGTAGAAAAGCGCCATAAATTAATCAGAAAGATAAAATAAAAAATATGCATCAGCATAGTGTATGTCCCAGTGTAGCAACCAACTAATAGAAAAGCATTGCGTGTTTTTTAAATGGAAAGATGGGGTCTTCAGGATATACCTAGGTACATATGTTTGAATATTCTGTGTTTTCTAGAAACAGCAAATGACATACCATCAATCAAGTCTTTTCTATTTCTAGTAAGTAAAATATGTGGCTTTGAGGAAGTCATCCAAACTGAAGGCCATATAGTAAATTTTACAATATAACTTTTGTTTTTTTTATATACAAGTCCCCAAGTAGAACTGGAATCACTACTGTTACATAATTTTAATAATAATAATATTATATATATATATATATATATATATATATTTATATATATATATATATATATGGTTGGTTGGTTGATTTGGTGTTTTAAGTCCACTTTATGCACAGTAAGGCTAATCGGGACTGGACTACAGTTTAAAGTGGGATCCGAACCACTTGTACCTCCACCGGGTATCGAACCCGGGACCCCTTGATTACAAGGCGACGACGCAACCACTGCGCCATCGGGGAGGCCACACACACACACACACACACACACACACACACATATATATATATATATATATATATATATATATATATATATATATATATATATATATATATATATGTGCAAACTTCATGGCAGGGAAAGCTATGCAGTTCAGTTGTATTCGTTTTGTTTAATTCCACACTAAACTAAGAGGCCTGTGCCCAAAGTTAAACTGAGCTGGCAGAGAAGTCATTACCTTTAAGTGAAACTGTTAGAAATAGTCTGGCAGGATTCCGCAGGGCATTCTGGGGCTTTTTCGCATCGCTACCTAGACCGAAGTTGCTGTAGTACTCCACCGAAACCATGGTACCGAGTAGTCGGTGACCAACCGCGTGCTTGCTCGTCTGTGAAGCCGGTGAACACGCATTCGCCGCAAGATGTCGGTGTGGTCGCCATGCTATTAGATGCAAGGAGAATGTGGTCGTCTTTGCTGTCGTACCTGTAATTTCAGTTTTATTTCTAGTGTGCAACTGATACATAGTTTGGAAGTCTGAGGAAATAGTTCATATTTTTTATACATAACAAAATGTGGAATTTTCTGAGGTGTTCTAGTGTTGTTTCTTTCTTGAAATTGTTAACTAATCTGTGTTTTGTGCATTTGTGTGGAAGTGTAGAGTGTAAATGGTGATAAACTGTGCAAGATCAACAACTGGTAAGCTGTCATCTCCCTTGTAGTGTTTGGCAAACCTGTTAAGATGTTGGTTACGTACAGTAGGTTGTTTTCCCAACATTATATGACAGACTACCCCGTGCGTAACCAGAACTGGATCGGGGCCAGCCAATGTCCTAACCAAAACCCAATAATTGTAGCCCTAGCCCTCATATTTCTTGTCCCCCTGTTTGGAGATGATGTCAATTGTCAATTACACAGTTTTTCGTTCTTTCGGTGCTTTTAGCATTCTCGACCTGCGAAAATGAATGTTCAAAAAGTATATACACTAATAAGGCGTAGAGCCATGCGGCTTCAGTATGAATGCTTTTATCTGTTTCTGCATGCTTTTAATATGAACAGCACGCATTGTGTTTACAGGACATAGCACGTATATATTATTTCCGTATGTGTGTTCCCTTACAGTAAACCTGCGGCACTGGAGGTTTACTCTACACAAGCCTCAGAAATGAAAGTACTATACATTTCGTTTTTATAATCTGATTGGTACATCGCGCATATACATGAAAATGGTGCAAGTACTTGTAATTTGAACGGAATGTGGCTTGTGTCCGAGCCATCATTTTGACCTCGTGATAAATTCAATTTAGGGCTAATGTGATTCCTATACGGCAAGCAAGTGATGGATTCATCTTAACCGACATGATAATATTCCAAATCTGTTACAACCATGTTACAAAAGGTTGCTGTTGATAAATTTTATCATTGGTTGATATTTTTATGCGCGTTCTGCAACACTTACAGACACATAAACCAAAATCCATAGCCAGAGCACCTATGTTTGAATCTCTGGTAGGACATACAAACTTACGTATGTTTAATTGAAATTCCAGGAGAGGACAAGTGAGGGGGGTATGGTGTCCAAGGAGTAATAAAGTGATATTGTGCTCATAACGTATGCCGGCGTAAAATACATGTGTGAACTTGTCAACAAATAATAAAACAATAATGTGTTAACGGCTTAAACACACGAGAAACAGCTATTTTACAGAAACACATACGTAATCCACAATACTGAAAATATAACTATTACTTTAAGCGAAAAACTGTTAAATGACCATTATATATAGCAAAGAAAGTAACTGTCATGAGAAAATAAGCATTTTTGTCTGCAGTTGGATATTTTTTATAAGTGTATTTGCAACAACAACATACAGCTTTTCGTATAATACGGCTATTTATGATATCCGAGTATTCAGATAATCAGTGCATTCAGATCCCTATTTACTTTTTCAGTTCAGTAAGTTTCTCTGGCTAGAATGGTGTCTGAAATTAGGGGGAACAATTCCAAAATATAGGATCTGGATACCAAACTTTGTTATAGTCTAAATTCTTTCACGGTTTCTTCTTACGGCGGTAAACTTTGTGCATTTATATTAAATTAGTGATCTGTTTTCGGCAAAAAGGTAAACATTTAAAAAAAATAGAGTGAAGAATGTGTAAAACGGATAAACAGACAAATTAGATGAATGGGTTTGTAGAGAATCCATACAGTAGAAATACAAACATGAATAATAAAAGAATATGTGGAGAGCCAGTAAACGGATAAATGATAAAACTGTCCAGATAATGTACACATTCGAGTATTTCTGATATCAGGATATTCTGATTCTGGATATCCGGATATTTCGGATAATCCGGATATCCAGAATTAGAATATCCGGATATTTTAAATCCTGATAGGAAATTATCCGATCATAAAATTTTATTCGTATTTGGCCACCCCTAAAGGGTGTACTGCACTAGCAACAGTACAATTCACCCGTGTAATCTAACCCGCATTGTTCCTGCGCCACTGGCTTCATGCCCTTGAACAGTGTCACACTATCCTTGAAATGGTTGGCGGGAACCTGTGCAAAGAGAACACGAAACTCTATCGTAGCCGATGGCTCGCCTAGAAAGACATTAAGTCAAATAATAGCTCCGTTTCGCCCGTGTGTGTTACTTCTGGAGATGTTTGATTCTCCTTTTAAACAACGACATCAAAGCTGGACTATTTTTGCAATTTCCGTTTCCATTTGTGGCACTCCGGCAGGTTCAGCCACAGGCTGCAATCTTCAATTCAACATTTACCGCTTGCGATGTTTACGACAATATGGCTGCGTATGGAAGGACAGGTGACTGACTGTTGTAGTGAATCGGGTAAGGCGAAGTTCAGGAATAGAAAAAGGTTTAGTAACTTTCTCAGGTTGCATGACCTGTGATAAGGAAACGAAAACAAACCAATGCTTCGTAGGGATTGACAAGATGGAATTAATAGAGGTGAGTCTGTCTGACGCTGTGTTCTGGATTTTTTTGTGACGCGTCACAAATTGTAAGAGATGTAAAGTTATGGAGTAAATTTTATCCAGTTCAGGTGTACTAGGTATAATTCAACGTAAATTTATGCATATGCCGTATATAAAGATCATATTTTAATGGTAACACTATTAAGCCTTCTTTCCATATAAAACACTACAGCTGACTAAGGCAGTTTTATTATAAACTAGAAACACTTTATACGTTACTACCCTATATCAGGGTCTTCTTCATACGGAGAACTAAACTAAACTTTAAGAAAACACTTCTATGTCTGACGAAGACCTTGATATAGGACAGAAACGTAACGTGTAAAGTATTTTTAGTTTATAATAAAATTGCCTTGGTGAGAGCACCTGTAGTGTTCATATTTTAGTAATATTAGAAAATCAGAAAATCAAGTACATGCACAAGTTGGCATTGGTGTTCGTTTGATATCCCGGAGGAGTCCCCCACCTTCGATGTATCCAATCTTGATAATTCTCACACATTGTTGTTTTCAAGATTAATTCAATAAGGTGTTGTCATAACTCACTGGCCGCTACAAATCCTAGTACGAATATATTAAACCCATCTTATGGGAAAATAGTTGTAAACACAACTGGCACAATAGCACGGCAAACTCGCTGATTAGTTTCTGGGATACTGGATGGAACAACGTTGTCTAGGAAGTCTGTGAAAAATTGTGTCGATCTACAACACTTATCTGTAACATAAATTGACACCTGGTGCCATTTATTTATTTGCTTAACAGAAAACAGCAGGTGCAAACCTGTTTACAGTATTCAACATAAAAGTAGTACATGAAAAATTAAAATACTAACTTGTGTAGTCGATACAGGAACTTGAAGCTGTGTTTAATTGGTACACTAGAAAGTTTATATATACGGCGGAGTGGTTAGCACAGCGCGCTACGACGCCAGGGGTTCCGGCGATGAATCTCGTCCTGGGCATGTTCTCTGTGAGTGTCCCTTCAATTTCATCATATCATACTCATCCCCATCGTCACAATTAGCGATGGCCAAACGGATCCGAAAAATTCGGATCCAAAAGTTCCGGATCTGGATCCGGATCCAAAAGTTCCGGATTCGAAAATTCCGGATCCGGATCCGAGAGTTTCGTATCTCAATCCCATTATAATATTACCACACCTTAAAAGGTAATATGATCTTCGATTACAAAGAAATGTTTCATTTGTTAGTCCTACAAGATTTTTTTTTCAAGTGTTGTTCCTAAAATAATTTGCTACTCATCGGCTAACACACTCGTGCACAAAAATAATCTTACTTGTTTAACATAAAATGTCAGAGGTGATTTTGTAAATGTCATTGAAACGAATATGTATTCATTCGAATGTATTGGAAATGGAAACACACATAAATGTGAGACATTCCATTCCAGGAAGAAATCTTTAATACATTTAACAAGATAGAAATGTTATACAAAAATTATACAATTGTTCTACGGTTACAGTTTTACAAATTAAAATAAAACATTATAATATATGCAGTGTTATACTTATAATTACAAAGTTTAAGACTAATTCTTATAATTACAAAGTTTAAGACTAACAAGGGAGGTTATCTAAGTGTCCCCCTCCGATTTCCATGAAACTTGGCAGGTGTATAAAGGAACTCAAAAGGAAGAAATACGTGTTTTCTTGCTTCGGCTAAAAAACTGTTCTAGGGGCAACCCAGCCCCCCCCCTCAAATGTCATGATGAGGACAAATTGAAGTAAGGATCTGACCCCTGTGTCCCCCCTCAGATTTCCATGAAACTTGGCAGGTGTATAAAGGAACTGAAAAGGAAGAAATACGTGTTTTTTTTGTTTCGGCTAAAAAACTGTTTTAGGGGGCAAACCCCCTCAAATGTCAAAATGAGGACAAATTTAAGTGGGCATTTGACCCCTGTGTCCCCCTCCGATTTTCATGAAACTTGGCAGGTATATAGAGGGGCCGAAAGGAAGAAATTCGTGTTTATTTGTTTCGGTTTAAAAACTGTTTTAGGGAGGCAAAACCCGCCTCAAATGTCAAGATGAGGACAAATTGACGTGGGGATCTGATCCTTGTGTCGCCCGACCCTGTGGCCGAGTGGTTAGCACATCGCGCTGCGACGCCAAGGGTCCCGGGTTCGAATCCCGGTCGGGCTTGGTTGTTTGTGAATGTCCATTCATCAATTTCATCATTTCATCACTCATCCCCATCCAAATTAGCCAAGAGGCACAAAACGCGAAGTAAAATAAACTAAATCAATCAATCAATCAATGATCCTTGTGTCCCCCTTCGATTTCCATGAAATTTGGCAGGTTTATAGAGGAACCCTATGCCCCCTGTTTCTTCCTATGCCATATTTACGTGGTTTCGGGAACAGATCCCCATTTCAATTTCTCCTCATCTTGACATTTGAGCTGAAACACAAAAACACGTACGTATTTTCTTCCTTTGAGCCCCTCTGTACACCTGCCAAGTTTCATGGAAATCGGAGGGGGACACTTAGATATCCTCCCTTGTAAGTGTATTAATTACAAATCGCGCGCGCGCACACACACACACACTATATATATATATATTATATATATAAACACATTCTTACTTTACAAAGAAGCGCTCATGTGGGATGGCCTAACGGTTGGATCCGGATCCGGATTTCAGATCCGCCAGGATCCGGATCTGGCCATCCCTAGTCACGATTAGCCAAAGGTGGCAGAAAAGCGATGCTAAATAACATAAATCATATTGCTTACGATCTACAGGTACGATAAAAAATACATATTCAGAAAATCTGCGTTTTGCTTTCAATGTCTACATTTATTCCTCCACGCATTAAATGATCTTTTTGAAGACCTCAATAGACATTTGAAATACATATAAGTTTGGTTCCCTTTCGGTGAATCTATTGTATAGAGCAATAGCAGCTTCCTTCTTTTCCTGACAGAAGATAGGTTGTGGTGTTTCCAGAGGGAAGTGTATGATTCACATCAGGATATATGTAGATGTCGTGCGTACCTCACGAATTTAGACTGTAGCATGTCTATTTTCCGCACATATATATTTTGACTTGAGCCCATATTTCTGCTGCATATTCTACTTTGGTTCGGACTAAAGCATTAAATCATGGGTGGCCATCCAGCCATGATGCCTTAACTTTTTATGTGCTGAGTCTTGAATATATCATTCCATCTTAACAGTATACAACGTTGCATATATACAGTTTATATTTGCCCTGTTTCATGGGAAATGACAAGCAAAAGTGTTCCAATTTGTGACCCTAGAGCGGACGTCATTGATAAGGTGACGTGGATCCAAAATTGCCTGTTGATTTGTGCTATCGATTCTGAATTATTGTACTCATCTGAGACACTGGTCGTACAATTCGTTTCACACAGGCTTCAGAATCAAAGCTGCCAGCAGGATTTTTCTCGGGGGGGGGGGGGAGCAGTGAATTATCATATAACACTAGCACTAATTAGGATAATTTGCATAGGCAGTTAACCACTAGTCCATGTTTTCACGTTATAGTTTCAAAATTTTAATTATATGAATTCTTTCCAAGTGCCCCCCTGGCCTCCCTATGCGGCCGTCATTGTTCAGAATGCTCTCAGCAACTATAGCGTTCTGCGTGCGTACATAGTAGGCTCATTAAGGAACATTTTCTGGTCGGCAGCTATAAGCTGCTCTTCACAGAAGTCCAGTAATGTCGAACAGACACAAATACGATTTCTTCCTTCAGATATCATCGTGCAATATGTTACCAGGCACGTCTCTATAAATACGTTTCGGGAGCGGTCCGAACCAAGTGTTGGAGGCACATAGTGGTTCGGATCCCACATTAAACTGTAGGCCCAGTCCCGATTAGCCTTACTGTGCATAAAGTGGACTTAAAACCCCAAATCAACCAACCGAACTAAGTGTCTCAGGAATAATAATAATAATTATTATTATAAGAAGTTTTAAATTAAAATTATTATAATAAGAAGTTTTAAATTAAAATAATTATATTAAATCAAATTAATACTAATTACAAATACATAAGTTAATATTATATTATTATTACACGATTAGGTAAAAATACTGTAGCTATAAAAATAGAGATATAACAGCGCATATTCATTACGTAGCTTACCTTTAGTTAAGATCGGAATAATTTACATAAAATCAAGTGCTCTGGCAATGAAATTAATGTCAAATAGATGAAAGTTGAAGAAATAGATAGTTGAAGAAAAGTAAATTTCTGTGATGAAAAAAAGTTCAGAGGAAATTAATAACCATCGATTATGCAACAAATGCTAATATTTTCAGTACCTAATTTTAGTACTTGGTAAGTCTTTCGAGGTGTCCGGACCCCTGGATCCCTCCGAAATATGTCCTTCCTGTCCCTCAAAGCCGTATGATCCCAATATAATCCTTGTCTTCCAATAAGTTCAGAGGAAATTATACAACAACGGCTAAACGAATATATTTTCCATTATTTAATTGTAATTTTTGATAAGTCTTTCGGGGGGGGGGTCCGGACCCCCTGGATCCCCCTAAATACGTCCTTGTATGTTACATAAGTGTTCTTTTGGAAGTTTTATCAAATTCTGCAAAAAAATACGTCTCTGCCCAAGTACAATATCAGGATGCATGTATGTTTTCACGTCATAGTTTTTCTTGTATGTACGCATTGCTTGCATTGTAGAATTATTTTCCTGTAGTTTACGGTTAAACTACATATGCTTGTAATTACCGTAAACTACAGGAAAATAAAGTCCTCCTCCGTGGCCGTGCGGTCTAAGGCATCATGCTTTGGGCGGCAGTTGTGGGACGGCATAGGTTCGATCCCGGGTTCAGTCTCCGGGAATTTTCGGCCTGTGTATAGGGCTGAAGAAATTGGGGAGCTCCGAGTGAGTGAGTGAGCGTAATCCGGTCGCGAAGTCCTAGAACGCCTGGTTTGAAGTAGCGATTTTCTGATCCGGATCCGGAATTTTCTGATTCGGATCCGTTTGGCCATCCCACATGAGCGCTTCTTTGGAAAGTAAGATTGAATTATATATGCGTTACCGATTTGTAATTAATACACTTACGTTAGTCTTACACTTTGTAATTATATAACACTGCATTTATTATAATGTTTTATTTTAATTTTTAAAACTGTAACTGTAGAACAATTGTATAATTTTTGTATAACATTTCTATCTTGTTAAATGTGTTAAAGGTTTCATCCTGGAACGGAATGTCTCACATTTATGTGTGTTTCCATTTCCAATACATTCGAATGAATACATATTCGTTTCAATGGAATTTACAAAATCACCTCTGACATTTTATGTTAAACAAGTAAGATTATTTTTGTGCACGAGTGTGTTAGCCGATGAGTAGCAAATTATTTTAGGAACAACACTTCTTCGATTACAAAGATATTTTTCATTTGTTAGTCCTACAAGATTTTTTTTCAACACTTGAAAAAAAATCTTGTAGGACTAACAAATGAAAAATATCTTTGTAATCGAAGATCATAATACCTTTTAAGGTGTGGTAATGTTATAATGGGATTAAGATACGAAACTATCGGATCCGGATCCGGATCCGTTTGGCCATCCCTAGTTTGAAGTCCCCCTAGTCTGGCTGCAGATCTCCACGCCCCCTTGGTGGCCCGCTTGAGAGGGAGGCCAGCATTCGGTAGGTAAGTCTTGGCCCAATATTGGGCTGTAGCGCTATAATAATATCGTCTTTATTGAGAGGGCGTGTTTCGGCCTCGCAGGCTTTTACGGTTACAGGAAAATAAATCTTTTCACGTCGTTTAAATTTTTATCAGCACAAACACACATTGCGTCATTTTACGGACAAGGCGGGAACTCCCGTAAGGAATGACGCAACAGCCTTTGCAGAACGTTTTGCCGCTAAGCACGAAAGTAGATAATTTCAAAATCTGTACATTTTTTACAGCATAATTGAGCCATACACAACGATAGTTTGAGTTGCTGTTGATGTTGCATTCTGTTTAATACACTGGTTTTTCCACTTTTGAATTTATACTCAAGATTGTATTGGAATAACACTGTAATTGCCTTTCGAAGTATCCAGATAACTGAAACCGTTTCCTTCTTTTGAGTAAAAGTAACTGAAACAAGTTACATTTTAAAATTAGAACTGTAACCCGGCTACTTTTTTCAATGAAGAGTTTCAAATTAACAGATATTTCAGGGGGGGGTGTAAAGAATATCTATGACTGTTAAATTTTGTCAGAAACTTGCTAATTTGAAGATTGTTTTGGCTACAGGCGAGTGTTTTGGAGCGTTTCTCAACTAAATGTTATGCTATCAAGGGCGCACAAACGGTGCTGCAATCTATCGGCCATTTTACAAAACAAGAGCGAGGCTCTCGTGCTTCACTCGGTCACCAGCAGGTGGCAGCGTCTTAGAATACGACTGGAGCTTTCTTAAAAAGAACAACTATAATCGGGAATATACATACACATAGATACAGTATTTGTATTTATTAAGTTAATCGCAACGATGAGCAGGGGTGCCCATTCCCCGCAAGGCCAATGGCGCAATCACCCCCAAAATCATGTCATGCGTCCCCCCCAAATTATATTATTCACGCACTCAAACCATATAGTAATCCCCAGAAAGTAAAGCTCAGGGCGATAATATAATACGGTATCCTCTTTCAAAGAACTCACCCCCCCCCCTCCGTTTTCTTGAGGTAAATATAATTATTTTAGTAACCCATAACAATAATTACGTGGATTTTATCTTCAGTGCAAATTTAACTTGTTGAATGTAAAATTTTCCTGTGACAAGAAGTTAGAAATGCAGATTCGATATATTTTTGTCCCAAATGATGCACCTGCTTTAAATTAAGCAGTATACCAACACTAAGCATTAAGTGATGTTATTAATAAATATCGAGAATATCGATTATGTCTTGTAATGCACCTATAGTATAAAACTTTACATTCCCTCAGCAAAACGCCAAAGAAACACGAATCCTTGCAACACAATCATGCGAGCGAAGCGAGTAAGAAAATTTTTACATCCATCTCTTTGCAGGTTTTCAAGAATATTAATTTATTGGGGTGTCAATACCTTCTTAGGATTCCGAGATAATTAGTCTTTCCCAGCTTCTCTTTTGGCACGTTCGGGGTCGAAATGTCGCTAAATACAGTCTCCAAAATTTAATGTTTGAACTCTCTCTCCACTACAGAAATCCCTTGAGAACCTAAGATTTAACACTTTATCAAAAGCTTCCTATCTCCCCCTTTAAATTTCATACTCAATCCCCCTCTAACTAAAATACCCGTCATAATCTATGACCTAGAGTTGGATACTGTCCCCCAACGTTTAATTCAGAATCCCCCCACAGAACGCACGTGTAAAATAAGGCCTAATATTTCTCCCACCCCCCAAAGAAAATCTCGATGGCGTAGCCTGCGCCATAATCCCCCTTGTGGGCACCCCTGACGATGAAGGCGAATGATGAATAGATGACATTGAAGCGAAAACACAAAAGAACACTCATGCACATGTCGGGACTCGAACCCGAAGACTTCGCGACAGTGGATCTTGAATCGATCGCTCAGTGCTCTCCCCCACGGAGTCGCCGTGTAGATGTCTGTCGTACTTTTTTAAAAGGTAAAGTGTTCCATGAAGGCGTATAGGGGTGCGGGGGTAACGCCCCACACTTTCTTGATCCGGTCGTGAGTGGGGGTGATGTGATTAGCACCACGCCCCTGACCGCCTTTACCCCCCAGGGTTTCCCCCAGGTACCCATGTTATTCGACGCTGGGTGGGCGCCGGGACCGCTTTCAACGTTAGAAAAGTTCCCGGATTTGAACCGATGTAAACTTCATATAAGCTTGATTCCTTGTACGAGAACACAATTTTGACGAACAGTTTGCGAAGTTTCTAATAAAGAAGCTCTAGGGAATATTAATTTGTTATAACTATTCCTTCATTAAAACAGAGAAACATAAAATTTGCAAAATACAATTTAAATTAAGTAGAACTAGCTGTGATTCGTTCAACGACGTAATTTTGTAGCTTTTGTATAGTTTTGCTCTATTTAAAACACTCCCCTTGTGGGTCCCTGTTCGATAGCACTTTCTTTCTTACATTGACTCCCACAGTGGCGTCGCCAGAAATTTTTCTTGGGGTTGGCTCAAGGGTGGATAAAATATCTTGGATAATATCAATGGATAATGTCCAAATACAGGGTGGCCACTCTAGGATCGTCATAAAATTCAAGTGTAATTTCCGGTTTTCAAGGCGAAATTTCCAAAAATTCAAGGGTACAAGAAGATGTTTCCTCTATTTCAACATTACGTATTACCGCCTCTCACACCCACACACATACACAAGGAGATATATTAATAATATGAAGGGGTGATTGCAATGTATTCAAAAGTTTAAATTCAATTTTAAAAAACGGTATATTTTTTTCACGCAGCTTTCTTTTCTTTCCTCTATAAAAATTAAAGCTAAAAGGTAAAAATCTGCCACAAGGTATTTTATAAAGAAGTAGAGATTGAATGGAATTTGCATTAAAAGAAGTTGCAATTTTTCACGTCTACGGAGAGAAATTCACGCAGAATGCACGTATAATTCCCGGAGCCAATAATTCACGCATAATTCCCGGAATTCAAGGAATTCCCGGTGAGTAGTCACCCTGAATTAACATTGTATGCTAATGAAGAACCATTATCCTTAACATTCAGGGAATTAGTACGGCCGGCGCTAGGAATTTTTCAAGGTGGAGCGACATTCATGAACGTTGTGCTGTATTGGAGCATTCTTGTTCATGGGTTAAATTCAATGCAATTATTACAAATATTTTGTGTGCAATTTATATTAGTGTTAAATATTCTGCATATAAATTTCCTGTATTTTGTAAGAAATCAAATATTATAAAAATAAAGCGAAATAAGCTTTCATCGGTTAAAGAAAAGCTTCTGTAGGCTGTTACACGACAAACGAAGCTTGTAAACGTAATATGAAAAAATTATATTCAACTGATAACATACATTCAAAAAAAATAATACTAAAAATAACTCTGGAATAACCATTTTGAACAAATTTATTCAATAATTTTTTCCTATTTTTGTAGGTTCTCATTGTTTTTACACGTGTTAAAAGTTTAATTTGATCATTTTGGTGCACTTAAGAATTTTGCGCACGTTAATGAAAGGAAACCAACCTAATGGAGAATCTAGAAACGTTCGTCACTTTTTAAGTGAAACTGACTTATGTTAGTCAATTGTTAAGGCCGCTTTGTGTGCTTTATATACTATAATTATTTACTAGCTTGTTACTTTGCGTTATCTAAATAATATATATCATGTATTCATTCTATTTGAGTGGGCAGACTATTTCAAGATGGGCTCGAGCCCACCATCGCCCACCCAGTGGCGACGCCCCTGAGTAGTACACGAATTTTTATTTTCTTTATTTTAGCAGGATGCAGACATGTATGAGCGTCAATCGTAGGACGTTGACCATACGAGTGTACGGGTTTATACATATGCGTGATTTTGCGTGTGTTTGAGTATGGATAGTTGCATTTTGGAAAATGCTATATAGTTCTTAATTTTAACTTCCGATAAAAAGATAGGTAATAGTCACAAAATAATTGGATTCCTTTACTTTTTAAAAAAATAAACATTTTAAAAAATGTAAACTTTGGAAACAGCTCTAGAAGCCATTCCATGATTTTGAACCCATTTTAAAGTTCTTATATCTTATAAAGTTTTACGAGAGCATAGATGAAGTAAGTTACTCAGTACTACAATGTAGGGTAATAGGTTATAATTACTCCAGTAATTGTTTAAAGCAACGAATTTGTAGTAAAAATCACAGATCAGTCGTAGGTTCGATTCCCACCACGGCAAAAGAAATTTCACCTGGAGACGAGAGAAGAGATGCTCTTTCGAAAATTAGTGTTAGAATAAGTATAGTTTGAAGCACTAGACAATGGATAATGACCAATTAACATTGCGTGCTAATATAAAACCATTGTCACTAACATTCAGAGTATTAGTACAATAGGTTCATGGTGATCTGAATTATTTTGGGTTGGAAGATAATGTAGACTAAAGAAACTCGTTTAGCTACTAAAAACGAGCATATTGGGCCTTTCAAATTGTAGTACAAGTGGTACAAATCGGATCAAAGAATCTAATAGGTAAAGTTCCTGCGCCACTGATTGGCTCCACTATTTATACCTAATTTCTGTTTCTCCGTTACTTACGAAAGGATATGGAATAATAATTAAAAAAAATCAGGGAGAGTTTAGCTAAATATAAACCTGATTTCACTCCAAGCAGGAAAGGAATGAGATATAAATTTGCATCAGTATTGTTCTTGAGAAAAGGAAACGAGTAAATCAGACGCCATCTTGTGCTTAACAAAGGAACAATCAAACAAACGAATTGAAAGATCACCAGCACACACACAACCGACAACTTCTTCAATTGCATAAAGACTCGAAGATTGCGATGGTCAAACGGAGATAAAAGACACACTCAAAGCTTAAGCGAACGACAAAAAGTTTTGGCACTTGCAAATCATTTGTAAGTTTGTCACGAAGCCACCAGATGGTAAGGCACGATGATAAAGGATATTCCACTCCAACGCAGCCTTACTTCCTATATCGTTTTCCCTGTTCCGCACTGGCACAATTTCCTTCTTGTATATTGTAATCTCTTAGCTAACAGGAAGAAGAAGAAGAATATACTGTAACTTCCTACTTCAGCCAGAAACACAGGCATTTAGTTACAAGACCGGAAATTGTGAGTTTAGTGTTGAAACTGTGCATTTCGTTTTGCGCACCTTTGCTTCGTGCATGGGGATATTACCTCAGAGAAAATGTGATGCGCATTCTTGTTTAACAGAAACTATTCAGATATGCAGAAGTCACAGACTAGTAGATATTCAATAGAATAGAGCGCTCTGCAATCATACCTATTCAGCGCAAAATTTTTGTCGTTCAGTAAAATAATGGTGAAAGGGTGCACGTATCCGGTGTGGTGCTTTTGTTTGGTTATTTCCATTTAATAAAATACACTGTTTTGCTAAAAGTACAAATAAATTAAACTGACATAGGACTGGAACATATTGTTATTTCGCCCGATCGTTGGCCGAGCACATAAGTTGTCGACTTTCAATCTCGCCTCCGAAGTTAACAGGTTCGAGTTCCGACCTGGGCATGAATGTTCATTTCGAGCGTTCCTTCTTCAATTTCTTTTAATCAGCACTCATCCACATCGTCGCGATTAGCCAAAGATGTCAGAAGAGCAACGTAAACTAAAAAAAAAATCATATTTCTATAAAGCAAACCTCGAGCATGAAGTAGTCGACATTGTTGCCAATTTAGCTGTTTTAGAACCAGATCTGGCTCTTTGTAGTTTCTCCTAGCTGCTCCAGAGATCTTTTTAACCCCGTTAGGAAATGTTTGAGTTTTTGTTTTTTAGTCCAGTTTGTGCACAAAAAGACTAATCGGGACTGGACCTAAATTTAAAGTGGGATCCGAACCACTATTTGCCTCCGCCGGGTATCGAACCCGGGACCCTTTGATTACAAGCCAACGACGTGGTTGGGAATGTTTAGCTCCATATATAGCCTTTTAAAATGTAACCAAATAACATGTCTACCTTTATTTCGATCAATTAACCATTGGCAGAGAAATTTGTAAATTCATGTTTCATATTTCTACTGCTAGATTAACCTAAGAGAATTACGTAGAGGAACTCAACAAATGACCAACACAAATATCCATGTATACATGTTTGGCGAGTGAACTAAGGTAAAAACCTGGCACGCGTATTTAAAAACTCCTTGGCTCGCTCTCAGTATGAAGTAAGGAACATTCAGCCAACATGTAGCATGCTACAGTGCTGAAAGAGGCTTCAGTGGAAGTGCGCTAGGAAATCATGGCCTTGTAGATCTCTGCGTTGTTCAGTGTTCGGGCAGTTTTACGTGGTATTCGAACCGCCAGAATCCCTCGTTTGATAACGTGTTATGATAACCTTCACAACACAGAGACAGTTTGATGCATCTAGCTCCCTGTAAGTGATTTTAGATTCACTTTTAGTTTGCTTTTTAAATAACCAGTATAGTAACACTCACCTCGCAGTCGCAACGTCGACACGATCCCAAAATTGGTAGAGGATTATTGCCCGTTTTAAAAATCAGTTGTCTTCAATGTACAGGGTGTATCAAAAGTCCCATTACCCCCTCTTTGAATTGTAGACAAACCTGCAAAATGTTATTTTAACAGCATGCGTATGATGGGAGGATGGTATACCATTAAATCAGACCAATGGCCACCATTTGCTCTGTGTTCACATCGCCATTTTCATGGTACAGTATTATGCGCTTCCAGGTGCGATGTGAAATCCTCCGTAACATGGCTGGCGTGAGGGAAGCAAACGCACTGAGAACAGCTTCTTGAAGTTCCTCAGTTGTCTGATAACGATTATGGGCGACTTTCTGTTTGATGTGCCCCCCTAGCGCATTATCACAAGATATCAGATTTGGACTTCGGGATGGCCATTTTAAAGGTGCTGGTAAATTTGGCGATCCTCGTCCAATCCGTGTCTCTAAACACATTGAGGAATTCTCTTAAAATGACCACTCCGAAATCCAGATGTGACATCTTATGTTACGGAGGATTTCACATCGCACCTGGAGGCAAATATTACCGTGCCATAAAAATGGCGGTGTGCACACAGAGTAAATGGTGGTCATTGGTCTGATTTAATGGTATACCATCCTCTCATCATACGCATGCTGTTAAAATAACATTTTGCAGGTTTGTCTACAATTCAAAGGGGGGGGGGGGTAATGGGACTTTTGGTACACCCTGTACACTTTCTTACCTCAATACTCATGGTCGACATAAAACTATCGGTACAATTTGACGACCCACAGATTGTTATCACAGCACAAACGAAATATGACTGAACTTTCTGTAGAAGTTAGTTGATTGTATCGTGTCATTTTATTGATTACGGTGGTTATTGGACAACTAGACTCAGGCTGGTAACTTCACTGTAAATTTTAATGATGTAATCGAAATTGACTAAATTGATATATTCATTTGCTATTTACTCTTATCCAAATACTCTTTTCGGTACGTTAACCAGTAATTAATTGTATCGGATTCTTCATTTTGTCTAATTATAGTATCGCGTTTATATTTGTGAAACAGACAAACTGTTGTATGGCATAAAACTACCGGTTTCTCATGCAACCAACGGTGAGCTAGGTGTGGAACAATACTGTAGCAATGCTAGGGTAAAGGCATTAGAAGGATGATCGTAAAATAATGCCTACGTGCTGGTCGTCAACTTTTGAAGACTTCAAAAGAGATTATTTTGTATTCAGTTTTAACTAAATCGTGTTAATAGTGTATTTAATTTAGTTTTTAAAATTATATTCGATTTTAAAAGATGTCATAATTTAATTTGTGTGACGTCATACTGTTATCGCTGTTTGTAAGATTACGTACGTGCCAGAATGTAGCTTTCTGGAAACAAGATATAGCTACCAGAAAAGAGAGATTCAGACTTAACATTTGTAAGTATCGCGTTTTTAAAAAAAGAAACTGTCTAAAACTTTACCTTTGGACACACACTATGTAGTGGAAAATGTAGCTCGATCAGGATTCGATCTGCAAATTTCGCACCAAAAAAAATGCTTGCTACAAATTTTTTGCATGAAACCAATTGTCACCCGACATATTTTCCTCTTACATTCCAAATTTTGAGCAAACACCTGGGTACCGCCCTAGAGGACATGCGCAGTGGCGTGCCCAGGATTTGTGTACCTTTTCAGTCAGCCCTCATTTTGCCATCTTTTCTTGCCCTTGACGTTATATCTTTTTTTTAGGAAACTGGGCCAAAGGGGGCGTATAATAACCCCCACACCAACCACCCTTGGGTACGCCATTGCCTATGCGCTTTCGTGAGGTGGTTTGTGTAATTTAGCAGTTTCAAACTTAATCTATTAAGGCAGACTTGCCGTTATAAAACATCTTCCGGGTGTTCATCAGGGCTTTCAGCCCTCCCCTCTCCCGCACCACACTCAGAGAACTAAATGCATCATATCGATTGATGCACCAGAATGCATCGATTGATGCACTAAAGTGTATCTTATGGTTTCTTCAAAGAATCAGATTCACATTTGATGCATTTGGGTGCATTTTTGTATGTCGTAAAAGAAAAACCAAAGTGCATCATTTGATTCAAGTGAGGATTTATTTCAGTCGAAATGCGTTTTGATACACCTTGGATGCGTTTTGATGCACCAGAATGCATCTTCTTTGATGATGCACCTAAACGTTTCGTCTGAGCTACATAAACTCTGTAGAGTTTGAGTGCATCATCCAAAAAGATGCAGGAAGGTGCATCAACTGATGCATTGAAGTGCATTTCGACTGAAATAAATCCTCACTTGAATAAAATGATGCACTTTGGTGTTTCTTTCACGACATACAAAATGCACCCAAATGCATCAAATGTGAATCTGATTCTTTGAAGAAGCCATAAAACACACTTTAGTGCATCAGTCGATGCATTCTGGTGCATCAATCGATATGATGCATTTAGTTTTCTGTGTCCACGGGTATTGTTGTTAAATCCACTTCATGTTCAGATAAGCTAATCGAGACTTGGCCTACAGTTTAAAGTGGGATCCGAAGCGGATTCAAATCATTACCCAGTGACGCTACGTACACACAAAATTTACGCTTACTTATTTGCAGCCTCATCATAGGGGCTAGAAACACACAAATTTCTTATTCAGCGCACAAACAAATTACTGAACCTTAAAAAGAAAAGCGTAAAATTACATGGAAGTGAATCAGTGATACAGGTCTCAATGAGCCTTGTACACAAGCGACTGAGGCAGAGCAGACCGACTAATGGATCGTTCGCTACACAAATAGACGAGGGTGAATCGGGGTCACACGAAAACTTATCTGAGGCGTCAAAACTTCCCATCTGATGAAGGAATTTCATAACAGAGGAGCGCAAAATAAAACGAGAGACGATTCAACGAGCCCTCCAGATCGGCACTTCGGCACGAACACCCAATGAAAGCAAATCTTGCACGGAACAGGCGCCCCAATTTACAACTAAGTGCTAAAAATGGACCAAAAGGTGATATTTCTGAACCTCCTTTTCTTTATCTTAGTCAAAAATAACGACACGATGGGGGGAAAACTCTAACGGTAACATTTTGGTGCCGAACGTGTAGTAGGAAGAAAAAAAAATTAGCTTGTTGGAAAGAGAAAGAAACAAGGGCAACACAGAAGGAAATGCAGCGAAAATTCTGTAAAACACTGCAAGAGAAAATAAGTGAATATAAACTGAAAATAAACTGAATAACTTCTGAAATTGTGTAAAGGTAACTCATTTAAAGTGGATAAGAACGACTACAAAAGAACATGAAACTAAAATTAATAGAACAAGAAGCAGACTCTCATGGGAAAAAATACAAAAGAAAATAGAATGATGGACGATAAAAATACACTAAAGTCGAATCGTGAGGAAAATATGAAAAGTGCAAAACTGGGAACAATAAAATATTAATAAAAAATGAAGCTAACTGAATGGGAAACGATGTAGTGAAACACAAAATCCACAACACAACACGGATGTGCAACACAAGAAAAATATCGCTCGGAAAAAGAAAGGGAAACGTATGGAATAAGAGCAAAAAGTACTGATGATAAACAGAATAACACGAAATGAAATGTAATTAAACGGTAAAAATAGAAGTGAAAACTGAACGAAATGAAAGCAAAAACAAAGAAATTTGAAGTAAACGCCATAAACAAACCTAAATTTGTTTCAGCAAAATTTGTTAACTTTTGAAACACAAAGGCTATTGAGGAATGGACCTATGGGATAGAATACGCAGATAAACTTCTGCGAAACGAAATATTCACGAATAATTGTAACTGAAACTTGAACAGAATAAGCGATAATAAATTCAACATAATCAGATAAAAAGCAAGAAAAAATAAAAAAATAATAAATTTCAGTCCAAAGAAGTAGATGCACGCAAGAAAGGATGGAATCAAACTGATCAAATCCGAATAAACTAGTGTTGAACTGAATAGACATAAAAATTAAACCAAAAGGCGCACATACCAAAGAAAATAGATCCAAACGGAATCAGTTCAAAAATAATTGGTTGGTTGCTTTAATTAATGTCGTCTGTGTATGCCAGAGGCGTGGCGTGCATGTAACCGGTGTTACCGCAGGTAACAGCAAAATGTAAAGAATTAAAAAATTGTTTCAATAAAATGACAACATTGTTAAATACGTTAATGAACACCGTTGCCGTCGAGTAGATATTGCCTAGGACATTTTTTCTGCAGCCGATAGAAGCGAAGAGGGAGGCCGTTCCGCTACCCTGAAGAGGCAACAAAGGAGAAGAGGGCGCCAATGCAAGGAAAGAGCGGGGAAGGACTTTGGAGCATAGTGTGCTATGGGGTTATTCATATGCCTGTTAAGGGGCCCTGTTGCCGTTCAGACCTACCGGATCAGCCAGTGTTGTCACATCGGATTGGCAGAGAAGACTTAAATCCTGCCTAAAATAGGAAAACCATTTCTGTGAAGCAACTAGAGGTAGACTGCAAAGCCAAGGGGATTGAACTACAACTGAGACCAGTTAGGTAATAGACGAAAATATAGTTCCTTGGTGTGATTTGTGATTTGGACAAACCTTGCTCCAAAATACTAAGTTGGAAACAACAGTAGTTACGTATAGCTGGACTTCCCTTCCACAAAGGAGCGGAGGTCTGTCGTCTGCTCAGTGTTCACCCACACAAACGTCAAACTGATCCGAGAAAAGTGTGGTTCTTCTTCTTCCCCTTCGCAAAGAAACATAGACAGATGAAGAATTGACAAGGGTCTACCACTATTCATTGGATTTTCGTGATAACTGTCTCATGAGTGGTAGTTCTTTCTAGGAGTGTTTGTGGCTAAATCACTGTGCTGATTGCAAAACAAGAACGAAATGAACAAATATCTAGCTCGAAGACATGTTTTCTTTACCGGGGGGGGGGGGGGGGTTAGTGATAACGTCTAGCAGGCATAATTGTCGTACTGATTGCCGGTAACACTTTTGAAAAAGTCACGCCACGCCACTGGTGTATGCCATTATGCGGCGCACGCTTTTAGAAGGAACATGAGTTCGGCCAATACCCAGCCAGTGCTACTGCGCTGTTGCCAAACTAACTGCTAGCGCAAGGGAAGGACAGAAAATTCGCGATGTGTCCATTATTTTGATAATGCATGCACAGTATATATGCGTACAGTGAAATAATATAGTGAATATTTCTACACAGGATTATAATATCATATCACTGTAGCATATACGAGAAACCCATACCTGAAAGAATCTTGAAGCTATTTATTCATCACCGCTCTCGTTGTCTCCCTCGGTCTCCGTGTCACTGATTTCACTCATTTCCGAGTTACTCTCCTGGAGGATAATGATTAGATTTTGCACCCTTGGTGCCTGTACTACTGGTGCTAGGTTTCGAGAGTGACATTATTTAAAATAAAAAGAACACACGGAACACACGGAACACACAATATTGCACGAAAGGGCTGTATTTAATCTTTTCACAAACTGTTCTTTGTGGCGCACGAGTGAACGATAAGCGAATAATTTTACACCGGCCTTGCTACGAAAACGCTGAACTCAAACTGACCCAGACTTTCAATGTTCGAGAACGCCCAGAACAATGAAGGGTCATTGTTTATATCGAGGCGAATTTAACACCCACAGTTTTCCCTAGACACAACAACTCAGCTGCGTCAACACGGTGGCAACGAAGGAAACAGGCGGAAGGAAATGAAAGGTGATGTTTCCCTTGTTTCTTCGAGAAACGATAACTCCGGCTGTAGGCGACGGAAATTCATGGGACTTGGACAGTCAGGTTCAAAATGTATTTTCCCATCTTATGATGAACCTTAATGTGCCGAATTTTATGAAAACTAGAAAAATACAAAACACGGCTTTTAACTTCCGGGCCGCAGTCTCCTAACCGTACAACGTTGCACTCCTGCCATTGGCTGATCGCCACGCACACCCTCTGCGTGGCCCCGCCCGATATCGCTTCTAAAAGCGTGCGTCGTATAGTTTAACCACGATATGAAGATTGGAGAACATGGAAGGAAAGCAACATGAACGTAGGAGGTAGGAGAAGAAGTCTGTGCTTTTGTTAAAAAGGCACTATTCTGTGATTCACTTGGTGTTAGAATCTGTGAACAGCTCTAAATTACCAAATCGAAAAGAAATGAACAGGAACCACACAAAATAAATGAAGACAAATGGGAAAGAAACAAATTAATAGTGGAACTAAAAGGTATAAACAGACATTTAATGTTGAATCCAAATTAAATAACTATAAAATGATTTCAATTTTGCATATTTTATGTCATTTATCTACTTCTTCAGTTAATCAGGATGATGGGACAAACATGTCTTCACCAGGGTTCGAACCTGGGACCCCTGTATGAGGGATTGCTAGGGAATCAACATCTGTGCCTAAACGGTAGTAAAATTATCAACTGAATTACCATTTCACTAAACTGCCCCTCACGCAGCGCATATATGCCCTTTCTCATCTACTTTATATAGCTGAGAATTTCAAACTCGTGCATCTTTGTCAATAATAACCTGGTTATGTGCATTACAAAACTAGAAGACAAATTGATGAACCCCTGTATGAGTCTTAAACATTTTAGAATTAACAAAGAGGGTTTATTTATAGTATTCAATTTAAACGCAAACGCCACAATTCAAATAAATGTTCCTGTTATAAAAATAAGCCACTTTACGTCAATTCAGTCTGACACATTTATATCAACATTTGGAGCACTTATCAATAAATTCTGCAATTACATTATATGTAGATCACTCGCACCTTCTGTGATGGAAATGGTTGATTATCTCATGCAATTAGCAATGCAAGTACAAACACACATGAAATTCAAATACCATAAATTTATTATTTTCATTCATTGAAACAAGCAGTAAGTAATCGATGCATTTCTTTTTTTTCTTAACGATTCAGTCTACTTTCTGCAATATTTAAATTCTATAATTAAGCAATCAAATTATGAACACTAAACAATCTGTTCAATAGAAAAATCATATGGCGGTATTGTTGCAACAATGCTTACAGTAATTTTGCATAACGCCACTATCAAAATTAAGTCTTAGTATTATGCATAAAATTTGTTTATTCGAAATCTTTAATGTTTGTTTCACTTTTTATTGTGGAAAATAGTACTTCAATTTTTAATTATTAGGATAATGATGTATATCAACTATTCGAGTCAGAAATATCTGAGTATTCACAAATGTATTAGGTCATCATCTTAATCGTATATTTCACGTAAAGTAGACATCACGTGACCCGGGTCCGTCTACGTGCACACGTCGCGAAAACTGGTTACTTAAGCCGCGTTTACACCGGGGTTGCTAACACATGTTATCAACAAATGTTGGTAACATTTCGAAAAACGCTTGTGAATTTGTTATCAACATCTCATGTTAGCAACAGATTTCCCGTGTTGTCAACAAGAATTTTGTTATCCACAAGAAGTCGGTAAAGATCAAATAATGTTAACAACATTTGTTACCAACATATGCTAACAGAGCCTTTTGGATGTTAGCAACATTTCCCCCACTTCCCCTGCCGCCATCATCACGCCAGTGACAGCCAGCCAGCGAGTGCGAAAGCATCGTTTCGTGCGAGGTGTGTTTTGTTTTGTAATTTATTTATCATGGAAAATCTTATGAGTGAGATGAAGTTGTCAAAGGATCAAGTGCTGAACTTAGTTGAATTGTTCCGCGAGAAGCCTGCCCTTTGGGGCCGAACTTGTCCACAATTTAAAAGACAAAAACCAAAAGAACTCTGCCTGGAATGAAATTTCGAGAGAGTACAGCTTCCTCCACACTCGACATCTTGCAGCCAACTGAGGTCATGCAGCCAAAATGTTAACAAAAGTTATTAACATAAATAAAGTCAAACTAGTGTTAACCGTGTTGGTAACAAAAAGTTAATAACATTTGTTGGTAATATTCAGTGTAAACGCGGCTTAAGACCCCTAAATCTGGCCTCCTATCCTAACCTAACAACGTAGGCATTATTAGAATTGTAATTGTGAAAATAATGCATGTTAATTTGTTAGGAATGTTAAGTGGTACTATCAGGATATTTTTATGATCACGTGATGCCTGTGCGAGAAGTCAACCCCCTACAATAATTTGACAGGCGCAAGATGCTGCTGTTAAAATAACCTATTTTCTAATAACTGAACTGTTTACACAAACATTATCTTTCTTTCCAAAAGAATTCAAACTAGTAACAGTAAATAGCTATACACTGAAATATAAATAATTGCATATTGTCCTTCACATTACGGTTACTACATAAAAAGTGACGTGTAGTTCAGTCTGAAAAAAATGGCGCGATTCGTCACGTTTTGGTACGACCAGAACACGTTTATCACATCAGCAACTTAACATCCGACCTAATGTAGTAGGGGAGAGGACACCTAGCATCGATCATCAAAAACGCCTTGGCTAATTATACCCTCCAAGTTGTATAACTGTTGCGGAAAATATATCAACAATGTGCACATTTTTTCTTCTCATGCATGATGATCGACCTCTTATAAAATGGCGGCCTCTCTGATGGCGTAGTGATAAAGCTGTCCCCTTTGAACGATCAAACTGCTTGAAATCTAAAGTCTGTTCTTGTCACACAACGTATACATTACAGTAAAGACATTCTACAGGGTGTACCAAAAGTTCCATTACCCCCTCTTTGAATTGTAGACAAACCTGCAAAATGTTATTTTAACAGCATGCGTATGATGGGAGGATGGTATACCATTAAATCAGACCATTGGCCACCATTTACTCTGTGTTCACATCGCCATTTTCATGGTACAGTATTATTCGCTTCCAGGTGCGATGTGAAATCCTCCGTAACTTGGCTGGCGTGAAGGAAGCAAACACACTGCGGACAGCTTCTTGAAGTTCCTCAGTTGTCTGATAACGATTATGGGCGATTGTCTGTTTGATGTGCCCCCCTAGCGCATTATCACAAGATGTCAGATTTCGACTTCGGGATGGCCATTTTAAAGGTGCTGGTAAATTTGGCGATCCTCGTCCAATCCGTTTGACTCTGAACACATCATTGAGGAATTCTCTTAAAATGACCACCCCGAAATCCAGATCTGACATCTTATGTTACGGAGGATTTCACATCGCACCTGGAGGCAAATAATAGTGTGCCATGAAAATGGCGGTGTGCACACAGATCCTCTGGAGTAAATAGTGGTCATTGGTCTAATTTGATGGTATACCATCCTCTCATCATACGCATGCTGTTAAAATAACATTTTGCAGGTTTGTCTACAATTCAAGGAGGGGTAATGGGACTTTTGGTACACCCTGTATACACTTCCGGAACGCAAACTTATCTAATTTTGATTGTGTACAAGTTTGCAAAATTGGTAAATTTTTACGTCAAATCATGCAAAGTTAGTACAAAACTTACCTCATACGTTCCGGTCCACCTCAGTTCGTTACTGCAGAAATGTGTTGAACATTTTTCCCAACTATCGGATAATAAATCACTTACAACTGCAGTCTCTCAAGTTGCACGTGCTCAACTAAAAAACAGCATAGTTTAACGAAGACGTTACAATTAATTTGTGGTATGTAATTGCATAAAACACTTTAAAAAAATGTAAATGTTAACGACCTCGAAACACAATCCGACGTTGACTCTTTCCCTCCAATTTCCAAGCACATGCTCCACAACGCCACCTGTTAATCATGAAAGGTACTAAAATAGTCTGGTTGCTGTAAGGACCAGTTGCCAAGTTTTGATTCATTGGTTTGACTCATTTTACTTCGCTTTTCTGCCACTTTTGGCTTGAAAATGAGGATGGCTGATTTGACACACCGGCAAATTATTAGTTCAGAGGAAGAAAATCACTACGATCTGTTTATTGGAGGAAGGCAACAATTAAAATTACGTGATCTGTCAAATATCTTGGAATATCAGAGCTATAAGAATCAATTTCTCTGGACTGAAAGATATGCAATACTACCGTGCGTTCATTTCGATCTTTAGCCAAGAGATCGGGTGAAGCGTGGCGGGCGGCGCTGACGGAGATGCCGACATTTGCGGCCTGTAATGCCGGCTTATTTTTATGGACATACGCAGACATTTATATAAATATTGGAAAACGAGCACTAACCTGTGTTATAAGAGTACGATTTTAATTTTAGTGACTGTATGTGCTGATGATTTTGACACGCCCATCTCCTGTGAAACACGGCGTAGAGGTTTGTTTGGAGAACGTTCTAACGCTGCTACAATTTCATCGAGTTTTGCTTCGGTTAGAATCCTTCGTTTTTGCTTAGGTGTTTTAAAATTTAACGATCAAGTTTCTCGTAATTTAAGGACAAGATGTCTAACCGTATCTCTATGTGGAGGTGAAACGCCTGGGAATTTCTGTACAAATTGCCTACACACGTCTCAACACGAGTCTGTTTTCACGTAAGTGTCATACATAAAAATTCTTTGTTCTAACGTGAACCTTGCGGCTGGCATTTCAATCGTCTCACTGACACAACATACATACACACTGCAATAACACAAGTAACGGCAAGTAACCAAGAATAACACTCTTGCGCACAGTACGAAATTAACACGCTCTTGGTTTACATCTGCTCGCCACTATATTCACAGCTCTGTCTTCATCTAGTCGCGAAGGAACAAAAAACTCGAGTTCGGAGATTTCGGATTGCAAGGAAGCTCACGAAAACCATTGACTTTTAACGGTTTCGTCTGCAGCGTAATCTTGATACAGTGTTGCACATTCGAAACCTCCAAACGATCCCAATCGACCCAAAACTCTTTCAAGGATATAAGCTTAAGCAGGGCGTTACAGGTCAAAACTATTATTAAAAGGTTTTATTATCTGTGGCTCTTAACATCGTTTCTAAAGCGTATTTATTTGTCTATATAAGGGCAGAGCTGGGATGAATTACAGAACTTTTGCGTGTTATAACACAGGTTAGTGCTCGTTTTCCAATATTTATATACATGTCAGCGTATGTCCATAAAAATAAGCCGGCATTACAGGCCGCAAATGTCGGCATCTCCGTCAGCGCCAACCGCCACGCTTCTCCCGATCTCTCGGCTGAAGATCGAAATGAACGCACGGTACTATCATGCTAGGTGCCTTCTGATGATTTTGATTTGATTTTTTATTATTATTTAGAGTAGTTTTTGCCACTTTTGGCTAATCGCGACTATGAGGATGGATGATATGATGAAATTGATGAAGGGACACTTGCAAAGAACATCAACAAAACAGTTAAAATCAGGGTTGCTAAAGGTCTAGGAATTTTAAATAAATTCAATTCCTGTCCAGGAGAGAAAATCAACAAGCGTAAATGGGTTCTGGACCATAAAGAACCCTTTTATCTGTAAAGTATTTCAATACGGTCCAGGAACCTTTTTTCCAGAGTGAATTTCAATTCGGTCCAGGAACTTTTTCAGGAACAATTAAAATACGGTTCAGGAACCTCTTTTCAATGAAACAATACGCAACTTGGACCGGATTTAAATTATGCGAGGAAAAAGGTTCCGGTCCTGCAGCGGAACCCAATAGAACCCATTAGAACATATGGGTTCCAGGACGTTTAACAATCCTGGTTAAAATACAATAATAATGTAATTATTAACGAGCTTACAATTACTGAATATCATCCATATAATCAATCGTTATTACTTATTGATTTGGCTTATTTTACTTCACTTTTCTGCCACTTTTGTTTAATGGCGAAGATGATGATGGGTGATGATGATGAAATTGATGAAGGGACACTCACAAAGAATACCAGCCGTGATCCCAACCTGTGGCACCTGGCGTCGTAGTGCGCTGTCAGTGGCGTGTCCAAGGGGGATTGGCGGGGGTCATAACCCCTTTGGCCAAAGGCAATAAAATATGGCAAAATGAGGACTGGCCACTAAAATAAATATACGTAACCCAATCCCCATTTTCAAAATCCTGAGCACCCCCACTGCGCCCTGTGCAGTTGAAGAACCCCTGCTATAATTTTCCTGGTCCCACCGTTGATTGTCAAGTTCCCATTTGCTGACATTTGGGATGTCGTACGCTTCGAAAGCCGCGGCATCGTGGCCCTCCGCAAATCCGTGCGTGTCCCACGGTCCCGATGCGGGAGGAAGCCCGAGCGGCGTGTGCGTGTATGGATGTCGAATTGCAATATTGGGCGGAAGGAGCTTGTTACGCGGTGGGCGATAATGGTGCAGTTCCCCCCCGCCGACACCATTGGCTGCTCGGTCACGGAGTCCGTTCGACCTTGGCTTCCTCGGTCGCAGGTCGCTGGCAGACGGCAGGCAGAGGAGGAGGAACACGCTCGCCTCTTTATTCAGGTAGGAGCATGCACATTTTTTTTTCATTTTTTTAATTTACCCCCTTTGAGTCACTGGCGGAGACGGTAGACATACTGGAATGCCTTGCGTGGCCTCGAGACGCCTGTTGGAGCCGTCCAGAAACGCTGTGGATTGTTTTGCTTCTTTGTTCGACTAAACAACGTCTTGCAGACGCCTTTCCGGCCGGTCTGATATAGCCAAACCATATTTCTCACAACTGGTGGGTGTTTAGATTATGATAATGTGGACTGGCCGTGAAATACCTACAGGTGTTTATTAAAGGTTTCCTTCTGTGGGGGTGTATAGGCAAACCTAGACCCAAAATAACCTTTTATGAAAATTTCTAGGCAACGTTCAAGAAATTTTGGGTGTGTGTGGGTAAATTACTGCTTAGTACTGTCCTGTCCTTTTTGAGTCCACTTTATGCACATATAGGCTAATCGGGATCTATAACCTACAGTTTAAAGTGGAATTCGAAGCATTATGTGCCTTAACCTCTCATCGAACCCTGGACACATATGAAATTGAAATTACATACATTTATTATTTTATAATTCTATGCAACTAGTAAGTAAGCGATACTTTCAAGGGAGATTTCTTTTTTCCTAATTATATAATTAAGCAATAAAAATTATGAATTCAATAGAGAAATCGTATGTCCGTTGATGTTGCAACAATGCGTATACAGAGCATTACCTGATATTCGCTACGAGACTCGGCGGCAAGCTGCCCGGCATCAGCGCTTGTCTTTCCCGGTGAACCGGCCAGCGACAGTCGCTAGAGTCGGCTAATAAAATTACAGTTTTCATATTGTGTACTAACCTTGACTACAGAAGGTGTTGAAAATTATGTCCCTCTGCTGCAACACATTCCTGGCATCTCCGAAGGAAATTGGCATTTACACGTGCAAGTTCGTCTACTGTAATTCTCCCGATTTCTCGTACAATACTCTCTTTTAACTCACGGATGGTGTGCGGTATACCCTATTTATTAAAATTTCGGTAACCACCAAACGTCTCTAATTCCCTTATTTTCGTATTTTTCACATTGATACTTACATATTCTGCATTCGTAAGGATTCTTCTATTTCGCGTTTCGTTTTTTGCAGGCAAATAATCTCAATTTTCGAAATATCGAGTATTTTTATTTTGTTCGCTTTTGCTTGCGTTACACGCGATATGGCGGAGAAATCTTGACTAGCGTAGTCCTTGATCAGTGGTTATGCAGTGTTGCACCCTTCTTCATAGAAAAATACCTACATTCGTGTTACTGATTTTGTATTTTTTCCAGGTTCGAAAACTCCACGAACCATGCACGGATAGACCCACGAACCATTCATAAATAGCCCCACGAACCATGCACGGCAAGGTTAGGTTAGGTTTGGAAACATAGTTAAATTTGTTTTTAAAAATTAGAAATTTTTTTCGGGTTCGAAAACCCCACGAACCATTCATAAATAGCCCCACAAACCATTCACGGATAGCCCCACGAACCATTCATAAATAGCCCCACGAACCATTCACGGATAGCCCCACGCAAGGGCGCCGACTTTCCAAAATTTCTGTGGGTGCATATCAATGGCGGTTAGATCTGTAATTATCAAGTATTGTATACTTTAAACAACTTACATGCACAATGATTGCAAGAGTCAATGATATTATCAACACGTTACTAAAAGAAAATACCACATTCATACAAATTAAAATGAAAAAATCTTCATAAATGCAAATAATTTTAATTGTATTGCAGAGAGAACTATGCAAGGATTTTGTTGTGAACAGAAACTACATTATGACTAACTTTATGTACCAAATAATAATAATGATAATCATGACATGTTAACTTTCAAAATAAAACACATTCCTTCTTACGCCATTTGCACTTATGAATTTGTTTGCAATTTTGGTAATCTCAATATACTCCCATTGTTATTGTGGGGACTGCCTTTGACTTGGCCAGAGACAGGCAAGGAAGGGGGGAATATGTTGCTTGGTTGCCTTTGCATAAACACATTTGAATCAATTATGTTTTAGAGGTTAGAAATTTTAACTTCCATCTCAATGTTTTAATTGCTTATTATTTTTTGATAATGGCAAGTGAGAAATATATACTTTATTTTGTTTTAATCAAACTAAAAATCTTGTGGGTGCGGCGCACCCACAAGATTATATATGTGGGTGCTCGAGCCCCGGAGCACCCACGTAGTCGGCGCGCATGGCCCCACGAACCATTCATAAATAGCCCCACGAACCATTGACGGATAGCCCCACGAACCATTCATAAATAGCCCCACGAACCATTCATAAATAGCCTCACGAACCATGCACGGCAAGGTTAGGTTAGGTTCTGTTAGGTTAGGAAACATAGTTAAATTTGTTTTTCAAAATTAGAATTTTTTTTCGAGTTCGAAAACCCCACGAACCATTCATAAATAGCCCCACAAACCATTCACGGATAGCCCCACGAACCATTCATAAATAGCCCCACGAACCATTCACGGATAGCCCCACGAACCATTCACGGATAGCCCCACGAACCATTCATAAATAGCCCCACGAACCATTTACGGATAGCCCCACGAACCATTCATAAATAGCCCCACGAACCTGATAACCGTCGCTGCGCTTAAACTTGCAGAACAATTATCAATGCAAATAAAATTGCGTAATTAACGATAACCGTTATATTTAAAATAAATACAATACAGGCGCAGAAAATCTCACAACTTCCATCACCATTTTTAGTACTTATTATTTCTCGTTGCTATGGTTACATCAATTTCATTTCATGTATTTTATACAGCGTGATAAGATGATTATAACAATATCTATAAAACAAACATGCATAAGTTAAAAACAACATCAATAACATAAATAATATTAACTTTGAACATGACAGTTTGAGAATAGGACAGTCTCAATCTCTCCCCTTCTCCTGAGAAAAAAAATGAACATAACATTTTTTTTTTTTTTTTTTTACATAATATATAAGATTTGAGTCCTGCTTTTAATATACACTCGTCAGGATAATGAGAAAGTTCACTTTACATAATGAACCAATTCACAAATTTACAATACTCTTTTTACTAAAGTTCTGAAAATGTCATCTTAGTGTTCGAATTTGCAGCTACTTATGCATTAATCATAACAATTACATTAGTTTAAGCAATTCTTCCCTTTTCTCATCAGAACAATTAAATTTCTTGATATTTGACAAGTTCTGCCTTGTTGTTATCTTATTTCCGTCCATAGACATCAAAATTGTATAATTGTTTTTCACAGCATCAACTATATAGGGTCCAAGCCATAATTCCATAAACTTATGAATTTTCTTGTTAATTGCACTACTACGTTCATGATTTTTCACTAAAACAATATCACCTGGGACAATCTTCAATTTATTAGCATCACACTCAATAGTTTTGGGCTTATATCTTTCCTTAATACGTGCTTTGGCACTATATGTAGAGGGTTAAGATATGGTGAAGAATCTTGGTAAATAATTCCCCATTTCTCCCACTTGGAAAGCTCTTCTTCTAAAGGTAGTCTCCTTGATATTGGTATGGGATAAGGTGTGCGTGTAATAGGTGTTACAGTATCTAATTGAATCTTGTAAGGTTCAACAATTGCTTTTCTAGGTTTATCTGAAAATTGTACGTGATAATACGACAGAAGTTTGAATAAATCAGCTTTCTGCAAATTGTCTAAATTATCATTTCTAAAAGCAGACTCATAAATGGACTTCTTAGCTGGCATATATTCTACATCATCATTCAAAGTTGACACATCACGTAACAATCTACATGAATAACTTTCATTATCATTTAATGTATCTTCGGAACAAAAGTTAGACTTTGTACAATACTTCAAATCTTCTGTAGAAGAACATTGCCGAGTTAAAACAGAGGAAATTTCCTTTCCTTTATCATTTAGCAAACTTACATTCCCTTCTTTAAAATCAATTACAGCTTTATATTTCCTCAAAAATGGAACTCCTAAAATGACATCGGCATTCAACTCTTTAAGAACAAAAAATTCCATAGAAAAATATTCGTTCTTTATCTGCAGATTAATAATTTTACTGCCAACAACTTTACACTTCTTGGATCCAGCGAAACCGGTGAGTTTTACATCTTCCACGTTATCCAGTTTAATGTTGCCAATCAAAGACGATAGTTTACACCAAACGTCAAAATTTAGAACATTTGCCTGACTTCCAGAATCTATAATACAAACTACAGGTATTTGACAAATAATTCCTTGAATAACTGGAACTTCAGTTAATGGAACCGGAATATCATAATCACTAACAGTCCATTCAGGTTCTTCTTCAAACCATTCCAATAAAAAATTCACTTGTAGTGGTTCCGATATTAAGTCTTTATCATCACGTACATTCATAATTTCCTGTGTTTGAAATGAATTTCGTTTGTTCAAATTTGGCCTCTCTGAAAGAAAGCAGAGTGAACGAGGCACTTCCATCCGCTCCTTTAATTTAAATTTGTTGTTGATTGGTAAGATGTTCCAATACCAGATTGTCGTGTAAAGGTCCTTGATACATTTCCAGAAGGAGAATTTGATATTCCAGAAGTTGTAGATGCATTTTGTGGTTGTAATGAAGTCACATTAACAGGTTGACTGTAAGTAGGAGCGAGAGCAGGCTCACTTGAATACTGCGCTTGCCTATTGTAGAAAATTCTTCCATTCTGACTACTGTTAGGTAACTGAGAAGTTATAGCATCCTGATTATAATTCCTATTTGTAATGTCACCGGAAATACCAGAGTATGCATTATTTCTTTGGAATCTGAAATTATTTCTGTTATTATATGTAAATCCTGAATAGCCTCGATTATTTCTACGTCCTCTAAAATTACCATTGCTACCTCTAAACTGTCCATATCTTGAATTAGCATTGCCAAATTCATTAGTAAAGGGTACTTGAGCATCTATCGACGAAGTCTGAGTAGAAGACGAGCAAGTGTTTTTGGTGTGTTTAACATTAATTTGCTTGACACTAAATTTTGATTTCATACTGTCAGGATTCTTGTTGGGTTTAACCTTACTACTATTATCGGTTTCTTCCGGTAGGTAAATAAGTCCTCTTCTACTAGTTCGGACAACATCTAATTTCCTTAACATAGTTGTTAACTGGTCCATAGAACGTATCTCATGACAAGTTATGTTATTAGCTATATTATTTGGTAACTGGCTAATAACTAATTGAATAACATCCAATTCGTTTGGGTTCTCAACTAAATTGCAATAATTGGAATATGTTTTCAACGCAAAGCTTTCTAAATCACCATGTACTGTAGGATCATACTTCCTGTTCCTTAATACTGATAACTGAGACTGTATTATTTCCGGACTTGCAAATTGTTTCATGAATTCCCTTTGAAAATGATCATATGAAGAAAACATACGTTTGTGAGTTCTATACCAGTACGCAGCTCTGTTGGTGAAACACTGCTGAATACTCTGTAGCCTTTTGTTAATTGGAATGCCCATAAGATCAAGCATAGAATTAAGATGTTCTAGATATTCTCGAGCCGATTGGTCTTTTATTTTCCCAGAAAATTTGGGTAAATGAGACAGTTCATTTATCTTTACATATCTGTTTCCTCTATCCCCAACAGTAATTACAGGTAAAGACGTTGGAGAAATACAACGATCAAACTGACTTTGTGAATTATCACAGTAATTGTTATTTGTATTTGACTCATTAACAGCAATTTCAGCATTTGGACAACTTGTGCCAGTCATTAAATTTGCATTACGCCTTTCACCTTGAAACCATGGTCTGCAAGCTTCATTCTGCAAGGAAGAAATATGACGAAACCCACACGTTTCACCAGCGACATTAGTATGATGAACGACAGGGAGGTTAGGTTCTTGCGAGTATGTAAAAATTTGATTTATGTAACTATTTTCACCATCAGCAGAACAACATTGTTGAACGTTGGAATGTTTATCAATATTTGTAACGGTAGAATGCAATCTAGAAGTTGTCTGCATATTGTTAATCGCATAATTACTTGTATCCTTAAACTGTACACTATTAGGTGACATATTATTTCGATAATGTTCCTCATTGCAGGTTGGAATAAATCTTTTGTTTCGCTTCCAGCGAACACGATTTCGAACATGTGGTTCATCGAACGTTGTTTTCACATGCGTTGTTAAAGATTCATCAGATGAATAAGTAGATGAATTAGTCACCCCCGAGTCAACTGCATTTCTAGCCCTTTCACGTGATGTCTTAGTTTGAGAACTATTTTGTGCAAGGGTAGATTTCAGATTTCCCTTTGTGTTGCGTTGAGAATTTGCATAATTAGTTTGTAAAACATCAACACGAGATTCTATATGTTGCAACCTGTTATTACAATCAGTAATATACATACCAAGATGTACATTTTCCCTACCAGCAACTTCCAACGATGATAATCTATTATTAATATCAGTTATTTTGGAAGAACATACTGTAATAGATTTATCGTGTTCACTAATCAAATCTTTATTTATTAAAATTTGTTGCCCTTGAACGTCTTGTTCTGTTCGGATTTGAGAAATATTGCTATTTAAAACACTTCCCAAATGTTCATTTTTCTTGACACATTCGGAAGATATTGAATCAAGTTGTGTTTTAACATCGGAAGTCAAGTTGTCTAATCTTTGATTAACAGCATTAATTTCTTTATGAACCAATTCAAATTTGGAAGTTAGGTTACTATAAATATCCAATTCCAATTGTTCAAACTGAGACTTAATATTCTCATTAAACTCTGCAAATTCTTGATTAGATTGCTGTAACTGTAATTTCATATCTTGGTTAGCAAGATCCATTCGGGTTTTTAGTTCTTCATTAGACTGTTCTAACTGCAATTTTATTTCAGCATTAGACTGTTCTAACTGTGATTTCATAGAATTTTCTAACTGATATTTCATTTCAGCATTAGACTGTTCTAACTGCGATTTCATTTCAGCATTAGACTGTTCTAACTGCGATTTCATTTCAGCATTAGACTGTTCTAACTGCGATTTCATTTCAGCATTAGACTGTTCTAACTGCGATTTCATTTCAGCATTAGACTGTTCTAGTTTCGTCTTGAGGTCTTCATTAGAAGCGACCATTAGCAATTGAATACTCTTAACAGTACTTAACAAATCACCAAAATTCGGGTTAAGAGTTTCTAGATAAGCTGGCAAACTAAAAGGATCATAATCTGGTTTGCAATCTTTACAATAATAATTTTCTAGTGTAGTCGAATAAATTGTCCAGTGAGTGACTGTAAGTTTGAGACAAGATATATGATGCCATGACGAGCACTGTGTACACTGAACATACCGCAAATCATTGTCAGGATCATTACAACAAGATAATTTGTCGGGTTTTGTAGAACAAACATCATGTTCTGTAGTATTCGCATTACTGGAAGCGACTACGGGATTACCAGCATCAAAGTAAGTAGTCATTGTATTAGCCTGAATGTTTGTTTCTTTACGCGACGATTTAGATTTACTTTGTTTTAACTTATCAGCCATTGTGATCTTTACACATATGACGATTCACTTAAGAAGTTATGTTATACAAGCACACTGAAGAATGTGACATAAGTCTTAATTCAGCATATGCCAAAAATTCTGTTCCATTACAACAGACATTCTTACCACTATCAGAAGATTGCACACTTTTTGAACAATCCTGGCTTCTGGGTCGCCACTCTTGATAACCGTCGCTGCGCTTAAACTTGCAGAACAATTATCAATGCAAATAAAATTGCGTAATTAACGATAACCGTTATATTTAAAATAAATACAATACAGGCGCAGAAAATCTCACAACTTCCATCACCATTTTTAGTACTTATTATTTCTCGTTGCTATGGTTACATCAATTTCATTTCATGTATTTTATACAGCGTGATAAGATGATTATAACAATATCTATAAAACAAACATGCATAAGTTAAAAACAACATCAATAACATAAATAATATTAACTTTGAACATGACAGTTTGAGAATAGGACAGTCTTAAGTATTTTAAATAGCAATATTTCTCAAATCCGAACAGAACAAGACGTTCAAGGGCAACAAATTTTAATAAATAAAGATCTGATTAGTGAATACGATAAATCTATTACAGTATGTTCATCCAAAATAACTGATATTAATAATAGATTGTTATCGTTGGAAGTTAGGTTAGGTTCTGTTAGGTTAGGAAACATAGTTAAATTTGTTTTTCAAAATTAGAATTTTTTTTCGAGTTCGAAAACCCCACGAACCATTCATAAATAGCCCCACAAACCATTCACGGATAGCCCCACGAACCATTCATAAATAGCCCCACGAACCATTCACGGATAGCCCCACGAACCATTCACGGATAGCCCCACGAACCATTCATAAATAGCCCCACGAACCATTTACGGATAGCCCCACGAACCATTCATAAATAGCCCCACGAACCATTCATAAATAGCCCCACGAACCATTCATAAATAGCCTTAGAGATACTGGGGAAAAAGGGGGGTGGGTTATAACCCCCATCAACCTCACATTGAGCACGCCACTGATTCTGTGCACGTCATGTTGTCGCAAGTTCGTAATCAGAAATGATGAACAGTAACTCACGTTTATTTACGTTCTAGAACTGTTACACAGTTACAAAACCGCGTATTTGGAAACACTGACCGGTTGTTACGTCATGAAACGCTCGCAAATATTTGGTTCACGTAGTAGACGGACATCAAGGGAACAGCTTCCGTGCATCGGAGTGACATTAATGTCGAAAATTACATGATTTACCGGCAAAAAAATATTCAACGAGGTGAAAACAAACTTCCAAGACCTTCCTAAAGTATAAGTAAAGCCATTTCGGTAAGTACTTTCTCCTGTAAAATTGAAGAAATACGTTTTGGGGATACGAAAATTTTACCATTTTTGTTTGTTCGCTTTCGCTTGCGTTACACGCAATATGGCGGAGAAATCTTGACTAGCCTAGCGTTGTCCATGATCCGTGGTTATGCAGTGTTGCAACCTTCGTCATAGAAAAATACCTACTTTCCTGTTACTCATTTTGTATTTTTTCCCAGGTTCGAAAACCCCACGGACCATGCACGGATAGCCCCACGAAAGATTCATAAATAGCCCCACGAACCATGCACGGCAAGGTTAGGCTAGGTTAGGTTAGTTGGTAAGGCAAACATAGTTAAAATTGTTTCGTTCATTTACGTTCTACAACTGTTACACAGTTACAAAACCGCGTGGTTTGAAACACTGACCGGTTATTACGTCATGAAACGCACGCAAAAATTTGGTTCACGTAGTAGACGGACATCAAGGGCACAGCTTTTGTGCATCGGAGTATTAATGTCGAAAATTACATGATTTACCGGAAAAAAATTTAAGCGAGGGGAAAAAACACTTCCAACACCTTCGTACAGTATAAAGAAACTCATGTCGGTTAGTACTTTCTCCTGTAAAGTTGAAGAAATACGTTTTGCGGATACGAAAATTTTACCAAAAGCACCAAATCAACCCACTTTAAACTGTAGGACCAGTCCCGATTAGCCTTTCTGTGCATTAGTGAGCTCAAAAACAAACTCTGTATTTTGTGCTTCTCTCCCAAAAAAGACTGTTTCTGTGGATAAATCACTCGATCCCACCGGAATATCACATATACGGAAATAATTTGTGTAAAAAAAAAAAAATTGAATCCGCCGAAAATGAACTCCTAGTTGAACCAGTGGCAGAGACGCGCCAATAATGCAACCTTTGCTTTTCTCATAGGTGTGAGTTGAGTTTATTCGGAATTTTTCATCCGGAAGGAGTGTAAAATTAATTTTAGAACCGAAATGACCATAAATTGGTTCTTGGCGAAAAAAATGAAAGGGTGTTTCGAAATCATTTAGGAGGGGGGTGTTGGGGGAGGTGAATAAATCGAACGAACGAACTTCCAGGAATTATGTTCAGGTCAACATCTCTGGACGTTCCGAGAGAAGCGGAAATTCCCAGAAGGAGTCAACCTATTTTCCAGAAGCTCTTCTTTCCTCAAACTAATCATACCCAAATATTCTCAGATAAGGAATTCCTTCTGAGTAACCGAAAAGAAAAAAACAAACGCTTGTCAGCCACACTATCTTGAACTGGCAGGACGGGTCAACGGGCGACAAGTTTCAAATAATTTCTTCCTTTCTTAAGCACCGATTCCACTGCAATGAGGAATGAATAAACAGAGCTTGGTATATGCATAGTAGATAAACGCCTGTTTGCCCGTTTCCCCTTGCGGATATTGCTATCAAGTCGAAACAAGATTGACGTTGATCTGAACACCCCCACACAGGTAGTCCTAGTTTCCAAACATTGTTTGGTCCAAAACATGCCAGTCCTTTTTTGTTTCTTGAGTGAGTCAACTCGTTGATGACGTAATAATAAATATTATAAACTAATGGTAATCAGTATAATATATTCTTGGAAAGATTTTTACTCAAAACACCACGTAAGCGACGACCTATTAGAAGTGCTTTTCTTTTAAATACATAGTCATTCCTACCTAGATATTTCAGTGGAAAATGCAGGCTCCATCAGGGCTCGAACCCGGGTCTCTGGCATACCGTGCCATTGCTCTACCACTGCGCTACCGAGCCAAACTGGCCGCGCCTGAATTTTCGGTGTCGCTGTTTTACTTGTTTGAAATCCCCTCTGCGGGATCCTACCGCTACGGGATCTGTTGCCTTTGAAAACTGTAGACGTCGACATTGCCTGGTTCCTCCCAGTGTAGAAATGACACTGTTCGAGTTCTGGTCGAGCCTGCATTTTTCGCTGAAATGTCTGCGTAGTACATCTCCTGTGTGTGTCTAATTTAATAAATAGTCATTCCTATATTTTGCTTTATATTTACCCACCCTAGTGAAGCAAAATCTTTGAAAGTTGGGGAGCAAATGAAATTATATTTCGAAAACTCTCCGCATTATTTTCCATGATCTCTTCTTAGAACAAGTGCAGTTGTATTGGAACACTTTCTTCAAAAATTGCTTTGACGGCAATATAGAATACACTGTTCGAAGTTACCGTGACATTTACCTCGGACAGTGGGATGCACAAGTACTAGCAAGAAAATTGTCCATCACCATGTATATTCTCTTTGCTTTACGCACTGAGAGCTTCTAGAATTGAAACAAAACGTCGAACAAGATGCTGACAACCTCTGCACCATTGATTGATTGATTTGGTGCTTCAAGTCCACTTTATGCACAGTGAGGCTAATCGGGACTAGACGTACAGTTTAAAGTGGGATCCGAACCACTATATGCCTCCACCTGGTATCGAACCCGGGACCCCTTGATTACAAGGCGACGACGCTACTACTCAGTATACGTAAAAATTTAGTCCTTAGAAACATGTGGGATGCAACAGAAGAATTAATGAAAATAGCCATGGAGAATTTGTAGAGCAATACTTGTGCATCCATTGTACAAGATTATATCGATAACACTGAACAGTCTGACTGTTATTTTGCAAAAATGAAACGCATTTTTTAAATTTAAATTTGAATAATTTATCATACAATGTCAACGCTCAAGCAATTGAACAATTGATCCACAGAATAGTTTCCTAATCGCCAGACTATTGACACAAGCCGAAATTATTCGTCATATCTCACGTAAGCCTCCCCGATGGCTTGTAGGTATCGTCGCCGCATTGTAATCAAGGAGTCCAGGGTTCGATATCTGGTGGAGGCACATTGCACAGTGGTTCGGATCTCATTTCAAACTGTAGGACCAGTCCCGATTAGCCTATCTGTGCATAAAGTGGACTTAAAACAACAATTGAAAGAAACAAATTTCAAATACCGTTGAATCCAGAGTTCTCGATATGAGAGCTATACTTGGAAGGGAAAAACCGGACATGTCATTCAGTGAGATGTCAGTTACAGGCCTTGATGCTCAAAAATCTCTGAAGTTTATAGTATCTCACTGAAGAATGGTACAGTGACCTAAAGTTAAGTATAACTTATGACGCACCAGGAAATTTGTGGGGTTTTCAGGGTTCGAACATTGAATCCGTATCATTGATATCAACAATGAGCTATCAGTGCAATACTCTTTAGTGTCATCACATCTTCGTTAGATACTCTGCGTATTCCAGACTGGTTTGCTGCATCATATCGTAGTTGTGCCATAATTTGTCACGTATAATCGATATATTCAGGATTATATTAGTATAATATCAGGTATTTATGTTAATGTCGTGTAGTACCTCACAAAAAGAAAAATGAAAAGAAGAAGAGGGTGGTTTAAGCAAAATTTTCAATCTGTGATACAGTGGGATACATAAGTATTACCAGGCTAATTGTCCATTAGTTTCGTTAATTATTCTCTTACATCCTACATGATTTTGTTGAATGAAATTGTACTGAGACTGGTGCAAAAGTTGTTAACTTATTCGTTGGTGTTTTGTTTGAATTTTTCAACCTCGTATTACTAAAAAAAAGTGAATGATCACAGCAGTGGACAATTTGTCTGATAATAATTGTTCTTCCCACTTTACAGTGTGCCAAAAACCCGCCATAAATACGTAGAAACAAGTAGGTGTATTTGAACAATTTAATTAGCGTTGATAATATGTCGATTTGGTGTTATGTTGTGTGGATAAATCGAAGCTCCAGAAGACTTTAGTGTTACGTATAGAGGTGAAGCACTAAGATATTTCCGCCAACACTTTACAACGTCATAGTTGATAAACTAAATAGCAAAAGAGGTTCTATGGTGTATGCGATAACACTTTAAAACGATTGGGCTCACACTGCACGTGTAAGTTTTCTCTCGAGCTTTGTTCCGTCTGAACGGAACTTTTCCCCCTTCCTTGAAAGAATTGTATTTATTCACTTTCCCGATCTGCTGTGTACTTATTTGCGCTGGTGTGACAAAGTAGCATGTTGCGTTTTTCTTTTTGACCCAGTTAATTCTCAGCCATATCGTCGAAACAACAAGCATTTTTATGTATTGAAGTCGGTAGAATGTCGAGGTTATTTTGCGTCACTTTCCACTGATTCGAACCTACGACTCCGGACTTCGTAGCGTCTTACGCTAATCACTGCGGTACAGAAGCCGGGTTCTTTTGAACTAAATTTCCTAAAGAAAATAACGCCTGTGGCCGAGTGGTTAGCACATCGCGCTGCGACGCCAAGGGTCCCGGGTTCGTATCCCGGTCGGGCTTGGTTGTTTGTGAATGTCCATTCATCCATTTCATCATTTCATCACTCATCCCCATCTTCGCAAATTAGCCAAGAGGCACAAAACGCGAAGTAAAATAAACTAAAGCAATCAATCAATCAAGAAAATAACGCCTAATACGTAAAAGCTAATGTGTATGAATTATTCGAATAATACTGTCATATTAGCTTTTTATTGTTACTACCCTGGATAGAAGTTTGCACAAATGTTATATGAAAAATTAGGGGATGGGCGGATGTCTTCTAGCTTACGAAACGCAGTGTTCGCCACCGGTTCAATGGATTCAATATATTCACAGTTCAATATACATATTTGTCGCTATTTATATAAAACATAATTGTGGAGTTTCTTTCCGTAATTATGATTTCTGCAATAGTGTAAATTATAGTTCAAGTGGCTTTAGCATATTTTAGTGACGCGTAAAAAGTAGCTATAGCCTACACCGATATAAAATTTACAAATAATGATAACTGATATAGTAACGTTGATTGTCAATGTTTCTTGAAGAATATGAATGTGTGACTACATTAGGTTGAAATAAATACACTCCGTATAAGAAGGATATAAACTGTGAGGAACCAAGATATATATATGAATTATATACTTATGTTCATGAAAATAATAAAATGGCAGAATTCTGCACTAATTTATAGATTGATTGTAGATATATCGGATCGGTTATGTCTGTATCGGTCAATGCCGATTGATTGATTAAGTTGGTGTTTTAAGTTCACTTTATGCACAGTAAGGTTAATCGGGACTGGACCTACGGTTTAAAGTGTGATCCGAACTACTATGTGCCTGCACCGGGCATCGAATCCGGGACCCCTCGATTACAAGGCGACGACGCTACCACTACGTCATGGGGGTGATACCGATAGAGTACCAATTAATATGTACAGTCTGCCCGTTTGATATCCCATTTCTTACAGTCTCAAATCTCCGAAAATGACAGACATTCATTTGAGTCGACTTTGCAACACCAAATTAATTCATCCTCCATTGCCGATTCCGTTCACACGACACGAACAAAAGCAGAAGAAGTTACTCCCTTCCTTCCCTGTGAGACCACAAAAAGCCCTTCCGTCATCAGTTCGAGATATCATGGAAAAAATATGCCATTGCACATGACGGGAATGCAGTACGGTGGGCTCGTTGCCTGTCGTTTCTACTTTTCCAGTTGACGTAGTCATTAATAAAATTTATTTCCAACTTCACCAGTGATAGATTGTTGACGCATTTTCTTTTCCGAAAGGAGAAGTTGCCTTCTAAAAGACTTCGAGTATGTAATTTGCGTAGTAACAAAATCCAAATAAGGGTTCCTTTGCAATTGCACCAATCACGAGCACAACAGGCATAATTTGCGAACAAAATCAGTGCCTGAGCCAGAGTTTACTTTTATTTTTTTATTTTTCCGAATTGTCAACAGTAGGCACGAAATTTCCATTCTCATGCATTTAGTTAGAAGCACATGATCTAAGCTACCCCATGAACTTGTATTGTGCCTGCCTCACTGATATTAACAAATATCTTGCCCATCAATTTACTTGAAGTTCTCTGTTCTTTTTTTTTCACGTTGCTACTCATAATTTCCACCAATGTATGACAACTAAATGAAAATTAGTCGTTACGTCTGCTGACCTTTGCCAAGGAAATAGATCTTGTATATTTGTGACACATCACGCTTTTTCCTCAATGATGAGCTGCTACTTCCTTCCGGCGGAGGCACCGCTTAATGTACTCTGTAAATGTATTCACCATTAACATATTTGGATCATTGTAAGGAAATTACATGATTATTGTCAATGTTTAATTCTAATTGATGACATTAGATACACTAAGATGTTATGGTCAGCAACGTTTTCAGAGGATATTTTGTTCTGTTCAACAGAAAACCGCACAAGCACAACGTGTTTCAGATTCGATTGGTCGCAATTATCTGAAGTACTCTAACCAAGTAACCGTGTTTGAGAAAATATATCGTTTTTCTATAAAACTAACACCAGGATAGAACTGAAGGCTGAAAAAAAAGTTGGTATTATTCAGAATCACAGAAGAGACCAAAATTTTTTACCCTTCTTATAATCAACATCCTTCGGTCTGATTTCCGGAGGGATGGAACATATTTTTTAAAACACGAATTAAATATGTACTTACAATTCATATCATAATAATGCTGTCTCATCGTTAAATGTTTTTAAATTTTTGTTCAGGAGAAAAAATGGTTTTTCATTCAATTCTTGATTAGCGATTTCTATAAGCACCCCCCCCCCCAATATGGTCATGTGGGATCAAAATTTATCCTTATATCCTCCTACAACAAACCTTACACCCCCTCACCCAGACTGAAAAATTTGGATAATCCCCTAATGAATCTAGATTGTTTTTTTTCCCCACTAGGATCTACGTACATGATTGAAATCTCATTCACGTCTCAGTTTTTGAAATTTGTCTCCAGTATCTGGAATTTCGCCAATGGTTCAACTATCGGAACAATTCCTCCACATAAAATTGTCCAAAAAACTAACCAGGCAAGTTTTCTGAAGACTGTCTAGTTCCTAAAGCTTATAGCTGGCAGCACTTATGCTATCCATCACGATTTTCAGCGCCCACGGCCACGTGTGGAGGTTTCCGTGTACCCCTCTGTGACAGCTCGCGGCTGTCATACGCCTGGAGAAGGTCCAACGTCAGATAGGAAAACAGCTCCAGATTTTCTCTGCTCTCCTGTGACGTGGGTGGGAGTGCCCTCGGGAAGAAATAGCCGTATTTCCCTTCAGTTCCCCAAGGATGCTATAAATGCACGCTGCAGATGATCCAGAATACGCATTAACGAAACCATTACTCTTGGAAGCAAGGGCAGTTTACTTTTGAAGGGTTTTTATTTGTTTTCACTTATTTACGCCTGGCACACCTTAATTGAATCATATGAAGGAACGAGGGGTGCTCGGTATTTCATAAAGTAGCGGTACTACTTACCCTAAAATTACTAACACTTTGCCATATAATGTAAACCAATGGTTTCCAACCAGAGTTCCGCAACCGTATGTTGTGCGTTATGCAAGGATCATTGAAAACGTAGCATCACTTTTCTTCCACTGTTGGCTAATCGTGACAATGAGGGTAAGTGATAACTAGATGTAGTTAATGAAAGAACACTCACAAAGAGCACCCATGCCCAGGTCGTGACTCTAACCTGAAAACTTCGGTGGCGAGGCCGACGTATAAATGGATAAGTTTCAGGTGAGCTATGTAGACAAACACAGGGCCTTCAACACACACATGTGAATGTTTATATCTTTGTCAGTTCTTATATCTTGTGGTGTCTGAGGGAAGTAAAGTTACCATTCTTCATTTATAAGATTGGATTGATTTGGTGTTTTAAGTCCACTTTATGCACAGTACAGTAAGGTTAATCGGGACTGGACCTACAGTTTAAAGTGGGATCCGAACCACTATGTGCCTCCACCGGGTATTGAACCCGGGACCCCTTGATTACAAGGCGAGAACCCTACAACTTCGCCATCGGGGAGGCCATTCATTTATAAGAAATTGGGGTTTGTTCTAGCCAATAAATTGGTCTCTGCTGTACTTTTAATCAGGTTAGTGCACAATATAATTAAATTACCTAGAACCTTTTATTGCAAAGATATAAATAATAATAATACACTATCATCTGCAGAATCGGATGTTTACACATCTACGCTCCCTGTGTGAATATATTTGCATCACGTTTATTCACACGGGGTGATCCGAATACTTAGGTAGATACTCAGTTCAAATCTTACCACATCTTGGGAGTTGTTGCTGCTGTGGGGAAAAGAAAAAAAAGCTCAGCTCTTACGTTGTATGAAGTCACCATCGGCCTACTGATAACCACATATCCTTGTCGCACGTTCCATCCCGACGCGTGCTTACGCACGGATGTATTCCATTCACGCATCGAGGCAACAATGCTGGCTCATCTTCATTTCCACACGCGTTATCTTGTCCACCCTTCCCTTGCCCTTTTATCTTCCTGCGGTGTCATATAATAACGAGAAGATCTGCTGGATATTATCTGTTGCCATGCTTATGTGAAAGATGTGTGGTGATGATTTAGTAATGTCTCACTTTGCAATATTTATCATTACTCTCAATAGCAAGTTCTTAAACGTTTAAATTTCCTGAAACGTAATGGACCAATATATCCATTTTCAAGTTGTTATTCATAATTTACAAAACAAATCTATGCCTTGGAAATTGAAATGTCGATATTCTTCTACAGGTATTAGGTCTTGGATATTTGTGACACATTATGATTTTTTTCTCTTTAAGATGAGCTGTTTCTGCTTCCCTCCGGAGGCGGCGCCACTGAATGTACTCTGTAAATGTATTACCCGTTACTATATTTGGATTATTACAAGAAGATTACATGGTCATTGTCGATGTTTAATTCTGATTGATGGCATCAGAAGTTAGGGCCCGCATCGTGTACAGAGAACCTTCGATGTCAAGGTATTAACTTTTTGGACGCTTATGTACCAACTTGCAGCAATTTCTTCTATTACTCGTCTTTCTTCTGCGGATAAGATTTCAGTATGCTTGAAGATTCAAAGAACTTGGCGGCCTAATACAGTTCAATGAGTTTTACTCAATACACCTTCAAAGCAAGACCTACCTGAAGGCGTCGTCGCCTTGTAATGAAGGGTCCCGGATTCGATACCCAGTGGAGGCACATAGTGGTTCGGATCCCACTTTAATCTGTAGATCCAGTCCAGATTAGCCTATGTGTGCATAAAATGGACTTAAAACAACAAATCAAACAAACAAACAAACCTTCAAACTAAATACGAGGGACAGTCAAATCAAAAGCTTAATTGGTTTTCGTTTTGGATCTAGTAGATTTCTGCATGTAAAGTTGCACACGTTTGCTGCATTTTAGTATATATCTATTGCTGATCCACAAATATTTCAAGTCTTGACTTAGTGCCTGTATATCTCAGGAAGAAGAATCTTTTGGATGCACGTGCAGTCAATTAGGACCCATTGGAAAGGTCTTTCCACCCATCTGCCTGCGAACTGAAGCCATTGTCGTACTTCTCCCTCCATTAGTAAACTTGCTGGCATGGCAATCATGAATAGAGATATTGAATTTTAATTTGCCAGATAATTTCTATAAGTTTTAGGCTTCCAGAGGGCAAGAAACCACTGATCTTCACTGGTGCAAGCGTGTGAAGGAGGTGCCATCTTTAAAAATGATGAAAATGGTGTTGTGAAGCTCACTTGCACCCTTGAGGTCGTTTTGTAAATAGCAGTTGATACCTGATGTAAATTTGACAGTCTGTCATGTAATTTTTATCTGACTTTTAAGGCTATTATTTGACTCACCCTCGTATTTACCATTCTTACCTACGTTCCTGCTAACTTTTTTTGTTTACGTTTGCCAGAAAGTTTAACCAAACGTGCTTTGTTAATTCAAACAAATTATTTCTTCTCTCTGTCTGTAGTGAAGAGTGAGTGTCTGTCTATCCTTTCGTTACATACGCATACATCCATTTCATCCAATCTAAAAGTCAACTGTTTTTAGGATTAAGAAACTTCCTTTCTTCTCTTCCAGGTACAGCAAGACTCGGTTCAGTTCCCGTCGAATGAGGAAGCGGGTGGTGTTCAAGAATGGTGATTGCAATGTGGTACAGGGCAACGTGGCGAAGAGGAGACGACGCTACCTGCAGGACATATTCACGACCCTTGTGGACATCCAGTGGCGGTGGACGCTCCTCGTGTTCGCCCTCAACTTCCTCCTCAGCTGGCTTGGCTTCGCGGTCATCTGGTGGCTCATCGTCTTCACCCACGGAGACCTCAAGGAGGAGCACCTGCCTCAAAACCAGGAGGAAAGCGGATGGACTCCCTGCGTCATGGAGATCAACAGCTTCGCCTCCTGCTTCCTCTTCAGCGTGGAGACCCAGCACACGATCGGGTACGGGTCGCGGCACACCACGGAGGAGTGCCCGGAAGCAATCTTCGTCATGTGTCTTCAGAGCATCACCGGGGTCATGATCCAGGCCTTCATGGTCGGGATCGTGTTCGCCAAGCTGTCCAGGCCGAAGAAGAGGACCCAGACGCTCCTGTTCAGCAGGAACGCCGTCATCTGCCAAAGAGACGGTCAACTTTGCCTCATGTTCCGAGTGGGCGACATGCGGAAGTCGCACATCATAGAGGCTCACGTCAGAGCACAGCTCATCCGCCGAAAGGTCTCTAGGGAAGGGGAGCTGCTACCTTACCACCAGCACGAGCTCAAGATTGGAATCGACGGTGAGGAGGACCGCATCTTCTTCATCTGGCCGACGACCATAGTCCACAAGATAGACGAGAAGAGTCCGCTGTACGCCATGTCGGCGGCGGAGATGATCAGGGAAAGGTTCGAGATCGTCGTCATCCTGGAAGGTGTGATAGAGTCGACGGGTATGACCACTCAGGCGCGGTCCTCCTACTTGCCGAGCGAGATCCTCTGGGGACACAGGTTCGAGACCCTGGTGGCGTTCAAGAAAGACAGCGGCGAGTATGAGGTGAACTACAGCCTCTTCAATAACACGTACGAGGTCGACACGCCGCTCTGCAGTGGGAAGGACCTCGATGAGCTACGGAAACTCCAAGGGGACCCGCAGCTCATAGGTAAGAACCTCTTCTCATTCCTCTGCCTTTTTTTTTTTTAGCATAGAGAAGTACCTAGTCTTACCATAAATACTGTCACAAAGTTTTAAGTAAATTGACACAAAATGCTGAGAGATATTGTAATATCCTAATAACATTACTGAAATGGATGCATGACAAATCAAAATCACAAATCATTATTCAAAATGGCCACCCGTAGCATGCACACATTCCGTAAGTCTTTGTGGCCACGCATCAATTGAATTACGCAACACATCGACTGGAAAATGAGAACTGCCTTCAGAAGAGACCGACCACTGTAAACTTTCAATATTGGGATATCTCTTCTTGCAAGCCATCTCCTGAAGCTTGGACCACAATTTGTAGTCCAAAGGGTATAGGTCCGGACTTTCAGAAGGCCAATCCGAAGTGGAAATTAAGTCTGGTACATTTGCCTCCAGCCATTGCTGTGTTGTTCGGGCCTCATATATGTTGGGGCTGAATCCTGCCCATAGAAGAGAGTGTTGTTGACATTCTTGACTAGTCTCTCAAGCACTGTCTGCTGGTACACTTTGGCTGATGTTTTTACCCCTTTTTCACAGAAATGGAGCGTGCCCTCATAGCAAATGTTCCAGACTTCATTTCCACTTCAGATTGGCCTTCTGCAAGTCCGGACCTATACCCTTTGGACTACAAATTGTGGTCCAAGCTTCAGGAGATGGCTTGCAAGAAGAGATATCCCAATATTGAAAGTTTACAGTGGTCGGTCTCTTCTGAAGGCAGTTCTCATTTTCCAGTCGATGTGTTGCGTAATTCAATTGATGCGTGGCCACAAAGACTTACGGAATGTGTGCATGCTAAGGGCGGCCATTATGAATATTGATTTGTGATTTTGATTTGTCATGCATCCATTTCAGTAATGTTATTAGGATATTAAAATATCTCTCAGCATTTTGTGTCAATTTACTTAAAACTTTGTGACAGTATTTATGGTAAGACTAGGTACATTCGTGTTGAACCTAATGCACCGGTCTCTTCTACACATAGGATTGTTTCGTAGAATATACATTCCATTAACCATGGTAGAGCAAAATTATTTTCGTAACATTCCTAGTTGTTCTGCATTTGCAGCTTAGGAACGAGTCAGAAATCCCAAAGCATCCAATCAACAAGTGAGGCGCTGACGTCATCTCAACTCGGCACCTATCGCTAACACTCTTGCTCACGCTCTACTCCGTTGGTAAAGGCTCGCTTCGTGCGATCGGCTGGGGATATTACGAGAATATTTTGACTTTGATTTTATCATGCAAGTTTTCGCTTACCACGTTAGGAACGGCAATTTTCTCATTCTCTGCAACCCCGCAAACTTTCGCCGTCCTCTTTCAATTTGTATTTAATTTACTTATTTATTGTTATTCAGCGTCACCTGTTAGCCACGTTTGGCTATTCGCGGCGACGAGGATGATTGAATTTGATGAATTCTTCATGGATTTGGTGATGATGAAGAATCATTTGCCGCCTCATTAAATGAATATTTGGTTACCACCATGGGTGTATATAAAGGGAGGGGTTAACAGCTCCAAAACCCTTCCCATTGGTTTCGTAATCATTTTGCACTAATTGTATAATCAAATAAACAACGTGCTAAAATCAATCGAGACACTATATTGGTTGAAAAGGTTTAGAAATATATGTTACTTACTTAACTGTAACAAAATTAAATAAAAGAATGTTGTTAAGTTAAATAAAATAATGTTGTTCGAGGAACCTTTGGGACGAAGGTTAAAATGGTAATTATGAAATCTCTCTATATATAAAAACGGATGTATGTGTGTGTATGTTTGTTCCGGCATAACTCTCGAACGTCTGGAGCGATTTCAACCAAACTTGGTACGCGTATCACTTGCAATCTGGAAAGAAATACTGTGGGGGTAAGACACCCCTGGCACCCCTAGAGGTGGGGTGGGAAGAGGTGACATGTAAAAATAATCGAGAACCATCGATATTAAATCCCGCACAAAGAGACATCCGTGACTCTATGCAATCCTCACAACGATAGTGTTTCTCGGGTTGTCTAACGTTCAGGCTGTGTTGCGAATGGAATCCATAGTTTTCGTGACACTCCCAATGCGGTTCAACTCCAAGTTCACCTGTCTGCATGGGGGGGGGGGGGTGAAAGGGGTGAAAAATAAAATGGCACAAATGACCTAGATTAGTGTCGAATCCATAGTTTTCGGAGTCGCTAAGCTAATTGGTGACGTTCACGCCGGGTAATCAGCTAGTATTTTATAGTGTATCCCGCAGAACACAGTTAAGTAATATCCACCGTTACAATTCCAGCCCCTCCGGGAAACAAATCTGCGTTCGCCAGTGGTTGCAACAATTTGTCTGTTATTTTAACACCACAGAGGTTAAACATTGACCAAAATATGACGTAGACCTCCTGGGACCACTCTTTGTTGCGGCTGTAACACCATTTCGCAGTGTAGGATATTGTAATGTTTACGGTATGTTCGAACAGAACACTAACGCTTTCTAATGCGTACTTGTTGTTTTTCTAATTGCAGAGAGGATATTGGCGCCAAAGTTTCCAGCGATCCGTGCAGCTGTGGACGCCCTCGATCTGACGAGCGTCACCTCCACCACGCCGTCCGCCGAGGATACCACCGTCGTCTCTCCCATCGACCTTCCAGGGCCGGAGTCCCGCATATAGACTCTCATCTCAGGTAAGTCTCGTTGTTCCCTCGCTATCTATATCTAAGTGTCTTCGATACCTTTGACACATGTCCATTTATGTCCACGCGTTCACTTCGTTAACGTCGAAGAACTGAAGAAAGCCACCACCACGAACGTGGGTGGGGATAAATAGCGGGCGAGTTGTTTTCGCCCAATCACACTCAACCTTCAGCCAATGGGCGCAGCTGTCATTCTGCTCGTCTACTCCACGTGGAGTCTCAGTCGCATGACTGCGGATACGCTGTTGCCGTACTTTGCAACTTCAATGTGGAGAGCGTGGGAAGGTGCTTGTGCGCGGAGGGACAAGGTGGCGTAGAGTAGATGTGTGGAAACACTGTGCGTTGAATGTGATTGTTGCAGCTGGTTGGCGCGCTCCGTGGACTTCAAAGCCAGCCGGTCGTTAACGTAGGTAGCGCGTCGACTATACCTTCAGTCCCTCGCCTCGTAAAAAGAGGTATCGGGGTTTACACCCCGTGGAGGTACGTAGTGGTTCGGATCTCACTTTAAACTGTAGGTCCAGTTCCGATTAGTCTTATCTGTGCATAAAGTATGGGCGCATCTAGTGGGGGCAAAAATCAGGAAATTAGTTGCTCAATATATATATATATATATATATATATATATATATATATATATAATGTATATTAATATCGTTTCAATGATAAAATTTGTAAATATTAAAAAAAATCTTTTCTTACGGTACTTGTCCCCCATGGCATAAAATGGACTTATAAGAAGCCTTGACTGTGATGAAATTTGTCTTTGAAAGAGACTGCATATTTAGACAATTACTTTACAAAACCAGAGCATATGAACTATAAAATGAAACAAAACTAAACTCCATCGCGCAACAGCCCCTCTGAGGGCCAGGGTCTGACAAAGAGCTTTTCGTTGGGTAACGCTAGGTCGGCGCGTCAAATTCCATCGCCTCTGTTTTCTGGCTTTCTTTTCAAGTCGCTCACGAGAACTAACCATTTGACCACGAGCGTTCTGAGTTATATACTAATCAGATCTGTTAAAATAATAACAAAAAATGGCAGAATTTTGTACAAAATCACATGCTAGTTACATATTTATTGAATCGGTAAAGTTATAGGTACACATGACCGATACACCGTTATGCCTGCATCGGACACTTCTAACGTGTCAAAATAACGGACATATTTTTAAAATTTCCCTGCAGAAATACATATATGAAGATTACTTTTTAATAACGGATGCGGACACCGAAAACTACGTATCTCCTAGCGCCGACTTGAAACTTCCGAAGCAAGGACAACAGTGAAAATCAACGGCCATTTCTGAAATTTGGAGGTAGCCTAACAGTGTTGCATTAATAATTTCTTTTTTTTGTTTGTTTGTTTGTTTTTGTTTTGTGCGCACAGAAGTTGCGATGATTTGGTGACGGTCAGACGGTATTTACGTATTTTTCGCGTTTGACGAGTACCTTATCGTTGAAGCTCATTGTTTAAAAATACCGTTCTTGACCTTGTGTGGCACGTGTGTAACGATACCAGGCATGCAAATATAATCTTTACACGAAAAAGTGGAAATAATCAACGAGTACAATAAACTTGGAGATATGTTTTTCAAAATCGTACATTAGAACTGAATATGGATATCTTAACATGCATGATACATTTCGTTCGCTAAACCCAGAAGAAATTCAAATCGTTTAAATACATACATTTTGTTGCGCAAATCGAGATTTTATAGCATTGAAAGTTTATTTCCGAATGGTGAACACTTCTCAGTTAGGGACATTTTCACTTTCCTCATTGGTGCACGTTATAGATAAGTTTCGCTGTATTTACATATTATCGCATGTTCACGCATTGTACATTTTAAACAATAAATTGCTGCATATGACCAGAGATTTCATAATTTATTTTACTTCGTTTTTCTGCCGATTTTGGCTAATCGCGAAGATATGGATGAATGGTGGTAAGTTGAAGCTGATGAAAGAATGATCACAAACACTCGTAGACAGGATTCACAGAGGATTATTCTGGTTGTAGATCCGGACGCCAGAGCCTCGTTAGTCTGCAAAATGCAGTCCAGGGAAGAGAGGTTACATATGGATGTCTCCAAAAAGAAGGGGGGTTACTTATAGAGACGAACCCCCCTGTGACGTCCATACCTCTTACCCTCCTTCCCTTTTCAAATGTCTTATATTATCCATGCGAACACTGGCAGGTCAATGAAATTGAGGAAAACAAGCGGAAAATGTGTAGAGGGCCGGTGTAGACACGGAGAAGCCCCAAGTGTCACTGTCGACGTCTGTAGCTCTGCCAAATCCATCCTCGGCCCTCCTGCCTCCAGCGTGTTTATTGCTCTTGTGAGCGCTCGCAGGCCGAGGGTGAAATTTGGAAAGTGGCGGAGAAAGTGTGAAGGCCACAGGCTTCCATTATATCCTCCAGCAAGGATTTTGCAAGAGTGCCCAGTGGCGGATCAACAAACTTCTCTGACTGGGGCGATTTTTATTTTTCTACGAGGGTCGTTTAAGAAATAATGCACAGTGGGGCAACAGTGCAGAGTGGATGGTGCAATCAGAGTCAAAGTTCGCCAGTTCCAGTTGTGGAAGAAGCACGTGTATTCATCAGTTCCCTAGTGTACGCCAGTTGGAAGTGACGAGTGCTAGAAATGGTATCTGCAAGCGGTTGAAGACCAAACTTCGTCCATCGAACGTTGAAAAGTTTACGTGGCAAAACCCATCAGAAACTCACAGTGCTTTTCGTGAAGTTTGCGGTGAACAGTGGACCGTAGACTTTGAACCGTAGTTGAAGTCGCAGTCAGACGAGTGAAGAAGTCCCATCATGCCCACAACCAAAAATTTCGACAAACACAAGAAAAGGTGAAGCAAATGGTCATCTTTTCGTATGATCACAAAGAAATCACCACGACTGTTTTGCTAAGCAATTATGAGTAGGAAGTATTGATCCACCGGCCATACAGTGCAGACATGAGTCCAACAGACTTCGACTTATTCCCCATGAAAGTGCCCATGCGTGGGCAACGTCTTTCCTCCCTGGAAGATTTTTCTGCAGCGGTACCAGAGTCATCCGCAGACTGAACAATAGTGGTACCTTAACTGGCAAAGCAAATCTTCCGAGACGTTGGGATACGGTTATTGAGAAGCAGGGCGACTTCATTGAAGGACTGCAAGAAGATACTGCCTAGCATACAGTAAACGTAAGAAAAACAATAGTGTGCATTTATGAATTGACCTTCGTAGCTGTTGTTAGGGAAGGTATTGAGGTGAGATAAGGTCTTGCCTGGTTGTAAACGTCTTTCTCGTTCTCGTCTCGCTGTCGAATGGCACGTCTAAGTCTTGTTTCCAGTCTCAGATATTTATAATACAATCCATAGAGCCTATTAGACTGTCACCGCACACGCTTTAACAGTGTATAGAGGCCATAAAAGAAAATACATTTTCTTAACATTTTTTTTTTTGTTCGACGCCTTTCGAAAGTGATTTCTTTATTTAAATTATTTATTGATAATCTTTGCCTTTTAGAGGGTGGAAACGTTACGTTTATTGTGTCTTATTTTACAATAAATTTTGCCCACGTCAACATTTTAATGTTTGATTGATTTATTTTATTTTACTGCACTTTCTTGCCACTTCTGGCTAATTGCGAAGATGAGAATGAATTGTGATAAGACGAAATGAATGACAATCACAAAGACACATGGACAGCACACAACAAGAGCGCCACAGAGATTACACTAACTGTAAGTCCAGGCGCCACAACCTCACTAGCCTGCAATATACAGTCCAAGGTGTACTACGTGGAAGTACACCCCTGATGATTTCGAGCAATGCCTCCCATGAGGCACTGGGGGCACGGACCGGCCCTGTCGAAGGAGGTTGTTAAAGATACAAGAATTTTAAATAAATTTAATTCCGGTCCAGGAGAGAAAATCAGCAAAAATGGGTACTGGACCGTAAAGAACCCTTTTATCTGTAAAGTATTTAAATTCGGTCCATGAACCTTTTTTTCCGGATGAATTTAAATACGGTTCAGGCACCTTTCTTTCCGGATCAGGTTAAATAAGGTCAAGTTCCGTATTGAACTGAAACAATACGCAACTTGGACCGAATTTAAATTGTGCGAGATAAAAGATTCCGGTCCTGTTGCGGAACCCAATAGAATTTATAAGTTCCTGCAGGCAGGATGCGAAATCCTTGGGGGGACAGGGGGGATTTCCCCCACCAACAATCTTGACCTCAAAAATCCCCTCCAAAGAGTCCCGGGTTCGAATCCCGGTCGGGCTTGGTTGTTTGTGAATGTCCATTCATCAATTTCATCATTTCATCACTCATCCCCATCTTCGCAAATTAGCCAAGAGGCACAAAACGCGAAGTAAAATAAATTAAATCAATCAATGAATCAAAAATCCCTCCCACCAAAAATTTTTCGGGGGGAGAGTTTTTCTTGTAACAACAAAATATAAGCAATTAGTATTTACTTCTTCTGTACTTTACTAAGGATAATATCGAAAACACACAGAATAGTGAGCGCAGAACGCTTTCTCTCTTTTTCAAGTGATTATTACTCTGTCTACACCAATAACAATATGCGTGCAATAAAAGAAGAATGCAAGTCAACATAATTATAAATTATAATAGTTTTGTATTCATACAAAAACTAAACAAAAGCTTGTACATAACAAAACTATTTCGTATTTTTTTTATTGATTGGATTTGTTAAGTCCACTTTATGCACAGTAAGGCTAATCGGGACTGGACCTACAGTTTGAAGTGGAATCCGAACCACTATGTGCCTCTATTTCGTAATTTATTGACATCTTTAACCAGTTAGTAAAGGAATTAATTTGCTACTTTACACATATCTCATATATATAAAAGTAACTAATTACTTTGTGTATTTAATAATAATGTTTTTCTTAAATATTATTATATTTAGTAATTAATTGACTTTTATATTTAATAACATTATAAATATCCATATCATAATAATTTATGTATGCATATGTGTGTGTGTGTGTGTGTGTGTGTGTGTGGGTGTGTGTGTGTGTGTATATATATATATATATATATATATATATATATATATATATATATATATAGACACACGTATATGTAGATTAAGATGATCTTCCATCCCACCAGTCTTCAATGATTTCGCCTGAACCTTGAACAACCCTGCCTCTAAGTCCAAAGGCTACGCTGGGGTAAATTATCTTGTGTAAATAGATTATAAACGTAAATGTAAGTTTTCAGCTCCTGCCGACAGGAACCTTGTGGGACGAAATGCAAATGAGGAAATCAAAGCAGTGCCGACGCCCACATCCTCTCCTCAATGACGAGATGACTTTAAACCCAACCCTTTCTCAGAAGAGATAGAATCCGCCAACTATATTTAGTGGCGTTCTCCCTCTGACGTCAGTGCCCACGGTAGAAGGGGGGACACCCGCTTCGTCACGAGGAATAATTTCGTGGGCGCTCGCCCAACTTTTCTTCCCGTTACTATTATTAACACGTGGCGGAACGACACTACATTAAGATTTGTGTTTGTGGAACATAATTATTTCGCCAGAGGAAAAAGGGGGGGGGGGGTGATTTGTTTCTGGTCGAGGGTAAATTTCCACACGTTCCTCCTATGTCGGCATTTTATCATTACCCACTCATTTATTTTATCTCAATAATCGTCAATGACGTCATTGTCGATTGGGTAAACAGAATAGACATACATAAAGCGGACGACTGAAATGTACACTCACCGGCAAGAAAAATGGGTAGTAGAAGTTGTCAATTTGATATTAAAATCGACTTGTCGCCGTAAAGTTAGGCAACACACACAAACGCCTTGCAGAGAAGCAAATTCTGTATTTCGGAGTCTGTGTCCCATTATTATTGCCGTTGACTGTACTACTATTCAGAATTGAACCTAGGAAGGAGTTTTAACCACAGATGGGCTAATCGGGACTGGACCTACAGTTTAAAGTGGGATCCAAACCATTATATGTCCCCATAGGCCATGGAGAGATGAGCACCTCTGATGTTTCAATAAATTTATTATTTCAATTCCACGATAAACTATGAAAAAGTATACACAACGCAAATATTATGATCATTTTCTAATATCCAAAACAAATCCTATTTATGTCCATTGTTTGATATACAGAATTGCATGTGTTTTGGATATCACATTTTGGACAAGATCTGGAAAACCAGAATTGGATGTGTTTTGGATATCCAGTGATTGTCCCTTCACCAATCTCATTTTACCACCATTCATCTTCATTTTCGCGATTAGCCAAAAGTAGGGGAAACGGGATATAAAAAAACTAAATCGATCAGTCAACCATCGTCGAGATAAGCCCAAAGTGGCCGAAACGCGACGTTAAGTGACAAAAATGCAAAGACAAAAGTCGATACAATGCAGAAGAATGTTTTCCGGGTTCGAATCCCGGCCTGGGCATGGGTATTCGTTGTGAGTATTCCTTCACCACTTTCGTCATATCATATCTCATCCTCATCGTCGCGATTAGCCAAAAGAGGCAGAAAAGCGACGCTAAATAAAAAAATGAAATCAGAAGAGTGTTCTCATCTTGGTTCGATTCTCAGTGCGAGCACCATTTCGCAGCGTCCCCTCGTCACTTACAACTGCATTAGTTAAGCGTGCAGAGTGCAGCGTGACGAGCTTCTAGCTGACGGTGCTTGCGGACGGAAGCCAGCGTCAAAGGAGCCTCGCGTGCGAAGTTTAATCGCGGAGGTCCTTGCCTTGGCTCGGAAGCCAAGTTTTGACGTTTCCCGATAGCTCTTTCGTCAGCAACCGCTCATCTCCTCTTCTCCGTTGAAATATGGCGACCTTCTTCCCCATCACCTGTGGAATATCAAAGATCATCTTTCCAGGCCAACCAAGCTGCAGCCGGGGCCAAGTTCAGCCGATTGTCTTTTGTCTCTGCCTCGGGGCACGTGCGTCTCCGGGGGCGTCGCAGCTGCAGCTGTTAAGGTGTGGCCCCCCTCTCCCCCGCTGGGACTTCCGCGCCTGCTCGCTCAAATGTAAACAGATGTTAGGTTCTTCTAACGTGATGATGGAAAGTGTACTTTAATGCTAAGATACGCCAAGAACTTTGTTGATTTCATTTGATTTTTGTTATTTAACGTAGCTTTTTTGCCGCTTTTGGCTAATCGGGGCGAGAGAATGAGTGATGATATGTTGATATCGATCAAGGGACAACTTAGTTTTTTTGTCGTTTCCTGGGTTCGAATCCCGACCTGGTCATGGATATGAGTGTCTCTTGGTCAATTTCAACATATCATTCATCCTGCTCGCCGCGATCAGCCAAAAGAGGCAGAAAAGTGACGCTATTTTTTTTAAAAAAAAATCCGTTTTTATGGTTGAGTTTGTTTGGAAGTCCACAGAAAGGCTAATCGGGACTGGGGCTACTGTTAAAGTGGGATCTGAACCACTATGTTCCTCCAACAGATATCGAACCCGGGATCCCTCGATTACAAGGTGACTAAGTTAACACAGCGCCACAGGGGACTTCCCCTTTTGGGAATAGAGCCTAGGGTTCCTTGAACAAGACATTATAAAAGATATCTCCACGTGGAGATGTTCTGTGCAATCGAGTCCCGATAATTACAATAGGAGGTGGACGAGACTGAGACACCTCGAATTACAAACACAGACTACAGAATAACCGAGGGAAAATGTGGAGAGGAGAAAGAAAAAAAAACAATATGACAAAAACCACAGTTGTGAAAAGTTGGCTATGTATTATGAACATTGTACCTGCGATGCCCAGTACAGTAGTTACGAAGAAATACTTCAACAATATTGAAGTTATTGTTTAAAGAAATGGTAAAATGTGTTGCTTCAGGACGTTGCTCGTTTCCGTTCAGAAACCCACTTATCAGAGGTAAACTAGAATTTATTTTTGTCTCGGATTATTTAGACTCTTAAATAATAATAATCCGTGGCTCGGCAGCCCTGGAAGGGCCTTGGCCTATCTCCCGACTGCCAGTCTCCCTCCCACAATCCTACCTAGAGGTATGGAGTTCTTCAACCGGTAATGGGGTGACGTTGGGTCAGCACGTCGAACCCTCAGGATATTTCCGAGACCGGATTACGCTACTCATTCGTAGCTCCCCAATTTCCTCACGATGAAGTGTTGCCACCGGTCCTATACACAGGCCGGAAACCCAGAGACTGAACCCAGGCGGATTCGAACCCATGTCGCCCCACAGTCAAGAGTCCAAAGCACAGCGTCTTAGACCGCACGGCTACGGAGGAGGACTCTAGTGCAGTGGTTCTCAAACTACGGTACGCGTACCCGCAGGGGTACATAAACGACTTCAAGGAGTACGCGATCAGCTCGGTAGAGAAATGTCCAGAATACCCACAGGACAACATTTAACCTGCAAGTGTGTAGAGAATAATACTTCATTGTTTCAGACACCATAGCTTTAACACTCAACAGGAAAATATGGCTGATTTTGTCACTGACACTCTTATCTTTATTCATATGTTTTGAAACACGTTCGAAATCTATAATAGAGTAAATTTGGATCCGAAGACATCAAGATACTGTGTCGGGCTTTTCAGGCACATCCTTCTAATTAGAAACTTTAAGAATTTACAATAACAACTCCAAAAATTGTGCTTGACAGTTTGTTTACAAATTTATTTTTGTTCTTTACTTTTTTTCAACAAGTGTGGAAAAAATATATGAAAATTAAAGTTTTTTTATATACTTCTTAGCATGCATGTGTTTCACATTTTTATTTTTGTAACTAATCATAAAAAGACTGTAAACCATCTTTCCACATACAGCCGATACACGCCTCCAACGTATCAGAAACGTCCCACCAATCTGGCAGCCAAAAAAATTCTCCCAAAACTAATATTAGGAGGAAACCTATGGTGGGTTACAATAGACGTTTAGTTACAACTAAAGGGTACAATGAGAAAAAAGTTTGAGAACCACTGATCTAGTGTATTATAAATCCATCGCGTCTCAATTCATCCAAATAATTAGAACGTAGGCTATCGGTACCAAAGGTTCTAGGTTGGAATTCTGCCAGGGAGATCTTTTGTCCAATTCGGACAGTCATCATTTATCCTTTACCATGGTAACCTAAAGAGAGAGAGACAGATTAGAGGCGTTGAATGACCAAAGTACGGAACAAAAATACATAATAATACCAAAATAGACTTGGGCTGGACGAGACTGCGCTACATCTGTTCCAAGTCAGTGGCAAAAGTCAACTGAAAGCTGTGTACTCGGAGTTCAATGTTGATAACTAGTGCTCAGAAGTTGAAGACCTATAAATTGCCAAAAAAAAGACCTAAAAATATAAAAAAAGGACCTTGAAAACGGAGAAAAGGACGTATACGAGATCCAAATTAATTAATAACTTCAGTTTTAATTACATATTTAATGAATAAAAAAACAAAAAATTCTGGTGGTATGGAACACACAGTGCAAAAAAACAACTGAAAGCTTCAAAACAAGATAAAGTTGCCACTTACAGCGCGACCTTCCAGACAAGTTACGGTTGTACCGTACGTGCTTCAGTCGTCCAAAAATGTTTCTTTCTCGTTTCAGGGATGGTTCAAATATATTTCTTTCTTTATTTCTTCTTTTTTATTTCTTTACTACAGAAAGGATGTTTAAGAGGTAGTGAACTGATGGTGATTCGAATTGAGAATGGACAGTAAAGACGTAGTCGAATGAAGGTGAAGTTGCAAAAAAAAAGCCGTTAAGACCTTAAAAAAGGCTAAAAAAGGGCCAAAAAACGCCGAAAAAGGACAAATAAACCCCACCTTTTTCTGGCCTACAATGACCCAAAATGAACATATATTATGTTGGGCCTCGTCTTCGGACACTAGGGGGAAAAAAAGGATTTTTCTCAACTTCCGAGCCCTATTGATAACATAGCAATCATCCACCCTACTCGCCAGATTTGACATTCTCTCAGTATCCCTAAGCTAGACGTCCGGCATGTTGCCACATATTGTGTCGCAGTTGCCATAATGGGAGAGAACTTAATTTGAAAAGGTGATTGGGTAAACTTCCAGATTATTTTCTCCGTTCTCTGTTAGTTGTTCGATCAGAAGCTCTGATAGAATGGCATCGGGTAGCTTTGTGACCGAACCTTAGGATACGATCTTATTATTCACTAGAGACTCGCGGATTGTCAAGGGAGGCGACCATCCTCCACCCTTTCCTGGAGAGTCGATGGACGGTTTCCTGACTCGAAGGCCCAAGTGATCATGTGACGAACCAGATTGCTCTTTCTGTGAAGAGCGGATGACCAGGAATTGCCTGATGAAGCGCTCGCCGTTCATCCACTGGCCTTAGCGTGATTGTCGATGCGGAGGTTTTAATTCCAATTGAGCCGAATGGAGTCAGGGTCGCCAGATCAGCCACGAAGGAAATATTCTCACGCTTAATCCGTTCTTCGGTTGTTCCTTACGTGCTTAATTCGCTTCGTAGTTAAACTTTTTGGCTCTAAACCTGTTTCACAGAGGGTTGTTATATTAGGTCCAGGAACGGATAAATTCTAATGGGTTCCGCGACAGGATCGGAATCTTTTTCCTCGCACAATTTAAAGTCGGTCCAAGTTGTGTGTTGTTTCATTGAAAAAAAGGTCCCTGGACCGTATTTAAATTCATTCGAAAAGAAAAGAAAAGGTTCCTGGACCGAATTGAAATTCTTTAAGCAGAAAAGGGTTCTTTATGATCTACAATCCATTAACACTTGTTGATTTTCCCTCCCGGACGGGATTTGAATTTATTTACAATTCCTGGACCTTTAATAACCCTGGTTTCATGCATATTCCCTTCGAGTTCAATCAGTTTGGCGTTTTCGTTCTTTTTTTGTTTTTGTTTTTTAATTGGATTCACAGTTATTCCTTTCGCTCTTTATGCATTTCACGGATATTCCACTCCAGCCTTTCTCTTACTATTTCACAATTCAAAATCACGTCTGCCCCAATTGATTGGTTTTTATTTATTTTACTTTCTGTCACTTCTGGCTAATCGTGAAGATGAGAGTAAATGATAAGATGAAATTGATGCAAGAAAATCACAAACACATATGGACAACCCAGGAAACAAATTTCGCAGAGGATGATACTGGCTGTGAGTCCAGACGCCATAGTCTCGTAAGCCTGCAAAATCCAGTCCAGGATGGACTACATGGAAGAGAAGAGAGGTTGACATTTGGGTGCTTTCCAAAAGCGTCTTCCAGTGGTGTGCACAGGGCTTTTGAAAGGTAAGGTTATGTTATGTCTTCTTGTTTTTAAGAAGTCAGCCCTATATTTTTAATCTATTCCAACATTTGGCGTTCTTGAAGAAAAAAAAAACAACGTCTGGCAGTAGCATCAGAAATGTAATATGGTATAATGCTAAGTCATAAAATTTATGACTTAACGTTAGCACATACACGTCACTTGGAAACAACCTTCAGGAAAAAAAAGAAACCTTTCGAACCGAAGTGACACGATAAAATGCACGATGTCATTCGGGGCCGTTTTATCAATATCGTGCATCGTATTTTCAGGAAGAAGTTGATTGAAGTTTTCGAGACGAGGATGAAGTATGTCTCGTCTCGTGACCAACACTATTTTACATGGTGTAAGGTCAAATTTAGTTCCAAAATGACCCAATTGGACCTTTGCAAACAATTTTCGGGGGTGTTGAGAAAATTTTGGAGCGTATAGAAAATGCTCGGGGTATGTGTGGATAACTTCACTGTAGCAAGGCTTGTAATTTGGAGACATGTATTTAGTATTTTCCATTAGATACTAAAATCCTTCCTTGTAAAATAAATATGCAACACGTTCCATTTTCGTCAAAAGAAATATATATAATTTCGTTGTGAAGTGCTGCTAAGTGCTAATACAGAACAATTTCATTTTCAAACTATTTTCGTTTAGTGCAACTGTTATACTAGAGATTTATGTATGCATATTCCAACAAAAAAAACACCAAATGGCTTTTGCCATAGAACTAAATAACCATCCTCGTATAACAGCTCCCGGTGGAGGCACAAGTGTTTCGGATCCCACTTTAAACTGTAGGCCCCGTCCCGATTAGCCTTACTGTGCATGAAATGGACTTAAAACACCAACTCAACAACTCGTATAATAGCTAAATAGCCGCCAGATCAGCAGAAGCAAAGTCGAGGAAAGCGAACAATCCACAAGTTTCAAGAGAACGCGCTTCCTACATTTCCCGCTTGGAGCAGCACTATGCTGTCGCATTTCCTGACATCTAGTGGTTCATTCGCGAACTTCGTGACCATTAATGTGCGACTTTCTCACAAAGAGCTTGTAAATAAACAAGGGCAATAAACAAAGTTCAGCACTCAACAGACGACACTGATGGAACGCTGAATGAACACAGCTTAAAAACACAGACATACTTGGCAATATTGTAGAGAAGAATTAACGAAGAAACATAGCACGGTATGTAAAGGCTTTATTTACTTTTTACAAAAAAATCGTAACCACATGTGCGATTTCATCATACAGTCACAAGCCATGACGAGCAGGCCCATAGCCAGGAATTCTTTGTAGGGGGGGGGGCGAAGTCAATCCTAGAGGGGGCAAATTTTTAAAATATTGTATATCATTGGCAGATATAGCAGGGTACGCAGCAGAGGCACTTCCCTCCCCCAAAAGAGATAAGTAACAGAAAAGGGAAGATATCTTGAAACTGCAACGAACAAAAAAAAACTTCGAGCAACATCAAATAGCAATATTTCGATAATGACCTTTCCAGATTGCCAAAGAATATAAAGTTTAACATAAAGAGGCTAATAGGGACTGTATCTACTTGATATTTACAGGTCAATAATGTTAATAAATGATTAATATGTACAAACAGCTTTGGGCCTCTCTGCAGAACTGATTAAGGGAGCCCTTTATAAATCATGCTTCATAATGATTCCCTCTAGTTTCCTGTATGCAAGATTTTTACGCACAAATGAATCGAACGAGAATCCAACAACACCATTGTGTTGTTTTATGCAAGAAAAATCGAATTAATTAAATAATAATGGTTACATATTATCTACACTTTGATGAATTGTGTAAAAATTTGTAATACTTTTTTTGTACTTGCTAAAACATTAAAACATGGGTCCCTTAGTCCACCACGGACTCTATTTCCTTCAAAGGGGAGACTTTTTAATTAATTAATTAATTGATTGGGTGTTTTAAGTCCACTTTATGCACAGTAAGGCTAATTGGGACTGAGCCTACAGCTTAAAGTGGGATCCGAACCACTATCGCCTCCACCGGGTATCGAACCCGGGACCCCTTGTTTACAAGGCAACGACGGGGAGACTCTTGCATCACTACAGACAATGTTTGCCTACTGGTTTCGTTAAACATTTTACAAAATATTGTGTGAATTGTATTATATTATAGTTGAAATGTTTTGACACCTGACAAAACAAATAGGAATCCCTTGATTGATCAATTACTTCTGGATTAATGTCATCATTAATAGTTCATATAAAGTTTCATAGAATGAAATTGTTTTAATAGGGCGCAAATAATTTTACGGGCGCCATGGCATTCTCTTTAACATTTTTTTTTCATATAGATCGTTTGACTCCCAGGGCCGACTCCCGCCGCCCCATAGCTATGGCTCTGAACTTGAACTAAGTATAAGAATAGCATATATTGCGAGCGAAGCGAGCAAGAAAATTTTACGAAATGTATTTTTATTTGTATAAAATTTGAAATCGAGGGGAAGGCAATTGTCCCCTCTGTGCCCCTTGCAAGTGCCCTTGGCCGTCTGGAAGAAAAATGTAAGGAACACGTAAAAACTAATTCCATCATGAGTATCCAATTGCCCTGCTATTCTTAGACGCTCCTAGTCTTGTTCTTTTTACATCAATGTTTGCTTCCCCTAGAATGGACTTCCGTCCAAGGTCGGGGGGGGGGGGGGAGCATTACCCCCTGTGGTTGCGGCACCGTTTATGAGTGCCTCTTCATCAATTTCACGTCATCACTCATTGTTGCGATTAGCTAGAAGTGGCAGAGAGCAATGCTAAGTAACAAGAATCAAATATCCACTCTCTCTCTCTCTACAACATGAATCACTATTACCAAAAGGTAGACTTGGGAAACAATAATTTAAGCAGTTCCAAGTTCATAGCAACACATCCAAGAAAAACATCCGAACACATTAGGCATCTCTAATACAAGACTACTCAAAATGTCACAACTGTTCTAGATATTGAAAATTGCGAAATCATTTCCCGAAGTTTGAATCTGAAAGGGAATGTTTCCCTCAATCCTGATACGACAACATACGGAATCCCATACACCCTAATAAATCACAAAATCAATAAGTGTCTTTGTTATGTTGCTAGAGTAACACATGGTATAACTGTAAAGATAGTGAGAATTCTAGGTAGGAATGTGTTCTGTGGGAGGGCAGTTGCCCCCGCTGTCCCCCCCTCTAGCTACGGCCTGATGACGAGACATGTATCTAGAAATTCGGAAATCATTATTGTTTTTATTACGTGCACAGCGAGAATAGAGATAAAACGTATTCACTATCTGGCTTATGTCTAGTTAAGCTCTCTCTTGTATAAAAACAGCTGTCCCGCCAAAGAAATTAATGTACAAAAATTAAATGGAGAATAACAAAAAAGTTGTTAAGTTCAGATGATGAAAAGTAAAGTCCCTGATCATTATTTTTATGCGTGCATAAATTTTGCAGATGTTGTCAATGCAAAGCTAATGACGTTTATATAAGTTTTGGAGATATAAATCAACTCACCACGTACATTGTAAACAAGTATTTTGCGTATTTAATTTTTTATTTACTTGGTAAGTTATTCCAGGGGGGGGGGGTCGGAACCTCTTGGAGTTTGAACCCCCTCTAAATACGTGTAGGAGGTAATCTGTAGAGGATACATGACTGGAACATGGAGAGGGGCGTTTTTCAGCCGGAAATGTATTCTAACAAAGATTTGCATAGTTTTTATACAAGCAGGAACCTATCTGAAGTAAATGTTCTGGGGATTAAAGTAAGACACTGAAAATGGAATCGTGAGTTCGAATCCCAGGTATGTAATGGGTATTTATAACTTTCTTCCATCATTATATGAAGTCTTCCCGTTGACAGTGTACGTAAATATACGACCTAAAATTGGAAAATGAAGAAACAAGAAAGAGACGATTGTGCGTGGAAAAGTAATATCCATTGTTTGCTTTGGTTATTTTAAAAACACTAAGATGCTGACCAATACAGTTTATATAAAGATTTAAAAACACTTTACATGGAACGTTTCAACCCTGCATCACGGTCTTCCACTGACTAAGAACCTGATGCAGTGTTGAAAGGTTCCATGTAAAGTGTTTTTAAATATTTATATAAACTTCCTTGGTCAGCATCTTACAAGGGAGGTTATCTAAGTGTCAACCCTCCGATTTCCATGAAACTTGGCAGGTGTATAGAGGGGCCCAAAGGAAGAAATACGTGTTTTTTTGTTTCGGCTAAAAAACGGTTTTAGGGGGCAACCCCCCTCTCAAATGTATAGATGGGGATAAATTGAAGTGGGGATCTGACCCGGAAACCACGTAAATATGGCATAGGAAGGAACAGGGGGCATAGGGCCCCTCTATACACCTGCCAAATTTCATGGACATCGGAGGGGGGACGCAGGGGTCAGATCCCCACGTCAATTTGTCCTCATCTTGACATTTGAGGCGGGTTTTGCCCCTAAAACAGTTTTTTAGCCGAAACAAAAAAACACGTATTTCTTCCTTTGGGCCCTTTTATACACCTGCCAAGTTTAATGGAAATCGGAGGGGGACACAGGGGTCAGATCCTCACTTCAATTTGTCCTCATCTTGACATTTGAGGGGGGGTTGCCCCCTAGAACACTTTTTTTAAGCTGAAACAAAAAAACTCGTATTTCTTCCCTTGGGCCCCTCTATACACCTGCCAAGTTTCATGGAAATTGGAGGGGACACAGGGGTAGATCCCCACTTCAATTTGTCCTCATCTTGACATTTGAGTGGGGTTTGCCCCCTAGAACACTTTTTTAGCCGAAACAAAAAAAAACACGTATTTCATCCTTTGGGCCTCTCTATACACCTGCCAAGTTTCATGGAAATCGGAGGGGGGCACTTAGATAACGTCCCTTGTTAGTGTTTCTAATATCCAAACGAGGCTTCATTATATTCCCATTGGTTATTTTACTTCCCTTTTCTGCCACTTTTGGTTAATCGCAACGATGAGGATGAATATTGTTGAGATGAAATTGATGAGAGGACAATCACAAACCCACTGACTGAGACTCCAGACGCCATAGGCAGTCCAGGGTGTACTAAGTGGAAGACAGGTTGACACTTGGGTGTTGCAGAAAGTGCAATAATAATAATAATAAAATAAAAATAATAACACATATCTCAGCATAGCACTGGCGTACGTAGGTGGAAGCTGATGGAGCCACAGAAGTAAAATGACCAACCGGTTACAATTTTTGTCTGAACAACTTTTAAAACTAAGGTTAAAACTGATAATTGCGAAAAAATTTAAACTGTATAAGAGAGCGCAGCCAATTTCACAATTCCAGCCCCTTCCGAAAAAAAAAGTGCGCGCACAAGAGTCGTTATTCATCTAATTTGATTTGAAATGTTGAGAACTGAATGAGAATAATAACACAACAATTATTTAATAACAATAACAATCATGAACATTCGGAATTACAAGACTTACAAAACACAAGAAGAAAAAAGTCTTGCCACAGTGTCACGAAAGTTATACGAATATTACTGAGATATAAATAACAACGTATGTGCAATCAAGGTCTGGTTAGTTGGGATGGACGATCGCCTTCATCGTGAATCAGTCCGCGTGGGCAACAAAATCGCAAATCTGAAGGCCAAATATAATTGATAAATCTTTTCCTTACCACGCAAGTTGCGATTCAACTGATTTTCCAGATGCGACACCTGTAGGCTGTAGCACTGCCAGGATCATGATTAGGGAGCGGAAGTTGATGAAATGTCATGGGCACACGATGCCCATTAAATATACACAATATTACACTTCGTCTAGAACCCAAAAAATGTAATTTTTAAAGTGCATTTTTTTTGCATTTTTTTTTGCCAATTTTCAGGTTTTAGGTCATTTTCCCCGATTTTCGACATTTTTCGCAATATTTGGTGTATTGTTTAGTCATATTTTGTCACTTCTTTTATTTTGGTAATATTCTTGAGTCTTTTCACCAAGGTGAATTAATGCATTTTACACCAATCCACTCAATGTATACGATTTTTTCATTAAAATGTTTTAAAATTATTTGGTTGTTTCCATTGGAAATCCTCGTTGCATATTTTAATTGAATGTGCATGTGGTATTATTTGGTGTCTTTTTTTTAAAAAAAGCAAGATTGCATTTTGTTTAATTTACTTTTAAATTCAATTTTTAACCTGAAACTAAAAAATTTAATGGTCATTTTATGAATTTTTTACGTCATTTTTTCCCATTTTTTAGGACATTCTATAGGTCATAATACCTATATATTTTTAGGTCATCAACTTCCGCTCTCTGGTCATGATACTGTTCCAGGCAGGTCCGACTGAGGGTGACACAGCGCTGTAACCCCAGCTCTGCTCTAGGGGCGGTAAAATAAGATCACGGGTTTTTTACATTATATTTTGTAGAACTATAAGTACATTATACAATTTCAAACATGGACACCGATTTTTTTTTTTTTATTTTTTTTTTGTAGAAGGTTAAACTCATTTAAGAGAACCAAATCTATTCCAAATGTATTATTATTATATTATTGAGAAGACTTTTCTAATGAGGGGCCTCCCCGATGGCGTAGTGCTAACGTAAATTGGATTTAATAGCTTCTTCTTCTTCTTCTTTCTCTTTCCCCTTTTGCCTCATAGCGTCTGGGTTGCCTCTATCCACTCTTTCCATCTCTCCCGTTCCTTTGCCATTCCCTTCATTTATCTTATTCCTTTCCTTTCTTTTGTCCTATTTCTTCAATTCCTTTTTCGAATGTCTTCCGGTGTCTACCTCTTGTTCTCCTTCCCTCTGTTCCTTGTTTTGCTTTTCTATCTTCGTCCATTCTTACCACATGCCCAAACCATTTTAATTGCCTTTGCGTCAGTTTCTCTTCAATTGGCTTCTGATTTAGTTCTTCTCTGATTCTTTCATTTCGTACTCTAACTCTTCTTGTTTTACCAACTATTCTACGTAAATGTTTTTTCATCTCTACTGTCGTTATTTGTCTTACTTCTTGTATCTTATTGGCCAGCTTTCACTTCCGTAGTAAAATTGGTTTCACTATTGACTTATACACTTGTAGTGTTAATTTCCCTTTTTCCGAAAAATGGTCTGGCTTAGTATGCATAGCAAAAGCTATTTTGGGCTTAATAGCAAAAGCTGAAAAATATACTTTTCTACTCTATCCACCAATTGAGTGAATATCCAACAAAACTCTTTTTCATTACTTTCTTTTTACATTTTGAACATTTAATGTACAGAAATGTATAGTTATTCTATATAGTTACGTTTTATTATATTAGGGGGGGATTTTAGTCATAAAGTTTATGTTGTATGGCATCTCGGAATTACTCTAATTGGATTTTTGAAAGCTGTGGAACCATTTATTCTTAGGATTAAATGGTAGAATATGACACGTCCTTTCCCATTGCACTAACATTTATTGTTATAAATTATCTTTCCTCTTGTACAAATGTTTATTGTTCTTTAATCTTAATTTCTGTAATTTACCTGTCACTGATAATGTCAGGATAGTGACTAACCTGGATATACTTATCTTGTTAAGAGCTGTTGCCATGGCAATTACGAGCGTGTTTTGTCTTGACTTTGGAAGTTCGGGCTCGGTTTTTGAATAGAGTGATCAAGTTGAATTATAAGAAGTTTAATTTCTTTGAGTGACATGGATTATATGTTAGGCATATAAGTATTTAGTTGCAAAGAAGTAAAATAGACTTCCTTTTCCTTAGTGCAAACTTAACTTTGATTTTTATTTGACGAACTAACAGAGAGATATTACCCCATACTCTGAGAGGCATCACGCGAATGCTTTCGAGTCTTTCATGTAAACTTATTATTTGCTCTTTTAGTTAAATGATGTTCTTTTGACTAAAGAACGTGTCAAATATGAAAGAAACATAAATTGGTTCCTGTATTTTAGACTCAATTTGTTACGATGTAACGTTATTGTAACTCAATTTGTTATTCCGTTCCAATAAAAGCTAAATGAATCTTATTTCTCTTATTAAGAATAAAAAAAACACTTACTGCTCTTTGTAACGAAATAAACTGTGCCAATTTCCAGGAGCGGGCTGACTGAACTTTTTTACTGTCAGTGATTGAAGTGGAAATCTCTGGTTGGAGAATACGTGATCGAGTTTGTGAAGGGCTTTCCCCAGAATTTTCCATCGGAGGTATATTCGCATTTAGGCTGTGTAAGTACGAGGGCCCACGTATAAATTTACGACCAAAATAACTATAAATTGGGCCTTTGTGAAACATTTCAGGTGGTGTTAGGGTGTGTGTGTGGATAAATCAGTGGAGAGTGTGGGTGCTTGAATGGTTCAACACGGAGACAGTCAAGTACGTGGGATGTTTCTCTCAAATTGTCTTCATTGGGGATGGTAACCCTCGCGTTCCTCCACTTCGGGCGTTGATTGTAGCCCCCCCCCCCATCAATCTGAAATGTTATAAACACGCCATTTGTCTCAAAATACGCATAGAAAAGTTTGTTTTAAGCTCACATTATGCTCAGATGAACCCACACTGTGCTTCCTACAGGAATCCAACATAGGACTTCTTGATTAGAAGGCAACAACCTTTTTTCTTTTACAATTTTTTAAAAAAAATATATTTTTTAAATGACCTTTTCACTCACGTCATTCTTTATCTTATCTTTCAGGTCATTTCCATGCTACGCATCCGTCCACCCAAAGTGCCTCCTCACTGCCTGGCCAGTCCCGTCGCCCGAATAACCTCCCATCATTACCCCCCTCCCCTGTACGTGTTCCGCCACTGACCACGGCACGAAGACTGGCCCGGCGTCGCCAACGCAAGTTCCCGCCAGTCGATTCGTGTAGCGAGCGAGAGAAAGCGAGAGTGAGTGAGTGAGTGAGTGAGTGAACGTTGTGTGCGTGTGGCGAAGAGGAAAGGCGACAGTTCGCTGTTGGCGGTCATAGAAGCAACAGGTGGAGCGACGGTGGCGGGCGGAGTGGAGAATGAAGGTGACTGACATGGAGCAGGGGCCTGCCCCCACGGACACCCTCCTGTCGGACAACACCCTGGAACCTACCATCGTGAGGCTGAATGCGTTCACCTTGCCCGGAAGATCGGACACGATCCACACCACGACAAGCAGCAGGTGAGTACACCCTCATTTGTTTTGCAACATGGCCGACTTAAATGTACGCGCGACATTTTTATCACACGTATCCCCCCCTCCATGCTCGAGAGCTGCAACTCGACAACAACCTACTACAATAGGCGTGCCGCCATAACAAAGAACAGGCATTTTGTTTGTCTAAATAAAGATGCAAGACAAAACAAGTGGTGCAAGTGTCAAGGTAACGAAAACGCCCACAACGCTTGGAGCGTGCATAACGTAAACAAAGCAGCACCATCTGGTGTTGGTTGCGTAACGCTTTGGTGTAAACAGTTGCAGGTCAACATCAAGAAGCATATTTGCGTGGGTGTCCAGATGATTTTTGTTTTTTTTATTAAAATATGCACAACAAGAATACGACCACTATATTGGTTCCACTTCCGTCAATACTGTCTAATTTATTTTGTGTGTACAAGTTTGGGGAGTAACGTGTTACTATTTCAGTTCTTGAGTAAGTAACTCGTTTCCGAAATTACGTGAGTAATTGTAACGTTACGTTGCTAAATTCAGAACCGGAGGATATATTTGCAAGAGAACACATGCTTTGTTGTGTTCTGGTATCCTGCCAACGGGGTGCGAGAGGGAGCTTCTGCACCCGTTTTTCAAAACCTATTTTCAACCGAAAACACTATTAACTCTTGTAGTGATATATTGTAATGTCGTCATAATCATAGACGTAACTTGGCGGGGGGCAAGGGGGCACTTGCCCCCAACATTTTCGGGTTTGTTACAATTTACAAGTTTTGTTAACATCCTAAGACCTGAGGAGCTAAGTAATAAATAATAATATTTATGATTTCGCAAATAGTTATTTAGGAAATAATCCTGGACACTATTTTTATGAGATGAAAATTTTTTCGACTCTGCCCCCCCCCCAAGTTAGCCTCAAGTTCATACCCCCCCCCCAAGTTACGCCCATGGTCATAATGTAGCCCCTTCGTAACTTGTGTCTGAATGTTTACGCTCCATGACCACTTTTTTGGAGTATAGCACATAATATGGGTCTTTGGACTGCCTTCAACAAATATTTTTCATTCAAAATTTTCAATGTGACAGAAAAACGACGTAAAATAATCTAATTCAATCAATCAAATTTCCGAACATTTTGTTCTTGTGGTAAAATGAAGCAAATATGAAATAAGTCACTAGTATTCTTCAGTTTCATTCGCATATGTATCATAGATGCCTACTAAAAGTCGATTGGTATTTGAACCCTTTAAATTACATTTCGCACCCCCTCAGCACCTCATGATGATTAATCCTGGCTCCGCCGCTGTATCCTGCGAAACATGAACTGCGGATAACAGGTGGCATACTTACGTAAACAGTTAAATGTCCTCATAGACGTAACTTGGCGGGGGCAAGGGGCGCTTGCCCCATCAAAATTTTCAGGTTTATTAAAATTTAAAAGTTGGTACTTTTGTTAACCTGAAACCTGGGGAGCAAAGTAATGACTCATTTTTATGATTTGGCAAAAATAACACTTATTTTGCAAAATATTCCTGACCCTAATTTATTTTATAGAAAACGTTTTGATTCCCCCCCACCCAAACTTAGGTCCCTAGTTACGCCCACGAATGTCCTGATTGTATGACGAAGTAACGGAAAATATAACTCTTTACATTTGGAAGCAAGGTAATGGTAACATGCTGTTGCAGAGAGCTAGTAAAATTTCTAGTGGCTGTACTAGAAAGGAGCGAAGGAGCACACGCCCCAGTCGACAGGCCCGCAGCCACAAGAAAAGAATACTTAATTCGATAAATAAATGTTCTTTTAGCCCAAACATGCATATTTTGTATCTTATTTAGGTTTATATGTGTAAGTACACTCAATGCTCAGTGGACTAATAGGTACTGAACCTACAGTGTAGAGTGGGATCCGAACCCCTTTCCCTTTTGGCTTTCTTCTTCATGTGGTAACACTGAGCCAGTGTCCCGACCCAGACAATTTATTTACCTCTTCTTGAACACTTTTAGCATCACTCACCAACCCTTTCCAACATTATCTTGGAATACGAAATACAACAAGGTCCTTATTCTAAAATTTCTGGCTATGGCAGATAGAGAATTAGGTTTTATTTTTTTTACCTCTTCCCTAACAGGCGTGAACTGCTAAAAACCCCATCCACTCCCCTCCCAGCACCTGTTCACCATTTTGTTAAATTGCCACCATGGGTGTGAAAGCATGCCGCCCTTTCATCCTGCAGGCACCGATGCTCTTTTTCTCGGGACCTACCAGCGAGGGAGGACATGGCCTTGATCCATCCACTCATCAGCGAACCACTTAATCTCATTTAATTCCACCAGCGCGGGAAACGGGGCGCGGAACGAAGAGGAAGCAAGTGGACTTCCTTTTGATAACGTTACAGTTCTTCCCCTCATGAATATTAATCGCTTTCCACGGCGGGGAAATAAATGCCTTTTCTATTTTCTATGAATTTCCGCGGTTGAACTCAAAACACAGTTTGCCACAAAAGAAGACCGGTTGAACAGTTTTCTTGGTACTGCGTATTTATTTCCACATAGTGCGATTTAACAGCAGTTTCCTCCGTATATACGATTTTTGGGGGGCGAATTTAGTTACATTTTTTTCCCCCTCCAACTGAAGAAACTGTGATAAGTTTGCACAACTTTAAAACAAATGAGCGAATATTATGCTGGTTTTGATAAGGAAAACTTTCTTGTTTTCCCCTATTCGATATTTGTAATTGATTGATTTGGTTTATTTTACTTCGCTTTTCTGCCACTATTGATTAATCGCAAAGACGAGGATGAGTGGTGATCTGATTAAATTGATTAAGGGAAACTCACAAAGAACACCTATGAGTAGGTAGGGGTTTGAATCCGGGACGCGCATTTTCTTTTTCCAGTCAACTTGTGAATGCGATTTCATTTCTTGCTCTCTGATTGGCTGTTGGAAAGTTACGGTACTGTGATTGTGAGAATATCTTGTTTGCGCTGTACGTTAGGTTAGATTAGATTAGAAAGCAGCAAATTTGCGCTAAAATATAGGAAATAAGACATTCTCACAATCACAGCACCGTAATTTTCCAACAGCCAACCAGAGAGCAAGAAATGAAACCGCATTCACAAGTTGACTGGAAAAAAAACATCGCACCCGGGACCCCTGGTGGACAGACCCTCCTATATTTGTAATTGTTATGTCCTATCTGATATACAAGTCAGTTCGAATTGTTTCATTACAAATAAATATCTCCTGAGTGTAGTATGTAATGCATATTTACAGGCCATAGTCCATTTTAACATATATGATTTGTTCAAAATATGCATTTTCCCCCGAAAATTTGTCGTGTCAGGAATATTTATAATAATCGTTTTCATTTTTAAAACGAAGTTCTAATATTTCAAAACCTGGATGAACAACAAACAAATAACGTTTACATTCTGAACGAATTGTGTGTATAGAAAGCTATATTTCTGTCATCATGTACTAAACAATCATTGATTCATTGATCACTTTATGCACACACACATACAGACACAAGTATATTTCTTAGTTCCTTTCAGAAATGACAAAGTATTATAGTTTCATTTCTCAACTCTTGTTGAGCTCTTCGTGGAAGGAAACTGTGCCTTCACATTTACTTCTTATCAGTTTCGAAAGCTTCCCTGGTAATCCTATTGTTCAGTGTCATTCTCGTTTGCACAGCTGTGATTTACGATACGGGGGCATTATTTTGAAGTTTTTTTTCTGCTTTCAAGACAGAATAATTTACACGTAGAATTGAAATTTAAGAACACAGTTTGGATGAAAATATTGCGATAGTTGACGTTTATTGGCTTCATTTTAGATTCAGTAGTAGGAACACAAAATATCAAATTGCGCCCAATTATTCAACCCATTCCACAGATTATTTTCTGAACACATCTCCAAATGATTTCGCCAGTCTAACGAGCCTACGAACTGTGCAAAGCTTAGGCATGTAGTTAGCGATAGGTGATGGTTGAGATGAAGTCAGCAGCTCGCTTGTTGATTGGATGCTTTTGGGAGTTGTGACTCGCTCCCAAGCTGGAAATGCGCAACAGCCAGAAATGTTGCGGAAATAATCTCATTCTACATGGCCCTTGTCATTCATGAAATATTCAGGTTTACGTAGTACAGGCTAAGGTAATTTTATAGGTTATTTTTAATGAGAAGTTTAAGGTCATTTATAAGACATTTTAAAAGACTTTTTGTCTTCCGAGCCGTAGGTCAAATACAAGTGACAACTTCCTCCCAACGCAAAATATTTGAGATGGTATCAAGACCTAAGTGTCTCGTGTTGAAATTTGACCCCGAGACAGTCTTTTAAAATTCGATACGAGACGAGACCAGACCCTACGAGATGAGATCGAGAACGACGTGCCCCTGTTAAATCGAAACAAAGCGATAATTAGTGACAGAGACACACCGTCTCCTTCGTGTCTATAATGATATGACAATTGAACATTTTTCTCTAAACCAAAACTACTTCGTGACGTTTTCAGACAGATCAAGCTTATATCCACCTGATTATTTATAGTCAAATCATATTATTTGGTTTATCGTAACTGAAAAATTAATCAGTTAAACTGTGATCGCGTGCACAGCACTTGCATACATTCAGGATGAAATCCAGTTGTTAGTTTGTTCTCAGCCTCAAAACGAGGCGTCAGGTGGCAAAACATTTGCATGGTGGCATGTTGGATGTGCGCCATGTATTTCCAGACTCAAGATGATTGATTTGTTGTTTTAAGTCCACTTTCTGCACAGATAGGCTAATCGGGACTGGACCTACAGTTTAAAGTGAGATCCGAACCAGTATGTGCCTCCACCGGGTATCGAACCCGGGACCCCTTGATTACAATGCGGCGACGATACCACTGCACCATCAGGTCTTGCCCTTCGAGGCGAGAATCTCCCAATTAGAGATTGAATTGGAATTCAGGTTTTGGCTCTCGCACAGGAGAGTAGGGAGGGTGTCGAGAAATTCTTATGGTATACTGCGTTGCCAAACTTATGCCTCAGAGAAACAGTTCAGAGTCCAATACGCAGGTAAGCGTAATGTCCACCGCCGGTTAGGAAATGGAAGGGTCTCCCATTCTTCCCCTCTCCCTGAATTGAGAGCGAAGGGCGCATGTTGACAGCAGAAGGTGTTGTTTACAACTGAGAAACATCAGGCGTGTTGAAACTCATATGGAGACGCTGACCCGTTTCTCTCATCGCTTGAGGATTAGATATCGTCCCTTCCAAAAGTAAAAAGTGTTCAGCCTGTCAAAACTGAAAACACCCACCACAGAGTATGTTTTCATCTGTGTCCCACGCCTTTCTTCTATAGGCGAAGGTGAATAGGCAAGTAGAAAGCGTAGAAACGGCTGAATGGAAAATACAACATGTTTTCGATGCTGCTCATTCAGAACTTAGTCTTTTTATGACTAATCAGTTTTGCACCAGTTCCAAGCAAGCAATTAACCAGTCTGCTTTCCAGCCATTTTTCCCCTGTTTTGCGCAATGTAAATAGACCTTACCTCACGTGATTCACAATTCTTTTGCTGAGCACAGTGACGAACAGAATAAGACCATTGGCTTACACAAGTGCCTTCGTTTAGATTTCTTGTAATTCTCAAATATATAGTGAGTGTTCATTTATTATTAACGAACTCAACGGTCTGGTGCTAAGTTAGAGAATTTATTTTGCAATTAGTGACACATAATGCAACCAAAAAGTGGTACACAGTGTGCTATTTGAAATATTTCCAATGAGGGAAAATTTCGGTGACTACTCTTGAAGCATTGGAATATTAAAAAACTTCCGACCCAAGAGCCAAAAATTGGCAACTAGAGTGGGAATTTCCCCTAATCCCCCATTCAAACACCACCCTGACTGTCCAAGTTATGTAACATGCTTCAACAAGCGTTATTCGGCAGTATTTTCATTACTGCTCTTTTTAATTTCATAATGAATAGTGAATACTAGGGTACGCAGGATTTTTTAAGGGGTGAAATTGTAAAGGTGGATCCTATATAGCTGCGTTCGAGGGGGATGGCGGGATACACTATAAAATATTTCGTAATTCCTATTTTTAACCTTCGTTTTATATATTGTTCAAAGAACTTACTTGGGGGTTTTCCCGAGTTTTTTTAATGCTTTCATTTGATTTTTTTAATATTTTTATTTTCGAAATTTCGGGAGGGGCTGTGGCCCCATCAGCGCCCTCCTCTCTGCGCATCGGGAATCGAAATTGAGGCCGCTCGCAGAAAAGGCGAGAGCGCTAACCATTGGGCTACACAGAAGCCCAACGACACAAAAACAAACCATTTTCCAGTCATTATTATGTGTATATTTGTATGTGTGTGTGTGTGGACAGCTAAGCAGTACTTGATGTAAGTGATGTGGGTTTTCAGTTACCCAAATGCTTCAGCCGTGAAGTAGTGATTTTCCAGAATGGCTTATCAGACACACGTGTCTTGCGAGGAATCCTATTGGTTGTTCCAGGGGCAGCTGCTCTGTATGCTTACATTCAGAATAAAATTCCGTTTTTCCAGGGCTCGTAGCGTCTAATGGCCCCTACCCTCTGCAAAAGTCTCTGCAGTGGCAGTCAGTGTGATTCATAAGTAATGGGTCCAATCCGTGAGAGTATCAAAAGTATGCACTAGTCGAAGAGAAAAAATGGAAGCAATACATTGATAGTTATGTCGCAAACGGTTCATTTGCGACAAAGAATTTTCTTTCTTCAACTAATGCGTACTTTTCACACACACCCCTCATGGACCATCACTTATGAATCACGTACGTACTACATCTCGATACTCAAGGCGAGGCCTCCCCGATGGAGGCGTATTTCGCAGTGGTTCAGATCCCATTCCATTAAAATAGGAATTGTATTACTCCATTAGCCTATCTGAGCATAAAATGGACTACAAATGAACTTTTTGCATCTGAAAACCAACTTTCGTGGCAGAGCAGCTAAAAGAAACACACCGTACACCCCCCCCCCCCTCTTCCAAGAGCTACAGCTACACAAGGCTCTGAGCTTGGAAAGGAAAATATTTTTTGTTCCTGATTCCTACCTAAAATAATTATAGACGAGAACCTGTGTCTGTTGAGAGTAGACAGTTTGTAAGGAGCCCCATAATTAACAGTACCGAGCTCAAAAGCTGTTTTACTGATACTGTTTACTTCAGAAAGCCAACTGCCCAAGATAGTGGAAGGAGTTACACTTCCACTTTTTTCAAGAAAAGATAAGCCCAACACGCGATAAGTTTTCGTTTAGGAAGAGACGAATATGTGAAAGGGAAGTGGGTGTATGTTATTTGTATTGGTGTTTTTTCTTACTTGGGTACGTCTTCTGCAACTTTTGGCTAATCACGACGGTGAGGATGAATGATGAGCGGATGAAATAGGTAATCATTCACAAAAGAACACCTCTGCTCAGGCAGAAAATCGAACTCAAGTCGATCTGCGTTGGCATCCCAGAAATCATTACTACTCACGCAGTATTTATTTGTATGTGTTTTGTGTATAATTATGATGAGAAATTGATTGTGTTATTATTTCATAATTGTGTGTGAATGGGTGTGTTTGTGTTATCTGGCCAGATCCTGATTAGAGTTAGTTATTGTAATTTGTGAAGAGTCTGTATTCTTGGTTTTCTTCCATGGTTCGTAAGAGTGTGTGTGAAACTGATAGCCAGAGGGAGAGTGATTTTTACGGACTTCAGTGGACTTCAAAGCATCTCGAGTCGGTTCCGCCGTGGGGCTCAAATTGGAAGTTATGTAAATAATGCAAAATAGAGAACTAATGGGAGAATACGAGCCTTGTTTGTGTAAATAAATGTATAAAGCCCATTTCTGCGAGTTTTCAGCAATCACCCTGCAACATTCATTCAGTAAGTTCTAGCCTGTGAATTGATTCTTTGGTTCCGAACGCTCTGGTGAGGAACGGGATGGGAACCCAGGACTACGAGCCTATTTAGTTGTTTATTTGTTTGTTTTTTCCCTGCCAGAAGCGACCCGGTAAGGGTGGAGTGTCGCACGTACACCCAACGGCGAATTGTCCACCACCATTTTCATTCGGTCTGTATTATACACAATGTGATGACAAGGAATTGAAAAAATGACCGTCAATAAGCAGACAACAATGCCTGCTTCGAACCAACATAGTTTCATTCCTTAAAACAACACAGAATGTAGAATAAAAAAGTAATGAAAATAGTGGTGGACAATTTACCTACCATAATCTTTGCCGTTGACTGTACTACAGGGATTAACGTATCGTTAATCATTATCCTATGATTAACTTATAATATTTACGCCATTTTACAGTTTCTACAAGTTTCCTCAAGCTTGGGAGCCCGATCTTTCCTCTTATCAGTATTCAGTGAGTAATAAGTGGCGTGCTAATATTCAGGGGTGCTCCGCCAAGGCCAATGGCGCAACCCCCCCAAATCTCGTCATGCGTCCCCCCCCAAACCATGTGGTAATCCACATGAAGTATTTAATTACAATAGCGTGTCTACTGAAAGTAACGTTTTTTAAAGCTTTATTGAACACGATACTTGATCTGCCCTTCCTCCTTAAACAGAGGTTTCCATCCCCAGGCTAGACCGTGGATGCATTACCCCTCAAAATGTTTTGGGTTAATACGTAATATTTATTTTTATTCGAATACAATAAATAGCCTGTTAAACTGTCCATATTTTTTAATGGTTCAAATTTTCGAAATAACGGAAAGCTAGCAATCTCAAGTGTCATAATTATATAAATATGTATTTAAACAGTGTTTGTGGTTGTAGAACAAGATTTCAATAACCCACAATTTTGGTATTTAACACAAAGTCTTACACAACTTAAGATCGAGAATTACAGAACCTTAGCTAGAAATTCCTAAGGCCGGGACGAGAATATAATAAGGTGCCTCCTTCAAAGAACTCACCCCCTCTGCTTGGCGTAATTACAATTTATTTAGTAATCCATAGCGATAATTATATGGATTTCATCTTCAGTGCAAATTTCACTTGCTAAAGGAAAATTACCCTGCAACAATAACTTAGAAATACAAATTTGACACTATTTATTTTCCTGTTTTATCGAGTAATGTGCAAGGCTATTTGTACTATGAAGTACACAGTTAGTACAACTATTGCAGCATAGCCTACAGGGAATCAATAATAGAATAATATTGCTAATAGAACCATATCATCCAAATGACTCACCTATTTTAAATTAAGCAATATACCGACACTAAACATTATATTTTAAGAAATTATATTATTAATAAATATCGAGAATATTGTTTGTCTTGTAATGCAGGTACAGTATAATTCTTCACAATCGTCAAATGAAGCGAAGCGATCAAGAAAATTTTTATATCCATTTATTTGCAGGCTTGCAAGAATATTAATTTAATGGGACGTCAATACTTTCATAGGATCCCTCGATATTTATTATTTTCCAGCTTCTCTTTTCCCATGTTCGGCGCCGAAACGTGGGTATACCATATCGCTAAATATAGTTCCCAAATATAATGTTCAAACCCTAAAGAAATTCCTTGACAAGCTGAGATTTTACACTTTATTAAGAGCTCCATATCTCCTCTCCTCAAATTTAATATTGAATCCTCCAACCAAAATTGTGGACTTACTGATTGATTGTGTTGAAGAATACCTAGATATAACCCCTTCCAAAAGAAAAAAATCTCCGTCCACAAACCACATTTTCCGCTACAATATCAGACGTAATATTAATACACAAGAGTAGGATATCCCCCCAAATTTAATGCTCAGCCCCCCTAACTAAAATTCCCAAGATAATCTAAGATTTAACACTGATATTCAATAGTCGAGAATCCACGTGTCGATTTATAAGACCCAATGTGTAAGAGTTGGATATTCCCCTTCCTTAATAATTATATTACCCTTTACAATTTCCTTGGCAGTCTAGAATTTTGTATTTATGTAACAGCAATGGATAGTTAATAACGTAATTCAACTTGTGCCAAATGCTGTACTGTTTAACATCAAATTTCCATCACAAAAAATCGTCCCCTCCCAAAACAAAGTTGCTTGGACATAACGTGAGTCCAGAAACCCACCTGTGGGAATCGCTACATCAAAATACTTAATTTTCTTAATCTAATGGATTAAATATGGTGTACCTAAGGTGTTTACATTTATTTTGGAGAAATATATAAATGATGAATTTTATATTACAATAAGGAAAAATCCCCCAAGAAAATATCGATAACGCTGTCTGCGCCTAATACCCTCCTGTGGGCACCCCTGCACATATTGTTTTTTAGCGGCGAGATATGCTTCTGTTAGTTGCTTTTCTCTCATTTGTTTTTATTTCAAAGTTGTTTTATTGTTCTTCTTATAAAACTTATTGCCCACGTAACAGAAGTCTATCTACTCTATAATTGCTAATTAAGAATACCCTCAAAACGTTTATTAACGCACGTGCACACCATTTCCCCCCACAAGAAAACAAGCTATCCCCGTATTTCTGCCGGTTAAAAATGCAATTCCACAGTTTACTACCCTTGCCTCTTTCTTTTCAGGTGATATTCCACCTCGGGGACCGAAAACATTGAGCTAGAGACTCGTGATGAAGTCATGGCCACGATGTTTATGTCTGGGCGTCATCAATTTTATAATTATCATTCACCCTAAACGTTACGATTGCTCAAAAGTGACAGAAGTGCGACATAGAAAATACAAATACGGCCACATTGTTCTTGGAACAATAATTCATGTAGTCATGTCGATACAGCTATAACTCCCTAGCCTTCTTAAACCCGAAGGTTCATGGCTGCAGCAACACAGGCGTTCCATCTTTCCCGATCTTGAGCAAGTTCTATATAATCTTTTCCATCCCTACCGATTTCCCTTACGTCCATCTCAACGTTGTCCCTCCATCTTCGTCTTGGCCTTCCTACAGGTCTCTTACCATCAGGTTTCCCAACAAGAATCCTGTAAACTCCTCTTTCCTCTCCCATTCGTGCCACGTGGCCTGCCCACCTAAGTCTTCTTGATTTAATTATTCTAATAATATCTGGACATGAATACAAATTATGTAGTTCTAAATTATGTAACCTTCTCCACTCACCTGTCTCCTCATCCCTTTTAGGTCCAAAGATTTTCCTAAGGATCTTATTTTCAAATACTCTCAATTTATGTTCCTCTTTCAATGTAAGAGACCAAGTTTCACATCCATATAATACTACAGGCAAAATTACTGTTTTGTATATTTTAACTTTTAGTTTCTTAGATATTAAACGAGAAGACAAAAGTTTATGAAGAGAGAAGTAACATGCATTTCCTGAATTAAGCCTACTTTTTATTTCCTCTTTAATATAATTTTCATTTGTTAATATTACTCCTAAGTATTTGAATGTCGATACAGCTATTCTACCATAAATGTTAAGGAATTTATTTAGTTTTGTTTGGGAAGAAGGTGTGTTTTTCTTAGAATATCTGTTGTTGTTTTTGTGCACAAACACTCGGTTATTTTATGAATTTACACCATGTTTTACTTTCACATTTCTTTCAGTTTCACTTACAGTAAAAAAATTGATCATTATTATTTATTTGTGATATTTTTTGTTCAGAAATGCTGACTTTTTAAGCTTGAAGTTCCACTCAAGCAACTATTCTCCATTACTAAACAACCTACGTAAGTTCTTCCAAATTGTTCATTCCCTAGATGTGTTAGTTCTTCCTCTTCAATATGTATTGGTCGTAGCTCTACAGCTGATAATATAAGGCCCCACAACTTCCATACGTTAAGTGGTATGGTGTGGCTTGCACAGCTGCCATTTGAACAACCAATATGATTGCTCAGAAGCAACGCGTAATTTGTTAGTATTGACTTCGTTCTGACAGTGAACAGACGATAGCATCGTTGTCACAAAAACGACGCGGAAATTGAAATTCGAGCAGTGAAGCAACATTATTACTATGACAATATGGATAGATTTGTGTAGTTTATTCATTTTCTGCCCTCCAAATGTAAATATTTTAATTCGTACATTGGCTAACGTTTGTCTAACACCGATAATATTTCATGAAAGGCTTGAGAGACGTCCTGGCAGCGACAGTGGAAAAACACGCGACTTTAAACAGTTGTAATTGAACACTTCTGAAGTGGATGTTTGTTAACGAATCCTTTGAAGGACGTGAGTGAGGTTAGGGCTGAGGTTAAAATCTTTCCATGGGAGCTAATTAAACTTTTGGCAAGGGAGATCCTACAGATGGTTGATGTTGAGCTGAAGCAGCCACAGAAACTTAGTGCACGAGACTGGTTAGTTCGTCAATCCACGTGATACGTATAATGAGAGTGTATTTGCAGTACATCTGAGCTCGCACTTGGTAGAGATGGGCTAATTCGCATGAAATGTTCGCTGGATATCGCACTTCCGACATTATATTATTGCATAAAATTATCAAACGTATCCCCGAGTCTTCAGCCCACGCAATGTTTTTCAAATGTTGACGTCTCTGACGGTAAAATACTGTAAATTTACGGTAATTTCTAACAGTGCAGAGCAGGTGGTTTTAGGGATTCGATCGGTGTCGTTTACTTACATAATGCGAACGGAAAAGCAAGTCATCTGGAACTAATATTAACTATTCATCAGCCCAGCGAAAGGCAGCGCGAACCGGTCGTAGAAAATCCTTGTTACGGGGAGAGAATCGAGTGTGAAGTGGCTTTCGTTTCACAGGTGCTGCCGACATGCAAATCACGATCGTGTGAGAAGGAGGTAGTTTGTCGCACCGGCTGTTCTGGTTGTGAACACACACAATTGACACCGGGGAATTAATCGGTGCGCTATCGGTTGCCGTAAAAGCTCGTGGGCGAGTTACATAATGCCCCACTTGCACAGTATATACTTACTGAAATTCGAGAGATCAGTACATAACATAATTTAATTCGTACGTATCGAATTATCCGATAAGTAGTCAAGTTGATAATTCTTAATTCTTCTACCAAATTATTGTCTCCTGTGTGGATTTTGCTTGTATTAGAAATAAATAAACCCCACCAAAAGATTTCGATGACCAAATACTAAGAACTTTGTTAGTTATCATAAAATGTACAATAATCTACTGTTAAAATTTAAGTCTCTGTTATGTTACAAAACGAGACGCAGCTGTTTTTATGTGAGCGCAGGCATATTCATGACGTCACCTCCCTGTTTTGTGGGTTGCACGAGAAGTACAGGTGGCATCGGTAACCACTTGGAATATTAAGAACGACCATACATGTCATATAGCCTACAGTACAACATTGAGACACATAAGAAAAAAAGGTTTTAAGTATAAGTTTGAATATATTATTTTGCAAGAAGATAGATAATTATTATAAATTGCAGGTTTGTTGCCATAAATTTATTAAAAAATCAATAAAATTACTAGTTAGGACAACTGTCTAATGGGTGTTAATACTTTAACAGCGGTTGTAATCATTGTTACGCTAGTTATATGACAACAGAAATTGACAGTTTTAGAGCGCCATTTCTCCAGTAAGCTTTTTGCAGTGTCCTCTAGATGTCTTGCACTGTAGCGCTTGCAAGCAGGATGGAATGCAGCGACGGACATAGCAACTGCGTTCTGCTGAATATTCATATGGTGTCGGCAGTCAGCTGTCAGATGGTGCAGCAATGTGTCATCATAGTAGATGGAGCAATGTATGCAGTTTACATTAAAACATCATTGTGTGCTTTGTGTTATTTTCTACTTTTTTAATTGGCGTGCTGCTCTTAGCTGCAGCAAGAAATAAGTTTGTTTTTCTATATTCATAAGGTACACACAGAACCCGAAGTGAATCAATGGGCAAAAATATATTGACACCAGTAACACATTTAAAAGCATAAATTTAGGGAGCGAATTTACAATACCGGAAGTATCTTCAATTGCTTTCAAGTTCGGCATACTCACTAACTTTGGCCTCGTAATCACGAATCTGCAGTTAAAAATTTGGCGGTCACGTCTAGAAATTGCAAAATAAGTCGAAAAAAGTGTAGTGTTGCCCACGAGACGAGACTTTGGCCTGGCTCGTCTCGTGGAAATGCTGTCTCGTCTCGAAAATATTAGTTTGTCTCGGGACACATGATCAATCTCGTCTCGTCTCGAATTTTTAAAAGCCTGTCCCGTCTCGTTGCGTGGGCAACACTAAAAAAGTGGGTCCGTGAAAGGAGTAAACACCCTTGATTTATGAAGAAAACAACTGTTTTTTGCAATGATTAGCGTTTAAAAACTATGTTTATGATGACCCTTAATTTTAACTATGCTTGCCTAACCTAACCTAACCTAACCTTACGTGAATGGTTCGTGGGGCAAACATGTTTTCCACCTTTACGCAAGACGCCATTTTCTCACATGCAAATCAACGCTCCATGCAACGGGTCTCACTTATTGCACAACACTTCAGCAACGGGTTTCCATGTTAGTGTATGGAGAATCATAGCAGTAATTGACAAGGTTATTTTGCAATTTCTAGACGTGACCGCCAGATTTTAACTGCAGATTCGTGATTACGAGGCCAAAATTAGTGAGTATGCCGAATTTGAAAGCAATCGGAGATACTTCCGGTATTGTAAATTCATACCAAATTTAGTAATGGTGCACTAAAAAATACACTCAGAACAGAAATGCATAAAGGGGCTCTTTTATCGGCTTCTATTCCGTGTGATACACTAGAAAAGAACGTAACTCCAATGCTGTTTTCAGTTTTGTTTAAATAATCTCCTCTGAATTCTCTATTCGGAGTCAGATCCACTTCTAATCGTTAGCAGCAAGGTGGAGTCACGTATCTCCAATTTTATGACTCGTATAAAAGAGTCAGACATATTCCTAAGAACACATTATTTCCTCTCGCCTGTAAATTTTGATAAATTGGAGTTACGTCCCTTTGGTTCCCACATGAGGATTTGAAAGAAACCAAAATTACACATTTAACTGTGTCGATGAGTGCGCAAAAGTATACCAACCTTAATTTGCAACATTCCGAGTTCTATGTATTGACACTCACCTCACTGATGGACATAGGGCATTTAATAGGCATAGATCAAAGTGAACTTATCCTTCCCTCCTAGGCATTCAGTAAATACAATTAAAAAAGATGGCGTCGCATGGAAGCCCTTGACTTTTTTAAAGAGAATTGTATCATTTTGTGCACTTCATTTCCCACATGTACATAATTGACATTGAATTGTACTTGGAAAAACTTAATCAAAGAAATAGCACTCGTGACCTGTCTTGTTTGTACTAATTTGTGAAATCCTAACGTACGTCACGTAAAATTTCCTAAAAACAAAAAATCTGACAAACTTACTTGTATGTGTTCCACTTGGGCTCGAATATTTCCAAAGTCAGCGGTGGCGTTTCCCATCTCATTTTATGAACATCACTTGATCTCCTAGTCGTCGTGATTAATCCAAATATACAGCCAGTGGCGATGATAATAGTCCACTATCATGTTCATTCACTGTTTTCTGCAATGTGAGAATCAGAAATTAAAACGATCAACAACTTACTTCAGCTTCAGAACAATTCCATTCATACATAGGATGTAGAGTAGAAATCATTAAACATAACGATGGACAATTTTCTGACCGTTATATTAGCTACTTATTGCACTAAGCATGACCTTGTCTCGTTTTCATTATTGTAGGAAAACAGTGTATCCAAAGCTGTATGGTGGATATAAAGAACTTTGCTCTTTCAACATCCTACTCATATTCGTGTAACGAAACATTAAAATATATCTAAATAAGAAAATATATTTATTATAAAACTATTACATGCTATCGGACTCCATATGTAAAGAAAGCTCTAAGAATATTTATTCGCCTATATATATATATAATATAACCTATATGCAGACATCATGTTGCTAATAATTAATGAAGTATTCTCTGTAATTCTAAAATATTTTACTAATGTCTTATTTTTATTACTAAACAATATATCTACTTTTTGGTTCACTAACACTTTTATACCATTCATCCTCATCTTTGCGGTGGCAGAAACACGTAGTAAAATATAGCAAATCAATCGAAAACAATACATATATATATCTTGTAATACGGGGTTTTATCCTAGACCCAAGAACAAACTTGGTACCTTTTAACACAATAGCTATTATGATTTACTTTTTATTTATGAAGCAACTAACAAAGTTGCAAAATAAAATTAGTAAATAGCTTAACAATGAAAAACAGAAGGACCAAAATTCTGAGAAATGATGTCTTGGTTTATTGTAAAGCCACAAGGATATTAAGCACATAACCCTATAGATCACATATGTGTAGGTGGAGGAGGGCTGTTCAATGGTTCCCCTGTTTTGGGACATACTAAAGTGTGAACTTCCTTGCGTTCCTTAAAAGATCTGGAAACAATGACGATTTTCACAATCCAACCTTTCTCTCTCTTTCACCTCGTCCTCTTCAAGTATGAAAGCTAATTTCACATTACCTCATCCGAGAGGCTAGTAATCTTCAAGGCACTTCAATAAGTAAAATAATCCATTGACAGATATGGCTTACTAATGTAGCGATCGGACAAGTTTTGCAGAAGAGATTCTTTTTTTGTTTCTTCGCTGACGCATGGCAACCCACTTGCTGGTACGTCACACAGAAGCAAAAGGCGTCGACGTCCTTGAGCTGTCCAGAACATGAGTTTGTTGGAGATGGGAAAAAAAGAAACAAAAGAGAAAACAGCTGAGAAACGATACTGTAAACAAGTAAGGAGCGCCTCTTAGAATTGAAACGTACAGTCCATCATGAAACCACCTCGCGTGAAGAAAAACACATTTGCTTTTCTAATGGCTCGGGCGACGGTTGTAGGTTTGCATGTACTGAAGTGTTGTGAGCCGTAGAATTTGTTACCACCTACGGGAATTTTTCTCACTATATTTAGTGATTGATTGGCAGGTTACGAATTAACTGGTGGATGTCAATCAAGGGGCCCCGGGTTCGAAACCCGGTGTAGACAAATTGCACAGTGGTTCGGATCTCACAGATCCAGTTCCAATTAACGCATCTGTGCGTAAAGTGGCCTTAAAACAAAAAACTCAAACAAACTGGAGGATGCCAGTCCCCTACCCCCTTATTTACACCTGAATGGCGTCACTCCCAAAGCAAAAGTTTAATTTGCACACTGTTGATTGGAATACGCTTTTCTAAAAAGTGTGGACTTTATTTACAGTTTTCAAAGTACCACCCTAAAATTGTTTTAGGTAACATTGTTTATATTACATTGAAACGATTAAGTATAAAAAAGTTATTCAATTAAATTTATTCATTCTAATATATACCGGCAAGAACATTTTGTCACATATTGCCAGTAACCAATAACTAGAAGATAAATTCTCATTTGAAAATGTTTTCGTTAAAGCTGTCATCGTGCACAAAATGGCTGAAAAATGAACGGAGTGGATTACTACTCTTCAGCGATATGTCCACGTTCATAATATACATGTTAATTGTGTACAGTCATCGCAGTAAAAATAGGACATCTAGGTTCTGAAATACTCTCTTCCCTGCAAGGCGTTGTGTGTGTTGCCTAACTCTACGGCGGTGGTAGAAGTTGCCATTGAAAATTTTCTATTAAAATCCACTCATCGCCGTAAAGTTACGCAACGCACACAACACCTTGCAGGGAAGAGAATATTTCAGGATCTATGTGTCCCCCTTTTTTGCCGGTGGCTGTGGTTTGTTCCGTTTTCTTATATTTAAAACAGCAGTTTAAGATTTGGATGGGATTGGATTGATTTGATTTGGTGTTTTAAGTCCACTTTATGCACAGTAAGGCCAATCGGGACTGGACCTACAGTTTAAAGTGGGATCCGAACTACTATGTGCCTCCACCGGGAATAGAACCCGGGACCCTTTGATTGCAAGGTGACGACGCTACCACTGCGCTATCGGGGAGGCCAAAAGTTTAAGAAATACGAAGTTTTAATTGTGGTATAAATTACTTAAATTTATGGGTTGGCTGGCTATATTCGGATTCCACAGTGCGCAAGTAATGTATTGAAGGACGGTATTAAAATTCTGAATTTTAATGTTACTCTGAGAATTTGATATGGCTACAATTTGATATGGGTACATGAATTTGTCATAAATCACCACCGCTCTGTAAGCTAGCGTTGAGTTTCCCTTTTCGAATGAAATTCTCTGCGATTTTTCTGATCATCCTCTAGAGACCGGGGTCAGAACTACCGAATGTACGTCGACTTATTTTGCATTAATATATTATCACGAATCACATCTTTGTGCAAGTCAAATGATGACTTTTTTTTCTCTCTTTCGATTTTGGCATGTAAGATTGCAGAAGTTTGCCAGTTACCAGCATAGATACGTTGTTGATCTTCACGTTTTCCAGCGCTGAACAAGCCTGGGCATGTCAAGAAAGATAAATCTTCGGTTTGAGCGTCTGTCTCGCCCCCGCACTACGCAAGCACGCGTTGACGGTGATCTGGTGATTATAGCATATGCACGACGCTCGAAATTCTTGACAGCTGCAGCAGTATGAGATCGTGCCTTGTCACGTTGCAACAAACACTCCACCCAATCGGAGCACATCGTGAAAGATGCGATGGGCAGTAGGGACCGTTTCCATCCATCCATAGAGAATCTATTCAAGAGTGGTTGGAAACACTGCAGTAATGTCGCAACGATGCATTGCCGCTTCATGGCAATTCGATGCGTGGTGTGGTCTCGAGTATGTGGGTGTCGGTGCGAATGTTATCGCGTCATGCTTCTAGAAGCGGCAGCTGGACAGAGAATAAAGAAATGAATTTCTTCTCCATTGAAGCAGATCTCCTTTCATTTTCTATTGGTTCTACTTGTTGGTGGGTGAAATCCTTACAAAAGTAAGTACCGGGGCCAGAGAGGGAGTGCGGAAGGAAGTTTACGGGGGTGTGATGTTGAAAATAAAGGAAAAATGAAACATTCACATCTACATGAAATACCAGTGAACGTTTAGTTGAGTTCTATGAAATTATGTCATTGACAATCAATGGCGGCGATTAGGAGGGCGAAGGGGGCAACTGGCCCCTACTTTTTGCCACTTTTGCCCCTAAATAAACTATCTTTGCCCCCCGGTTTTGGAACCCAATCGCCGCCGGTGATGACAATGGTTCATTTTTGGTTGCTTGCTTTAACCACAACATGTACAAAGAAGTAAATGTGGCTTTCTTTTCAGATTAGTATCAGTAGCTTTTCTGTATTATACAATAATAGTGGTCTCTCTTCAATACTTAATACCAGGTGGTTATAATTAAAGTGACGGTGTTCCGAGTGGTACAGCACGGGCTGTAATGAGAGTAGCAGTCTGAAACTTTGTAGATATGCTAATGAAGCAATGCGCTCGCGAATTATGGGAAAAAAATAGTTCCAATTCTCGCTACCAGGGTAGAAAATGGCGCTGTAAGCAGTCAAAACATGGTATAGTTAAAGGAAAAAGACACTATAAATCGCAGAAAACAATACTCTTTGTAATAAAATATCGCTACAATTTCACCATTCGAATTTCATGAACATTACTAAAGGAAAAAGCAACAAACGTCACCAACAACAACCAGGGAGCTCACACAATGGTTAGGCAATGTCACCGACTTTGACGACAGAGTTACGGAAAACTCCATGTTTTGACTGCTTACAGCGCCATTTTTACCCTGGTGGCGAGAATTGGAACTTTTTTTTTTTTTTTTCATAATTCGCGAGCGCATTGCTTCATTAGCATATCTACGAAGTTTAAGACTGCTACTCTCATTACAGCCCGTGCTGTACAACTCTGAACAGAGTCAGTTTAATTATAACCACCTGGTATTATGCGCTCATGACGATATGTTTTTCGTAAGTCATAGCGTAAATGACACTGCAACACAGAAAACACGTTTTGTTAAGCTATTTGATATATGTAAACAAAAAACATAGTATTGTTTACTAAAGTTGGATTTAGGATCCAACTTGCAACAATTTTGAACAAATTGATTGATAACAGTGGCGTGCGGTGCTAAATCAGACAGGGGAACAGGTGACCTGCACTTGCCCCCTCCCCTCCCATACCCGTCGTAATATAATACAGTAGACAAAGTAAAATTCAACCCTTATTGAAATGAACTAAATACAGGGGTGCCCCCTCAAGGCCAATGGCGCATCCCCTCCAAATCATATAATTTGTGCCCTTAAACCATAACGTAATCCCCACAACGTATTTAATTACGACAGCGTGTCTACTGAAAGTAACTTCTTTCTTAGCTTTACTGAACACCATACTTGATCTGCCCCTCCTCCCTAAACAGGGAGCCCATCACTCAAGACCACCCCTAAAATCGTTTATCATAATCGAGAATATAGCTTGTCTTGTAATGCAGCTATAGTACATAAACTTCACATTCACCTCATTCAAGCGCCATGCATCCTAGTAACATATCATTGCGATCGAAGCGAGCAAGAAAATCTTTAAATCCATTCCTTTGCAGGCATTCAAGAATATGAATTTAATGGGATGTCAATACTTTCTTAAGATCCCGAGATATTTAGTCTTTATAAGCTTCCCCTTTGGCACGTTCGGGGTCGAAAACGTGTGGATATCATATCGCTTAATACAGTCTCCAAAATTTAATTTTCGAACTCTCTCTCCACTACAGAAATCTGGGGCCTCACCGATGGCGCTATGGTACCGTCGTCGCCTTGTAATCAGGAGGTCCCGGGTTCGATAACCGGTGGAGGCACATAGTGGTTCGGATTCCACTTTAAACTGTTGGTCCAGTCTCGATTAGCCTTACTGTGCATAAAGTGGACTTGAAACACCAACTGAAACCAAAACCAAACACTACAGAAATCTCTTGACAATCTGAGATTTCACCAAAGTTTCCATGCCAAGTTTAGACTTACTGTTGATATTGAAGATTGGATTATGCCTCCTCCAAAAAAATTATTTCTCAGTCTCAACACCAGAATTTCCGCGACTAAAATTAACCGATATGTCATCTGGTGGGATTTTCAGGAAGTATTCTAAGTAGGATACGTTGTGTTGAAGTCGATTAAAGCATGGGGAATATGCGAGGGAGTAAGGTCTACTGTTCAGGTTTTTTTGCTCTAAATCGTTTTATGGGTCAAAACAAATTTAAAGTTTTCATGTGTTTCCACCTCGTGCAATCAACAAAATGAAATTTGTTAATAAATTACGTATTGACAGAAGATTAGTATGGGGGATAAAACACTGCAATCCGGCAAGGAAATTACGAAGAATGCACGAGTCTGCTTACTTTATTTTTAGAGAGATAAATATATATTACCATGAGAGTAAAGTTTTAAATTGTACTTTATAAATAAAGCTTTTTTTCCGAAAAATCATGAAGCGTCTTACCCAATGCGTCCATGTATTACCGGTATTACGTATGTGTGAAATTTGGGACAGGTGCAAATCAATTAAGAGAGAAGATGAAAATAGTTTGAGAATTAATTAATGTCAAATGTAACCAGAAAAAAAGTGGACATGCTAATGTTATTGTTTCATTCAGTATGATGTCCTTTTTCAGTGAGTATAGCCTGGTCATGAAATCGTGAATATTATTATTAAACCAGCCTTTCTCTTTCGAGAAAGAACTACAACGATATGTTCGCAATTTTCTCCTGTCCCAGCTTTTCAAGTACAGGTCAATTTCAATTCCTTTATTTTCAAATAATTTCCGAGAACCCCAGTTACAACATGACGTGCAGATGATACAGCACTGCTTTGGATAACCAGTGCGTATACATAGTTTGGTCTGCATTTTCCGTGTTATTTTCGCCTATCATTATTAAATGCTTCGTTCTCAGTACAGCTTCACGTTTGTTAGAGTACCTGGAATTCACATCGCATTCCCAATATTTAAAAATAATGCGTAATTTAAACGTTTTCTACCATACCAGTCATGACAACACGCTGCTATTTTGTACTACTGCTGAATGTAAACAAAGATTTATCCTACTTAGAGCTGCCATATTGGAAGCGACACTAGCGCTCAGGTGGTAATTTTAATCTCGAATAGTCTGTCTAAGACAATAGTAATACACAATAATTGTATAATTGCCCTCAATTTAAGGCTCAATTCCCCTCTAACTAAAATACCCGCAATAATCTAAGACCTAGAGTTGGATACTGTTCTTCCCAAAGTTTAATTCACAATCCCCCCAGAACCCCGTGTCAATTAAAGCCTAATATGTAACAGTTGGATATTTCTCCCCCCCCCCCCCGCCTTCGATAATACCCTTAAACACTTTCTTTTCTTCATCTAATGGATTAAATATGGTGCATTTAAGGTGTAAAATTTTTACATATATTTTGGAAAAAGATATGAATGTTGAATTTTATATTATTTGAAGGGAACCCCCCCAAAAAATCTAGATAGCGCAACCTGCGCCATAATCCCCCAGTTGGCACTCCTCCTGACCAAATAAACATACGATGCATATGTTACAAATTGTCAGAAGTAACATACATGAAGCACGTTAAAATTTGGACAATAACAATGTTAAAGCATATATGATACTATAATGTAAAAATAACATTAAAAACAAAATTGTTGATGCGCAACAAAGAAAATAATAATAAAAGCAATTTATGAGTGATCAGAAAAAAAAAATGTTTTGTCGAAACCTGTTTCATCTCTCTATTTGTAGATTAAGTTGACTTTTTTGTAGAGTTGAGCATTCTTGTAATTCAAACGTCCTCAATGCAATAATGGCATTCAGATGGCCGAGTTTTTTCATGACGTCCGCTAGATTTGTAGAAATTGTGACAAAACCCGAACTGTTCCAAACTCCCTTCTCGTGAACAAACAAGGACAACAATAATTTGCCACTGGAAGAGTATCCAGTTAATCATTTTACAGAGTTGTAGTAACTTTGTATAAAATGCCTTGTGTACGATTTCGTTTTTGTTTTTAATTCGGTTAGGGTAGGTCTTGGTTTGCTGTCTTTTCTGTAAAGTTCAATAAACTAAAAGCTTTCGTCTTCAGCCGGTCGATCATACAACATTCTCAACCCTACGCTCGCAACAATCGCTTTCTTGTCCTGCCTCTGCGTGCGCCTGGTCTTGGGGCTGTTGGAACAGGTGGATGCGAGCTGTTCCCTCGGAAGCTATTTCGCAGCATTTAGCCAAGGCATTTAGCAGACGATTAACTGTAGAAGATTTTTCCAGTTCGTTATGAATGTCAGATGCAATTTTGCAATGAGATTAGGAAACTATAGACTTACTACCCTCAAAACTATCACTACGACGCAATTAAACTTTAGCACATAGCAAAAACTCGAAGGAAAACGAATTCGCTGTGTCTCGTAGGGAACAGCTATAGAGTTCAGCTTCCGTGGTGGCACCACGAGGATCGTTTTCCTTCGCGCCTGGTCGGAAATACTCGGCGTCAGGCACTGTTTTTGTAGAGGGTGGAACGACGAGGGTGGGTGAAGTAAACAAACGTCCAGTCACGGTGAAAGTTTTCTTCGGCGTGTTGATTTCGGGAGAAAGAAGTGTTCTTATTATGTTAATATAGATAATTAAAATAGCTTCAATGGGCGATAAGTAGGAGGGAACATCCTGTTCCCTCTGTTCCATGGAGGGACCGCCACTGATTGATAACTATAAGCACATGTACTCGATTACTAAAGAACATTTACTACTGGTGAATGATCATTTGTTTGCCGATTAAGTATTTGGTTGCCAGAAACTATTTTCCGTTATTCCAAACTTTTTCCTTTGTAAAGAGTTAACAGTATTTTCGGTTGAAACTTGGTTTTGAAAAGGGTTGCTGAAGGGGTATGCAAGCAAATTAAGAGGTGCGCAAGCTCTAAGTGCGCAAGCATCCCTTATCACCTCCTGGCCCCGCCCCTGACAGAAGGCCAGCTACCTCACTTGTTCGAGTCTCAAGTAAGAATTTAGGTAAAGGGAATTTCGGAAAATACACTCAAATTTCAACCTATCTTCAACATAGTGCACCCTGGGCACCGCGACAAACTACCAGCACTTCGGTAGCTGAGCGCGTTCGAGTGGTCGACTCGCTACCGAAGGTTTCACGTTCAAATCCTGGTCTGGATATGGGATTCTGTCTTCCTTTGAAAGTGTCCCTTAATCTGTTTTATGTATCATTTTATCCTTATCGTTGCGATTGGCAAGAAGTGGTAGAAAAGCGATGCAGAATGAGGAAATTAAGAGAGAGTGTGTGTGGCGAATATAGAAAATTGTTTTACAACATTGTATAAACCGTTAACACTCGAGGTTTAATGCAAGATCATGCCTAGGCCACTATTTAATATATAGATACATATAAATTGTTCAAATTAACTCTCAGTTGGTAGAAATTATGCTAGCTGCTATAAGCAGTGCCAGTATATCAGGTATAATGAAAATGATATTCTACTTGCAAACAACTGTCAGATATGATGTTTCATTCCCAAGGGAAAGCAAAGTTAATAAACAAACACAACGTTCGTGATCTCGCTTTTGGGGGCTATTCTGTCGGAGCGTAAATGCTATTCCTAAAGGCAACATGTTACGTAAGTTTATGGGAGGGGAAATTGCAAGTCATGGGCCAATCCACACACACACGTAGAGGTATATACGTACAGCAATCAATGAGTCTTTATGAATGTTAAAATGCGTGAAACGTGCTGTTCAGTCTAGGAGCTGGCAAACTATACTAATTCGATAAGTCAGTCAAGTGTCTTCGATACCCGGTGAAGGCACATACCAGTTCGGATCCACTTTAAACTGTAGGACCAATCTCGATTAGCCTTACTGTACATAAAGTGGACTTAAAACAAAAACTCAAACAATTCAATAAGTATGTGTTACCACAACACCAGATAATATTAATACGTTTCAATAAAATAATCATATACAGGCGTGCTTTTAGAAATTTTTCATTTGAGTTTTGGAAAAGTGTGTATGTGTTGAATACATGCTCATAATTTTAGACACCTCTTTAGATTAATCGTACATCTGGCTGTATATTCATCAATCGTTGCTCTTTCTACCTATGCAGCATAAGGCTCTGTAAATGCTCAACTCTGATTGAACACCAAGATTTTTCTTCAAACAGGAAATTGCTATGGGTTCTTCGTGAATGTTCATTTCCTAGAAGAACCAGACAGATAAACAAGCACCAATAAACATAAAAAAAAGAGGAAAGAAAAACTAAGCAGCGAAACAAACTCTCCAAAAAGTCCCAACAAATAAACCAAACAAGCAACCACACAGACATATCCATATGTGCTGGAGAGGTCATTTCTTTCTGAACTTTCATTCGTTTCAAAAGTGCCATCATACATCTAAAATTATAAAAAAAGAAAAACTCTTTCCTTGCTTAAAACTAATCCGAAAAAAAAGTGTACAAGGGCAATGTCTCCTTTCCAATTCCGTTGCAAAAAGGTTTTTGCCCTTGGAATAACAGATAATAGCTTGTGAAGGTCTATAAACACTTGATATTACGCTTGAACCATTTTCGTTTAGAAAAAAACATGAAAATAGCAACTACGTCTCTTATGGCTGTTCTCCCTCTTTTAGAAATAAATACCGTATGTTTTTGTGTGCTATTTTCAGCGTATTTCATAGAAGAAACTGTACTCCTTTTTGTTGGTGCTATTCGATTCAAGGTTAAGGACAGGTTCTTCCAAAAAGGAAAAGTAAGAGAGTAGAAGAACCATACAGAGCCATTTGCCAGAGCAGTTGCAGTAAATTACATCAGCAAAAGACAGCTTTTGGCGCCAACGCGAGAAACTTATGTGTAGCGGGCAAAACACACAACTTACCCGAGTGCTATAAATTCTCGGTTTAGTCTCTAGATGGCAACAAACTGTCCAATTATGAAGCATTCTCCTTATCGCTTCTGCTTATCTTTCGGTAAGGCTGTTTCCTCAGAATCTTCAGTTGTTACTTAGCTGCAGTGGTGCCAGGCGCTTCATGCAGGATTTTGGTGGAAAATGGATTCAGCTCCACCGTTAAGTCCTGTGGATTCCGTCGCAGAATCTCACGTAGGGGACGAACAGCAACTCATCATTAGGCCGTGGTCACATCAAACCATCCATTCTGTGCACACATGCAGAAGGTTCGTATTTTACTGTATATAGATGTGTGAAATTTTTGCAGCTATGACGAAATTACTGAAAATCATACTTGCACTAGCTATTTAGCATAGCCTGAAGTCCATGTTTATTCAGTACAACGTGAGTGGCGCCGTATCTGCGAGGTATTCGTGGTAACTAAAACTCCAATCGCTATGGTGTAGTGGTTAGCATTATGGGAAGTAAGTAGCCCAGAGTTCGAATCTAAAGTAAAGCATGGACATTTCTTCGCGGTTGTTCTCGCCCATATTTCTTCACTTAACCTCATTGCCACTCAAAATAACTAAATACAATAGAAATAAGAACAATGACACAATCTCGGCAATATCTTTTCGATACAAAGTGTATTCATTTCTGCACGATATATATATAGGAGCAACTTAATGACCCTTATTCACGTATGTTCATATTGTCGAAACAATATATAACCCAAAACACATATATTATTTATATCTTGAAGACAGAACCGATATGGTAGAATATTGTCGCTCTTACTTGTGTACCTTTTGCAGTTCCTAACACGATTCAGAATTATTTTTTTCGTATACAAAGTTTATTCTTATTGTTTAAAGCCTAGGTATAGAACATGTGATCTAGCATAGCACAAGTGTCAGAAACGTGCGGCATGTTTGTTTATTTTTTGAGTCCATCTAAAGTACAAATACACAACTCGGGACACGCGCGGTGTGGTATCTATATATAGAGATTACAAGCCTAGAGCATGTGGTATACTCCGTTTAGTAATATGGCAGTTTCTTCTTTTATATGCAAAATATGTAATTCAGTTGACGTTACTCGATTGATTTTAAGTCATATTCTCTATTCTTACGTGCAGTGAAGTTCAACATTATTCTGATCGACTTTATATATCGTGAAAATGGGTGTCGATATTACGCTGTTGAAATGATAGTACTAAATTCGTGGGTCTCCCGATGCCGTAGTGGTAACGTCGTTGTCTGTAAGCAAGGGGTCCCGAGTTCGATCTCCGGTGGAGGGACATAGTGCTTCGGATCTCACTTTAAATTGTAGGTCCAGTCCCGATTAGCCTATCTGTGCACGTAGTGGACTTAAAAATATTTGTAAATCCTGTCCGATGGAAAGTTCCACTTCCTACAGAGGCATCTGAAACTGAGAATATATCATAGAGTAATATAAAGTATTCCTTGTTTCTGAAGAAAAAAGTCAATTATTCTCTGGCGCGCTGATTGCGAGTGACCGGAGGGGAAAAAACATCCCGAAGGTCAATACCACGTGCTTTTTATTGCCTTGATTATGCCAAGCAAGGATTAAAGTAACTGATAAGTTGAAAAAAATACAGATAATCCTTTTTGAAATGAAACATCAAATACTAGCAGATAATTATCGTCATGACATTAAGATTCAAATAGATATTGGGGGATTTCAGCATTACGTGAGTGGCATTTTACACACAAAATGTAAGGTTCTAGACATGAGATTGGATTAAAAAATTCATAATAAACTGATTATGAAGTACTTTATAGTGTCTGATAACAAATGAAAAAAAATGAATATGATGACAGGCTGAATGCATGAAAAACATTAACAAAAGTGCGTTACGTGTGTGACGCTTTAAAAATGTAGCAAATTTTGACTTCATTTGTCTGTGAAGCATATAGGCTGCAGATAATAGTAACTTTTATTGGTGAAATGTGCAAATTATATGCATTCACAAACATCTAAACCTTAGTGGAATTAAAAACAATAATAATTTCCATAAAATTCATATTGTTATTTACATGGAGTAGGATCACTTTTCGTGGAATGTCCCTATTATATTTCCAAAGTTCATATAATTACGAATCACGGACACTTCTGGGTTGTAACAGCCACATTGACTTTCAATGGTATCATTCCAACCCAGACGTTTACGTGACAGTACAGCTAACGGCAAAGATAGGCAAATTTGTCCATCACTAGTATAATTCTTTTATATTATACATGCTGTGATGTTTTAAGGAATGGAATTCTGTTGATGCGAAGCAGATGGTTTTTCTCTGCTTATTGTAGTTTTATTGCAATTCATGATCATCAGATTGCGGAAAACAAAGTGAATGAATTTGGTGAAGGGCAATTCACATACTATGTGGCTTAATCCAGATTAAATTATGAATTGTTGAGCAAGCAAATGTATGCCTTACACTAGATTTGAATTACCTGATTTCGCAGCCTGTTGAGCGAACTTCTCCACCAATTAGCCATTTATCAAGAATGATTAATTGGCTGTGCAAAACAGGCCTCGAAACAGTGAGGGGCAGGAGAAGACGATGCCCCCGCTTTGGTCGACAACTCCACCTCTATCAACAAACAAGAAAAAGTAGATAAATAAATCCTTTTTTTAACTCCAAATATGAAATTTTTGTATGGTATTGGGGATATATTAAATGTGACTATATCTCCCCCATAGAAAACATTCTCAACGCAGGCACGGATCCACGGGGAGCGTGACAGTGGCAATGGCCCCTCCCAATTGCCGCATTTTTGGATATATTATGGTGCTTTCTGAAGACCCAAATGTTCTTTTATCAACAAGCTTAACAGGCTCGAGAATATATTATTTTTAAAGTTTCATTAAATTACACTATATGTTCATGATAGGTTGATAGGAATTGGACCTACATTGAAGATACCTCAACATCCTAACTTAGGTATATCACTGAATTGATACATTGTTATTTGAATACATGGTTTTTATGACGGTGTGTTTCCAAACTCTTCATCACTTGCCCAATTGATTTCGAACGAACTGGCATACGTGGCGAGCTGGTCAGTGTTTGGCGCTACGAAACCAAAGGCCCCATATTCGAATCCTGGAAAATGCATGGTTTAGGTTCCCTAATTTCTCACCGTCGCTATTAACTACAACTGCACGGAAATTGCACATGTATGTGTTTTTGATTAATTGTGAAAATTGAAATTATTCCACAATAACAAATTTTGGTATTCCATAGTAGTCCTCCTGTCTTCTCGTAATCAAGAACTCCTATGTTTGATTCCTGGCGAGGACATAAATATTGCAGTTTCGTGTACCTATTAACCTCTGAGTATGAAGTCAAGTAAGAAAACAAACTTTCGTATGAATTCTGTCTTGTATCGTAAATAATTTTGCACAGAATCGGTTTCCGTTCTGAGCTCTTACCCGCTGCTCATACGTTATGTGCTCTTATCTTGTTGAATTAAAAGTGAAATTATACAAAGAAGACTAGATACAAAGTTGATCAAAAAGTACTAGAGAACCTTTCTGAACAGTTCCATTCATTGATTACAAGAGCAAGAATACTCTATTAAATATATATATTTTAATCTGGAGATCCCTGGTTCGATTCTCGATGTGGAGCAGTTTACTTAATCATTTGGATCCCATTTTAAACTCTCGTCCAGATTAATCTATATGTAAGTAAAGTGGACTTCATCAAAGTTTTTAGTAAGGATATATCGTACAAATAAGATAAGAATTTCTCCCCAGTGAACATCAACTTTACCATGTACTATCTGTGCAATGGTTGGCATTTGCCATTAATACTTGACATTTAGATTAGAGGGTCAGAAGCATTTAGATATATATACAGTGATAAATAAATAGCGCTATATATAGCACTATGGCATTGCTTGAAGGCAAAAAAGCATATTTCTTTAGTAATTAAGAAAAGATTTAAAGCGTTGTGAACTTGTGTAACGCATTTTTTTATTTACATTTTCGATATCGTACTCCACGTAAAATATCACATGTACAAATAAAACTGCCTATATCAATAGCTCCAATACAATTTTAGAAAAAAATTACAGAACTCTGTCCCATTAAACATAGTTATTAATAATCCCTTGTACTATGTGTGAAGTTTATTTTAAAAATGTACGTTTTTTATACGTTAAAATGAGGCTACATTAATTTGTGCAATCAACTCTTACTTGTGTATTTTTGACATTAGTGAATTTTCCAAATTGCGAAAATCCTCACTGTGTGTAATCTGAAACCTGGACCAAAAAATATGCATGGAACTCGAGGTGTGAAGCACAAATACATATAGCTATAGGGGTATCCATTCGCCCCAAGGTCAATGTCCCCGCCGCAGATCATGTCAAGATCACCATAAAGTATCTAATTACGACAGCATGTCTACTACTTCGTATTACTGAAAGTCATTTTTTTTTAATTTTTACTTAACACTTTACTTGATCTGCCCCCCCTAAATTATTTCTTTTCTTCATCTAACTAATTAATTATGGTGCACCTAGTAGCAAAAGCGGCTTGGAGCCAGCTAAAGTAAATGAATTACTAAAAAAATATATTCTGATTCCAGCTCCCACTTGCACGCACATATTGCAGCATGGTGCCAAGGCGTAAATATTTTACATATATTATAAGGAAAAATCTCCCCCAGCCCAAATTCTTGATGGCGCGGAATGCACCATTATCTCTCCTCGTGAGCACCCCTCTTGAAATACTTTTAACAGATACTATCTTTTTCTTAAATACACAGTGTATTATTAATGTAAGAAATGAAGGTGAATTATCTTTACAACTCTATACTCCATAAAACCTAAACAATTTAAGATAGCAAAGTTGTTTTTTTTTTGTTTTATTTGTACTCAAGCCGATTCGGTGGTCGAGCCGGTTTAAGTGGTCGATTTTTAATCTCACCATCAAAGTTCCCTGGTTCGAGTCCTGGGCATGAACGCTATTTATGAGTGTCCGTCAATTCCACGTAGCAATCACCCATCCTCACAGCTTTTTATAGGTGAGTAATGACGGTAGAGAATGAGAGAAAGAAAGATAATTAAAGAAGCGACAGAGAGAGAAGGAAAAAGGACGCGAGAAACAGATAAATAAGGAGAAATAAAGAAACGAGAAAACACACACACACGCACATACACAAGCTGAGAGAGAGAGGAAAAGAAATAGAGAAGCCAGAAAGATAAATAGAAAGACAGAGAAATAGAAAAAGGAAAGAGAAAGAAAGAGAAATTGGAAAACAGGCAGAAAGAAAAGAGAGAGACGGATATGGAATATGATCGATAGAGAGAAAAACAGAATAACAGACAGAAAATTAGAAAGGACACAGAAAAAAAAACGGTTAGGATGAGAGAAAGTAAACACGAACGAATAGGTATTGAAACTGGAAAATCCTTCTCCCAAAGCGGAGTCAAGCGACTCCTCCCTCCCCCCTTTGACCGTCCCTGCGAACAGGCATGAGTTCTTATGATAAGCAAAATAACAAGTCAAGACAATAACAAATCAAGTTGAAGGGTACCGGAACCTTTCTTCCCAGAAAGAAAGCACAGTGTATGTATGTGTATATTCATACTTGCAGCACATGCTGTGTTCCTCAGAAGAAAAAAAAGTCTGGTTACGCCTATAAATATATACATATAGATTAACTTTTAATACTTAATTGCATCTTTCGTGTTTTTATATTGCCTCTGGTTCTGATTGCGAATATGTTGCTTGGGGCGGCGCCAAAACGAATGTCGTATCGAAATTCGAGATAAGATCGAGAAGAAGCTTTAAAGACTGAGATGAGAACGAGACATGTCGAGACAAACCGGACAGTTACTTGTTACAAAAAAACATTACTGGTTTACTAGAAAAGAGTAATGCTTTACTTTCAACACGGCCGTGGAGGGGGAAAACAGGAACGGTTTTCCTACTGCCTCAATTCTAACCAACTTTTGCAACACGTTCATTTTTTATCATTGGCTCTGACACGTATTGTGAGTTTACCATCTTTCCCTGAAAATTACACGCGCCGTGCTGAAATAAAGATTCTGCGAATGTTTTTCCACTACCTGCCCCCCCCCCCCATTTCCCCGCTTCTTCCCCATCTGTAACTAGAGACGATAAGTTTTCGTTTTTACAATAACACAGAAAAGTTAAGGAAAACAAAACAAAGTGTTTAAAATGTATTTTGGTAGGTAAAGGAGGCAAATTTTCAGTGTTACGGAATCGCGAAATAACGCGAATGAAGCCATTTTGTTTTCAGAATGACACCGAATTTTGCACTTGAACGCGAAAACCGCCGCGAAATATGCAATGTAAACTGGGGATAACACTTTTTCTATTCCAATGCACTATTAGATCTGTCATTTGTAGTCTAGCTCGTGATAGTTCGATTCAAAAGAGATAGTCACGTTTCATTTATTGCAGTTTGGCACAGGCATGACAGTGTTTAACCTCGTCCTGAAATAGAATTCTCTCGGGGGGGGGGGGGGGGGTCCTAGAAGGGAAATTTCGTAGGAATGGGAAAATTTTCAGGGAGAAGCACCTGTTGTGTTTCGGGGGGTGCTTGTAGGTGTGTGTACACACAAAACGGTATTTTGACGTCGCAGAGGGATTTTTTGGCATTGTTAGGGAAATATTATGTGCATGATTGTGTTCAAAGTTGTGGGTGTTTTCATTCAATAAACATATCATATTTAGTGGCTGATGAGATTCCAAATGGAAGAAATTTGGTAATTTCTCATAAAGGTAAGCCATATATTTTTTGTAATCTATTTGTGCCTGATTGGGTCTAGGCTACTAATGTTCGTGGTACGCAAGGTGTGATGTGCGCACATGAATGAAACTCATATCGGTACATTACATGAATACAAAAATACTTTCGACAAGACACAGTAACGTGCACAGGATTTTCGTAACGAAGGGTAGACCAGATCATGTCATAATCCTCAAAAAGGATTTAATTACGACTACTACTATCCTACCAGTTTTCCCCTGTCTTCATCTAACGTCTTAAATACGTTGCACTTGGAACCAGCTACATTAAATAAATTACTAAGGAAATATATTCTAATTCTCCCCTCGCCACTCCCTCCCCCTCATCGCATATATTGCAGCCTGGTGCCAAGGTGCCAACTTTTTTTTATGTATATTTTAGAAAATTATATACAAGTTGAATGTCAAGCAAAATCCCCATCCACCCAAAATAATTTGACGGCGCGGCCCGCGACATTTGTGGCCACCCCTGCTAATATGTATGCCGTTCGAAATATGTTTATTAACAATTATGACATATGTGTGTGTGTATGTATACACCAACATATTTCAACACCTACCATACATTATAACCACACATTATAAATTACACATATTTTTCCATTGTACTATTATATTTTTAAATTATTGTCTAATTTTGATTTAAGAGAAAGATTGGTAAGGGCCTAAGTTTAACCTTGAACCGCCCATTCTGGCATAACCTACTACAGAGACCGGAAGCTTGGCAAAATGCCTTTTTATCAATCGAATTAATAGCTTCTTAATCGGATAAATGCTGTGTAAATTGTTCCTAGCTTCTTAATAGATTTCCCAGCCTCCTCGATGGCGCATGTTACGTACCCAATAGGACCAAGTAATGTGAATAGTTTGCCAAAGACGAATAGAGATGGCAGCACCAGGCGTGCAAGGTTAAGAATTGGCATAATATATGTGAATAACTTTATAAATAAGAACAAAGCAAATCGGAAAGATGAAAAACAATAGAATATATTATAAGAAGACAAAAAATAAATATGAAAGAAGTAAATTAATATATATATCTTATAAATCAAATCAATGATCACATGTAAGTTAATATGAAAATTAAGGAAGTCAAAGCACTGATACAAGTTTGTGTCTTTGAACAGATATTGCATCTGTATGATTGATTTACCATTCCTATAGGGGAAATTTTGTTTACATCAGTGGCGAGCGCGTTCTGATCGACGCCCCACAGCACTTTTTGGTTGCGCAGTTTAACTGTAGCACCTACTTGGATGCGCATGTCAATCGGCTGCACCAAGTATACACTCTGTTGTACCTAGTTAGTGGTGGCGCGTTCCAATTGCAGCCCCAAGGGAGGATATTAGTATTATTCCCAAAGCTTAAAGGAATTCGTTAAATAGTCAAAACCTAAATTGAAATCCATAGGGAAGTTAACAAAAAAGACGAGAAGGAAGTCCCGATCCAGATCTGTCTATTAAGAAGGAAGTCCCGATCCAGATCTGTCCATTAAGAAGGAAGTCCCGATCCAGACTGTCCATTGAGAAGGAAGTCCCGATCCAGACCGTCCATTAAGAAGGAAGTCCAGATCCAGATCTGTCCATTGAGAAGGAAGTCCAGATAGAAGAATATACAGATAGAGAAAATAAAATAATAAAAAGCATAGAAGAAAGTAGCTTATCATGTAAATATTCTTACTCCATGTATCCTGTGTTTAAATAATATATTCGTTTAAACGTCTCCATTGGAAGGCATCCTGTCTGGTTTCGTTGTCTACAAAGAACCCTACCCTGTAGATAAGCTAGCTGAGTTTTAAGATTAAGGTTTATGTACCTTTGCACCAAATGAAGGTAGCATAAATAAATGGCGACCAACTTTTGGGGCTAGAGAATTAGGAACCAGACAGCGAAGAGAGAAAGAATAATTGAAAATGGAGGAAAAGGATAAAGATGGAAATGAGAATGGAGAAGCTACAATGAAGGAAGACGGAGAAAAAAGGGAAACTTTCATTTGTTGCGGAGAGGAAGGAAACAAGGAAGAAATTATTTTCTGTGTCACATGTAAGGAAATGAAACATTGGACGTGCGAAGGAATAAGAAAGGAGAAATACATATCACTAAGTAAAAGGGAAGAAGACTATACATGTAAGGAATGCAAGAAGGAAAAGCTAAAAGAAAAGCAGAAGAAAACAGAAGAAATAAACTTGATGGAAATGTTCCAAAAGCTGTCAATGCAGATAAATGAAAATAACAGAGAACTGAAGAAGATTGAAGAAAGTAATAGGAAGGCGGAAGAAAATAACAGAGAAGTAAAAGAAAAGTTAGAAGAAAATAACAGAGAAGTAAAAGAAAAGTTAGAAGAAAATAACAGAGAAGTAAAAGAAAAGTTAGAAGAAAATAACAAGGAGGTGAAAGAAAGGCTCGATGAAAATAGTAGAAAATTAGAAGCAGTAAGAAATGAAAGCAAGAAGATGTACGAGATAATAACCGAGACATGTGAAGAAAATAGAAGATCATTGGAAAAGAAGATAGAAGAAACTACACTGCTAATCGAAAACAAAAGCGTGAATATAAATAGGACGATCGAGGAAGAAGTTTCAAAACTTAGAGAGGAGAATATATACAGAACCAACAGTATGGAAAGAAAAATTGTTGAAAATAAATCGCAAATAGAAGCAGTATCTTCTAGAGTACATGAAAATGAAAGCAAGATAGAGGAAGCAAAGGTCTTAATGGAAGATAGAAGCTGGGAAACACGCAATAGAATGGAAAAGGAAGTTCTAAAACTGAGAGAAGTAAGTACGCGGGAACTGCAAGAAGTTCAAGAAAAAACTAGCAGTATGGAGAAGGACATTGCGGAAAATCAAAATAAAATTAATGCAGCAGATAAGAAAGGAAAGGAATTAGACAGAAAATTAAATGGGGCAGTGTCAAAGATAGAGAGAACAGAAAAGAAAGTAGAAGAAGTGGAAAGAAAGTTAGGAAAGCTATTCATCAAAGAAGGAAACATAAATCCTAGGTTTCGAGAAAGTGAAGAAACGAAGGTTAAGAAAGAGCTGAGAGAAGAGAGTTCAAGCGATGAATCGACGACGGAGGAAGAAGAAAAGCATAAGAGATATAGAATAGCGGGAGGTCACAAGAAAAGGAAATGGAAGAATAGCGAAGATGGAAGTAATAATGAAAGGCTCTTAGACATATTGGAAAATGAATTCCCGAGAGACGAGAACTATAGGACCAGGATACCTAGGCCACAAGAATTGCAGCATCTTCCAAAATTCAATGGGAATATATCTGATAAATGTCCCAGAAAGTTTTTAAGGGAACTAACAACAAATGTCAGACTTATGAGGATCCCCGAAGGAATGATTTTGAACGTCATAGAGACATGTTTTGAACAGTCGGCAGCAGGATGGTATCAACTAAATCAGCACAAATTCAGAAATTTTAAGGAGTTCAGCCGAAAATTCCTGAATTACTACTGCAGTGAAGACATAAAGGAAAGGCAGCTCGAAGCATTAAAAAGAAGATATGTAGATTGGTCAAAAGTCGACAGCCTGGAAGAACATACATGGGAGACCCTTAGAAGCTTCAAAAACCTAAAGGAAGGATGCAGTGAAGAGGAGTTGGTTAAACAAGTTGTCCAAACATTGCCATTAAGAATACAGAGAGCTATAGCAGCGGTTAAGATAAAAGCAGTTGATGATTTGATTGAATATCTAAGAACCGAAGATGTGCTAACAAAAACTCAGAATTCCTGGAACAATAAGGAAGGAAGATTCTATGGAAAGAGGCAACATTCAGAAGAAGAAGGGCGCTCAAAACCAAAGTTCCGGAGACAGGAATTTGATGTAAGAAGAATAGAAGTTAGAAACCAGAGACCAAGTACAGAAAGAAGAGACGTAGGTAGAAACAATGGAAGATATGAAAGAAACATAGACTCTGTGGAAGAAAGAGAGAGAAACGATGATAGATATCGAGGAAATTGGAGAAACGTGAGAGGCCGAAATAATTTCCGAAGATACGGAAGAGGAGGAAATCAGCGATGGAGGAACATATATGAACAGAACGAAAGAGAATACCGAGTAAGTGTGCCCAATGAAGAAATGGAAAGAAGAAATGCACTTCCGGATGTAGAAAGAGACGAAGCCATAGAATTAGCCAGAAATTATTGTAATGACGCAAGAAGATTCCAAGAGGGAATTACAGCAGATGAAGATTCAAGGAATGCAGAAGAGAATAGAGGGTCAAACATGTAAGGCTCTTGCAGCATCTCCCAGGTGTGAGAGCAAAAACAGAGAGAAATGTAAGGCAGGGAGAAATTGTAAATAGAAATGTACATAGTGAAAGAGAAAGTCTTGAGTTATATTTAATAGAAGAGCCGAATTTCAATGACCTGAAGCCAGGGAGAACTTTTTATGTAAAGGCAAAAATTATAGAATTAGAAGTAAAGTGCCTAATAGATTGTGGTAGTGTGGTAGAAGTAATGAGTTATGATTGTTGGAAACGGATAAAAGGAAAATATCCACAAGCTCGTCTAGATGCATCAGAAAGGGATAAAATAAGATTGGTCATGGCAGCAGGGAAAGAAGAATATAAAATACAGGGAACCGTCGGCGTAATGATGAACCTTCAAGGGTTAAATTTTCCTGTCAGATTTCTCGTAGTAAAAGGTCTAAGAAGTGATATGATATTAGGAATACCATTTTTGGAAAAATATGATGGTCATATTTATATCAAAGAGAGAAGATTGAATCTAGAGTCATTGGAAGAAGAAAGACTAGATGTTCCTATGGAAACTGTAAACAACGAAATGGAGAGAAAAGAATGCATTGGCAACCTCAATTTAATGTACGGACAGATGAAGGCAGTACCAAATGATATATGTGAAGAAATTGAAAGTGAAATGAATAAAGAAAATGATGAATACACTGCATCTGTTGAAGAGATAAAGAATAAGGTTGATGAGTGCAAAGATATCTCCAAAGAAGAGAGGAAGGAATTACAAGAAGTTTTGTTAGAGCATAGGAATTTGTTTAGCCAAAAGCCAGGACTCACCAGAGGGTATTCCTACGAAATAGAAGTAGATATAGAAAGACCTATAGTATCTAAACAGTATCCGATACCTTTTGCGAAAAGAAAAGCTGTAGAGGAAGAACTTCAGAAATGGTTAAGATGGGAAATTATAGAAGATTCAAATAGCATACATGTAAGCCCGATGCATGTAGTTGACAAACCCAATGGAGGAGTTAGACCAGTCTTAGACCTGAGAGAATTAAACAAACACGTATTACTTCCAAGAAACCAGGTGGATAAAATAGATGAGATGCTACACTCATTTGCAGGAAGCAGATACTTTACTTCTTTTGATTTGACCCTGGGATACTTTCAAGTTGAGATCGAGAAGAAGTCAAGAAAGTATACAGCATTCAGATATGGCTCAAGATTGTTTCAATTCAGAAGATTGCCATATGGTTTAAATTCATCGGTTTCGGCATTTATGACTGCGTTGAACAAGATATTTGGGATAGAAACTAAGCATTGGTTAGCCATATATGTAGATGACATGTGCATTCACAGTAAAGACTGGGATTCACATATAAGAAGAATAGATTGGGTATTGAACAAATTAGGAAAAGCAGGATTAACCGTCAAACTGGAGAAATGCTCTTTTGTCAGAAAGGAAGTTAAGTTTTTAGGCCATGTTATATCCGGTGGAGAAATTAAGCTATGTACAGATAAGGATGAAGCGATAAGACGTTTCCCTAAGCCAATTACAAAGAAACAATTACAGAGATTTCTTGGAATGTGTAATTGGAGAAGCAAGTTCATTAGAGATTTTGCACAAAAGGCCAGACCATTGTATGAGCTATTAAAGAAAACTAACAAGTGGAATTGGGGAGAAGAAGAAGATAAAGCTTTCGGTGTACTGAAGATCGATCTCATATCATCGCCTGCCATAAGCCAACCGAATTTCGAGAAAACATTTTGCTTGGGAACCGATGCATCTAATATAGGACTAGGGGCGTATCTATTCCAGAAGGACGGGAATGGAGAAGACCAAGTCATCCAGTATGCCAGCCGTTCTCTTAAGACTTTTGAGAAATCATATACTATAAGTGAACTCGAATGCCTAGCCATCCTATTCGGAATACAAAAGTTCTCACCATACCTCAAAGGAAGGATATTTAAGGTATTCAGCGATCACAAAAGCTTGGTCTGGCTAAATTCGGCAAAGCAGTGGAATCCTAGACTTACCAGATGGGCCCTGTTAATACAAGAATATAGCTTTGAAGTGATTGATATAAAGGGCAGGGATAATCAAATTGCCGATGCATTAAGCAGAGCTCCAATAAGACCCCAACAAGAACCAGAAGAGATAATCAAATTGTCCATAAATGCGATTGTGGAGGAAGAAATGAAGAATATAGTAAAAGAAGAATGGATAAAAGAGATGAAAGAAGATGAAGAACTTAGTACTATATTTAAAATATTGGAAGGAGAAACTATTGTTGGAGAAACGAAGATGAGAAAAGTCAGAATCAAAGGGAATTACAGAATTATAGAAGGCATGATTTTTAAAGTGAACATTGAAAATCCACACCAAGTAAGGTTATGTGTACCCAAAACAATGATCTATAAGATCTTAACAACAGTACATGAAGAGTCAGGACATTTTGGGACAGACAAAACTTTGAGGATGGCACGTCGTTTTTATTTTTGGAAGACTCTGAAAAAGGATGTTGTGGACCATGTTAGAAACTGCGTTGTATGCATACAGACTAAACCATCTAAATGGAAATTAAGAAAGGAAGAATTACACGTTATAGCTCGAAGGCCATTGGATTTAATATCCATAGACTTAATTGGACCACTGCCGAGATCAAGAGGATTCCAATACATCCTTACATGCGTGGACATAAGTAGTAAATTTGTAATGTGTTACAACATAAGAAAAGCAACATCAAAAGAGATAGTTAAATGTTTCGAAGACGGTTTCACTAAACACTATGGAATTCCTAGAAAGGTGTTAACAGATAATGGTACACAGTTTGTATCGGAGTATTTCATGGACTATATGCAATTCAAAGGAGTCAAAGTAATAAATGTAACGCGATACCACCCCAGCTCGAATCCCATAGAACGATACAATGGAGAAATAGTCAGACTGTTAAGAACATACTGCCACGATAACCATACACGATGGTCAACTGTTGTTAATAAAATAACTAAATTGTTAAATAACGCATTGTCAGAAGAAACAGGAAGAAGCCCTGCTGAATTATTTCTCGGATACACGGAGGAACCATATGTGTTTGAAGAATTGGAGTGGCCAGATATGATGGAGCAAAAGAGCGAAATGAAGAAAGTGATATTAGAGCTGTATAAAAAGAGAAATAGAAGAAAGACAAAGGAAGAGAAGAAGGTTAAGAAAATAGATATCAAGAAAGGAGATTTGGTGTTTTGTAAAACACATCCGGTGAGCAAAGCTTCAGAGAAAGCTATCAAAAAGCTATTTTTCATATATGAAGGCCCATATGAAGTGATAAGTACTTTTAGAAATACAGTTCTTCTAAAGCACATAAAAACAGATGTAGAAAGGAGAGAGAATTTAGATAACATTAGAAGATATAATTGTACAGAAGAGAAGAAAGAAAGCGTCAAGAAGAAATAATAGACTTACATATATAATTTGGAAAAAAAAATGTATCTGCATATATATATATATATATATATTACGACAATTTTTTTTATGGCCAACGGGGGGAATATTGTGTTACGTACCCAATAGGACCAAGTAATGTGAATAGTTTGCCAAAGACGAATAGAGATGGCAGCACCAGGCGTGCAAGGTTAAGAATTGGCATAATATATGTGAATAACTTTATAAATAAGAACAAAGCAAATCGGAAAGATGAAAAACAATAGAATATATTATAAGAAGACAAAAAATAAATATGAAAGAAGTAAATTAATATATATATCTTATAAATCAAATCAATGATCACATGTAAGTTAATATGAAAATTAAGGAAGTCAAAGCACTGATACAAGTTTGTGTCTTTGAACAGATATTGCATCTGTATGATTGATTTACCATTCCTATAGGGGAAATTTTGTTTACATCAGTGGCGAGCGCGTTCTGATCGACGCCCCACAGCACTTTTTGGTTGCGCAGTTTAACTGTAGCACCTACTTGGATGCGCATGTCAATCGGCTGCACCAAGTATACACTCTGTTGTACCTAGTTAGTGGTGGCGCGTTCCAATTGCAGCCCCAAGGGAGGATATTAGTATTATTCCCAAAGCTTAAAGGAATTCGTTAAATAGTCAAAACCTAAATTGAAATCCATAGGGAAGTTAACAAAAAAGACGAGAAGGAAGTCCCGATCCAGATCTGTCTATTAAGAAGGAAGTCCCGATCCAGATCTGTCCATTAAGAAGGAAGTCCCGATCCAGACCGTCCATTGAGAAGGAAGTCCCGATCCAGACTGTCCATTGAGAAGGAAGTCCCGATCCAGACCGTCCATTAAGAAGGAAGTCCAGATCCAGATCTGTCCATTGAGAAGGAAGTCCAGATAGAAGAATATACAGATAGAGAAAATAAAATAATAAAAAGCATAGAAGAAAGTAGCTTATCATGTAAATATTCTTACTCCATGTATCCTGTGTTTAAATAATATATTCGTTTAAACGTCTCCATTGGAAGGCATCCTGTCTGGTTTCGTTGTCTACAAAGAACCCTACCCTGTAGATAAGCTAGCTGAGTTTTAAGATTAAGGTTTATGTACCTTTGCACCAAATGAAGGTAGCACGCAATGGTAGCGTCGTCGCCTTGTAATCAAGGGGTTCCGGGTTCGATACCCGGTGGAGGCACATAGTGGTTCGGATCCCACTTTAAACTGTAGGTCCAGTCCCTATTAGCCTTACTGTGCACAAAGTGGACTTAAAACACCAACTCAATCAATTAATAGATTTCCCCGTATTTTGTAGTTTGTCTTTTAATGAAATTGTGTATTCTTTTAAACTGGATTAAAATACTGTGCAAATTATTGAATTGCCAGGTCATTATAATATGAAATTCAGGGGTGCCCACAGGAGGGATTATGGCGCAGACTGCTCCATCGAAATTTTTGGGGCGATTTTTTTCCATAATGTAATATAAAATTCAACATTTATATAGTTTTCCAAAATAAATGTAAAGTCGTTTACACCTTAGGTACACCATATTTAATCCATTAGATGAAGAAAATTAAGTATTTATAGGCAGCGATGCCTACAGGTGGGTTTGTGGACTCACGTTATGTCCAAGCAACTTTTTTTTTTGGGGGGGGGGCAATTTTTTGTGATGGAAATTTGATGTGAAACAGTACAGCATTTGGCACAAGTTGAATAACGTTATTAACTATCCATTGATGTTACATAAATAACAAATTCTAGACTGCCAAGGAAATTGTAACGGGTAATATTATTATTAAGGTAGTGGGGATATCCAACTCTTACACATTGGGTCTTAAATCGACACGTGGATTCTGGTGGGGGATTGAGGATTAAACGTTGGGGGGGGGGGGGACAATATCCGACTATTGAATATCAGTGTTAAATCTTAGATTATAGTGGGAATTTTAGTTAGGGGGGCTGAGCATTAAATTTACGGGATATCTAACTGTTGTGTATTAATATTACGTCTGAGATTGTAGCCGAAAATGTGGTTTGGGGACGGAGATTTTTTTCTTTTGGAGGGGGTACTAGATACTCTTCAATATCAACAGTAAGTCCAAAATTTTGGTTGCAGGATTGAATATTAAATTTGAAAGGAGGAGATATGGAGCTCTTAATAAAGTGTAAAATCTTTGCTTGTCAAGGAATTTCTTTAGGGTTCGAACATTATATTTGGGGACTATATTTAGCGATATGGTATGCGCACGTTTCGGCGCCGAACATGGGAAAAGAGAAGCTGGAAAAGAGTAAATATCGAGAGATTCTATGAAAGTATTGACGTCCCATTAAATTAATATTCTTGCAAGCCTGCAAAGAAATGGATATAAAAATTTTCTTCCTCGCTTCGCTCGCAATGTTACATTACAAAAATGCGTGTCTGACATTTTCACGAGACGATTGTGAAGAATTATACTGTAGCTCATTACAAGACAAACAATATTCTCGATATTTATTAATAATATAATTTCTTAAAATGTAATGTTTAGTGTCGGTATACTGCTTAATTTAAAACAGGTGAGTCATTTTGATGATATGGTTCTATTAGCAATATTATTCTATCTTTAATTCCCAGTAGGTTATGCTGCAATAGTTGTACTAACTGCGTACTTCAGTAACGCCTTGCACATTACTCGATAGAACAGGAAAATAAATAGTGTCAAATTCGCATTTCTACGTTATTGTTGCAGGGTAATTTTGCTTTAGCAAGTGAAAATTGCACTGAAGATGAAATGCATGTAATTATTGCTATGGATTACTAAAAAAATGTAGTTACCCCAAGCAGAGGGGGTGAGTTCTTTGAAGGAGGCACCTTATTATATTCTCGGCCCGGACTTAGGAATTTCTAGCTAAGGTTCTGTAATTTTCGATCTTAAGTTGTGTAAGACTTTGTGTTAAATACCAAAATTGTTGGTTAATAAAATCTTGTTCTCCAACCACAAACACTGTTTAAATACATATTTATACCTATATAATTATGACACTTGAGATTGCTAGCTTTCCGTTATTTCGAAAATATGGACAGTTTAACAAGCTATTGTATTCAAATAAAATGAATTATTACGTATTAATCCAAAATATTTTGAGGGGTAATGCATTCACGGTCTAGCTGGGGGATGGAAACCTCTGTTTAAGGAGGACGGGCAGATCAAGTATCATGTTCAATAAAGCTTTAAAAAAAACGTTACTTTCAGTAGACACGCTATCGTAATTAAATACTTCATGTGGATTACCACATGATTGGGGATTTGGGGGGGATTGCGCCATTGGCCTTGGGGGCACCCCTGATGAAACTAATTCTATCCCGTGAAAAAAACTGATATTCTTCTAACTTCGTAAACAAGTTAGGTTTGTCGAAAACACAACCTCCCAATAGGGTAGTTGTAACGCTGTCGCCTCGTAATCGAGCTGCCAGGGTTCGATCCCCAGTGCAGGCACAGTGGTTCGGATTCCACTTCGAACTGTAGGTCCATTCGCGATTAACCTGTCTGTGTACAAAGTGGACTTAAAACAAACTTTGCCTTTGAAAAGTAGCGAACATTTAATAGTTTTGGGATCTGCTTATATCTTTCATTTACGGAAGTTTCGTTTGGTTTTTTGCAAAAATAGAAGGAAAAAATCATGTAATACCGTGTGCAGTAAGTTTGAAAGGAACTCTGACGTAGCTGAATGGTTAGCGTTTTCGCTTTTTATGCGAGGTCGGATGGGAATTTCCAAGATTTGAATGTTGACCAAACATCGTTAATGTTTTCGTCATTGTGCCTGACAGCTTATACAGGCTTCCTTGCTTTTTTTTTTTTTATATATATAAAGTTCGGAGCCCTCCCGAAGTTGTCGCCTCGAGCGGTTGCCAGATTTGCCCGGTCTTTCCACCGCCTCTGAACAAACAGTAAGAGTGAGTGCATCCTTAAGTCATCAAAATCTAAGGCTAAGCTCATTCGCAAAAGACTTTCCGGGTTCTTGATAAGTGATACGCAGTAGTATCATTGCTGTTGAGACCAAAGGATGCATGCATGCCATTTCAGAATGAGCTCCTGTCTTCCTTGATTGATGTATTGAATGAGATTGTTTTATGAATTACAGGACGTAATCTGAATCGTGTTGTAACTATACGAACCCTTGCGTAATGCAAATTTCAAAGTCTAAAGGAAAGGAGCAAGTCACCCGTGTGGTTGCAAACTTTTCCAAACGCAGAGTTAAATTTTTAGCGCGTCCTTCATTACATAACTGCCAAAATATTAGACACCAGACTGCCGACAATATAAACTCTCCTTCCCGAAGCAGCCAGCAGGGCTGACAAAAAACTGTTCTGCACTGTGAATGGACACCGGTTGCTGCGACGGCAGAGGAACAATGACCGACCAAACTTGGAGTTGTGGTTAACGAAAAATATTTGATGACTCTCCCATAAAATTCATATGCTATCTTGGTAATTTATATTAGAATTGAAATCAAATTGAATGTAGTTGAATTTGTTATTTATTGATGAAAAATTACAACAGTTGTAATTTTGTATTTGTATTTTTGTTATCTAGCGTCGCTTTTTATGCCACCTTGGCTATTCGTGACGATGAGGGACACTCGCAAAGAACACTCATGCCCAGACCGCGATTCGAACTCTGGAGCCCTGGCGTCGTAGTGCGATGTGAAAACCTCGATCATGTTCAGAGACATTTCCCCTTGAAGCACGGAGCCTTGACAAATTAGTTTCACTCCAGTTTTGTTCCCTCAAACCAAGGCTCGATTCATGTCTTGTAGAATAAAATTAAATTTTGTTACCTTGAAGTGACATGCCTTTCTTTCTACCCTCCCTCCCATTGGGTCTTTTGTCGTTCCACTTGCCCACCGGGGAAACTAGGTCATCGAGATCAGTTTCTGTGTTTCGTGGTTCTAAACTGACTGGCCCACACGAACAGAATACATGTAAGGTCATTTGCTTGCGAAGAATTCTTTTGTATCAGTGACGTGCGGTGACGTCGACACTTGGGGTAGCAGTCAGTGGCGTGCTCAAGGGGGGGGCGTTGTGTGGGTCACACCCCTCCTCCCTTTAGGGCCAGTATTCCTACAAAAAAAATGTTAATAACAGGAAAAGATTGCAAAATTATGAATGAGTACTAGAGAAAAGTACACGTAACCCCCACCCACATTCGAAAATAAAAAAAAACTATTTGATTTGACTCTAAGCCAGAGATCCTGGGTTCGAATCTCGGATTGGCCATTTGTGTACTTTGTGTGTGTCCCTTCATCAATTTTGTCGTACCAAAGGTGGCGGAAAAGCGAAGTAAAATAAACCAAATTGAGCAATCAATCAATGATTTGATTTCATTTTTGTTACTTAGCGTCGCTTTTTTGTCACATTTGGTTAATTGCGAAGACGATAGGATGAAATTGATGAAGGGACGAGCACAGGGAACGCCCATGCCCGGGTCGGGGTTCGAACCCGGAACTCCTGGTGTCGTAGCGCGCTGTGATAACCACTCCCCCACGCTTGGTTGATTTGGTGACAGGTAACAAAACACAACACACTTTTTTGTAGTTTCTTCAATGATATTCATTTTACTTTTTGAGTTCTGAGATACATTTTTCATTCCAAATTATTTCATTATTCACTACAACACACAGGACAAGAATGCGCACTCATCACGGGTTCGAATCCTGGCTTGGATTGTTCATATGAGGTCCCTTAACCAATTTCATCATATTATCACTCAATCCTCATTTTCGCGATAACCAAATGTGGCAGAAAAGCGAAGTAAAATAAACCAAACCAACAACAATATGAACACGCGTTCTTTCGCCCAAATAAATACATCCGTATTTATGACTGTTAGAGACCAAGAGTAGTATATTTAAATAAAACACTACTAAAACGAGAGTCAGAGAGAGCCTGAGCACATATTTGTAATTTAATCATTATATATTCCATATTTGAAAAAGAAAAAAAAGAAAGAAAGCATAACATTATTGTCTGCACATAACACGTTCCCATTTCATAAATAATAAAACTACATCCCATATTATACATACGCACATATTGTACAACGTGTAAAAGGTTGTGTAAATACAGTGAGCATAAGTACTGCAGAAAATTTTACCCAGTGTTCTTTAGAGGATTTACAAAAAAATCTATGAGAAACCAATCCCCTATCTGTTCTATAGGAGATAGACTGGGGGACCTGAAAGCCTGGGCTTTCAACCATTGCAGCGGGGGCGAGGGGACAAGAGAGGTAGAGGTAGAAATCTTCCTTTTCCTTGGGCCGGCCGTTTCTACCTGGAAACTGGTCTGGCGGAAGAAGAGCGAGCTAGGGTATCGAGCCAGCTTTGCCCGCGGAGAACACAGATGTTTGGTCCCCTTCACCCTAATTGGACAAATAGATGATGATTTGGTAGCGAACTGTTGATTTTAAAGTTCAGAGCCATTGCTGAGAATAAGTAATAAATCAAGTCGAGGTAAAAGGAAGATTTTTCTCATTTAGGTACCATCCTTAAGCCCCTATCACATGGAACTGAATTTCTAGTAGGAATGCCCTAGTTGGCGCTTAACTAACTTTCTAGGTAGCAATCATGGCCGCCTGGCTGACTGGTTTGGAGGAATAGGACATGTTCTATTTGCTACTTGCTTTCCTCGACTGGATTCTGTGGAACAGCCAATCAGAGCAAAGTTTCGCCATGTGAAGATAATCTGTGAGTGTGCAAAGGAGCGTTTATGGTCTGTGGTTTCCGAGTGTTACTCCAGCAACATACACAGCATGAAAGGCGTGTTGAGTTACACCATCTACTCTGAGTGCACGGTGTTTACATTTGAACAACTAAAATATTCTTCCATACTTGTACAGTAAACGTTGTAAAGTATGTATTTAAGCAGCGCCATTGTTTTGTACCTAATAACGTTTTATACGAAACGTTATTCCTCTCGGTTGAATAGTTATCGGCTTTTAAAAATGTGAAGTGATACATTGTTTACATCTCACACGGTCGCCATTACAACTTCCCTCGTATGGGAACAAAAGTCTATCGACAAGTACGCTGATAAGTATCGTGTGAGTCGAAAGCTAGCAAATTGGTAGCCAGTCCAGCGCCAACTAGGGCATACCTACTGGAAATCCAGTTCCGTGTGATGCGGGCTTTAGTTTCGAAACAGACCGACAAGTTGCGGTGGAATTCCGAAATTATTTTGTGAACCATGTTTTTCTGTATTGCAGCAGAAATACCCGCGACAGTATTTAAAAAAATGTACAGTGGGATGCATTAGTATTACCAAGTAAATGGTCCATCACCATATTTATTCTCTCTTGTTTTCGCAATGAGAGCTTCAAGAAATAGATCAAAACGCCAAACAAGCTGCTGACAATCTCTGCACCGCCTGCGTAAAAGTCCATTCCTTAAAAACACGAAGGATGCAAGAGCATAATTAATTAAAATAGTGATGGACAATTTTTCCTATTTTCCAAGCAATACTTGTGCATCCTACTGTACGTTTCTTGCGAAACCGACTTCCTTGCAGAGAGCAGTAGAAAACAACACTTTCTGCCACTGTGATATGCTGTGACACCAGGGGTCTTGATTTAATTTCGGATAAGACGTGATCTGTATCTTTTGTTGCAATTCTCTCATCAATTAATGACATTATGAATGACGCAATTAACGTAAGAGAGGTAAAATTACTAAAATACAAATTTGTCGTGTAATCTCTCCGTAAGGAAAATTATATTAAACCTGACGACAGAAATTAGATTTTATGCACGTACTTCTAGAATTTACCACATCGTGAATGACAATTCCGTTTCTCGATCTTGCAGACTGGTTTTCACTCGATCTTTTCTCCGCTCATAGACGATTGGTCTCATTGCTGTTTCAAATATATTTGGTATCATACCCATGTGATACGTTTTCAGGGTCGAGAAACGTCTCATACGAGAATGGAAACATACTGTTGTTGTAGTTGACTTGGATTGTGTACAACGATAGAATGGCCGAATAATGGTGAAACCATGCATGAAAAATTGAAAATCGGATTTCTTTTTCACTTCTACGCTCTCACGAATACTTGCATTTGTGGTGTGAAAACAAACTTATACAACCTTCCTGTGATAATGGCCTTGAATCGTCGTTGGGGATTATTCCCATGCAGTGAAGATGCAGGAAAAGCGACATGTACCGTGATAACAATTATTTACACATCTTGGATTCAAGGCGAGTTGTTAGCGTTGACGTATACAAGTCTGCAGGGTTTTATTCTTTCGTGTACAATTCCTAGAACGATAAGATTATGCAGTTTTTGAGATAAGAACTTGCTCAAATATCGGCTTCTTTACTTTACTTTGTTTCCTCCCTTTTTCATATTTGTCCTGAAACAGAATACATACAGCAGAAACGATTTCAAGCTTTTCTTTGATATAATATCAATTCTCAATGAAGACGCTGTTCAAAATTGTATAACTTTCCAAACAATATTTAAATAATAAAGTTTAACCATAGTCCAAACTCGTACATTGGTCATTACAGTAACGCCATCTTCATTGGACCACAGAATTCACAGGCATTTGTTCCAAACCATCAATGGTGGAATAATAGCTGAATAACTAATATAATCTTGTAAAACAGCGGTGTTGCATATTTGAATCAAAGAAAAATAAGTTGCGGAAAACTTAAAAGACATCCCTCTTTGCCATCAGTTAAAATTATTTTATTTTACACAAAATTGAAAATGTATGTATGTTTTATTATACGTGCTGATATTCTGCTACACTCTTTCATTTCCTAATATTAATGGGCTATAAAATAACAGGGATAATAATATAAACTCATATCACAGTTAACCTTATATAACTAGATCTAATTTGTTAATTATATTAGCTGGTGTCCTCCTAATTAGGTTAAATTATTGCACAATTATATATGCAAATCAGTTTTCAGAGTTACTTTGTGCTGTAACTGTATGTACACTTTGATATAGACTTGTTCTGATAGGTGGAGGTTGAATCCAGCTAAACTGTACTGTTTAACCATAAGAATTTTTCCTAAATTTGAATATAAATTGTAAAGGAGTAATTCTTGACTTCATTGGACATAATTGCAAGAAGGAATAGATTACTGCCAAAGGCGGATTTAAATTATTCTGTGGTTTGTTTATGAAGGGATCGCAGGGTGCCTGAGAAGTTTCGTTATATTTGCAGGAGCAGGTACCGAGTGACTGGCAGGAGGCCGCGGAAGAGAGTGGTGTATAAAAGTGGGGAGTGCAACGTGGTCCAGTCGAACATCTCCAAACGCCGGCTCCGCTACCTTCAGGACATCTTCACGACGCTGGTGGACATCCAGTGGCGATGGACGCTGCTTGTCTTCGCTCTGAGCTTCATCCTCAGTTGGTTGGGGTTCGCCATCATCTGGTGGCTGATCTCCTTCACGCACGGGGACCTGGAACCGGATCACCTCCCGGATTTCCAGGATAAGAACGGCTGGACACCGTGCATCGCGAACATCAAAGAATTCAGCTCGTGCTTCCTCTTCAGCGTGGAGACCCAACATACGATCGGGTACGGCTCGCGCTACACGACCGAAGAGTGCCCGGAAGCCATATTCGTCATGTGCCTGCAAAGCATCACGGGAGTTATGATCCAGGCCTTCATGGTCGGGATAGTGTTCGCCAAAATGTCCCGCCCGAAGAATCGCGCCCAGACGCTCCTGTTCAGCCGCAACGCCGTCATCTGCCAACGCGACGGGCAGCTGTGCTTCATGTTCCGAGTGGGCGACATGCGGAAGTCGCACATCATAGGAGCGCACATCAGGGCCCAACTCATCAAAACTCGGGTGACAAGGGAGGGCGAGACCCTGGTCCACTATCAGCACGAGCTTGTGGTCGGTTCGGACAGCGACCAAAGCGACATCTTTTTCATCTGGCCGATGACGGTCGTTCACAGGATAGACGAGACTAGTCCCATGTACAACATGTCGGCGGCGGATCTGATACGGGAGAAGTTCGAGGTGGTCGTTATCCTCGAGGGATGCATCGAGTCCACGGGCATGACCACGCAGGCGCGCTCCTCCTACTTGCCAAATGAAATCCTCTGGGGCCATCGGTTCGAGCCCCTGGTGCAGTTCCGCAAAGATCGCGGGGAGTATGAGGTGGATTACAGCCTCTTCAACAACACCTACGAGGTGGACACTCCACTCTGCAGTGCCAAAGACCTGGATGAGTTCTACAGGATTCAGGATGAGCTGCGAAAACAAGGTAAACAACAATAATATTTTCTCTCCCCAAGTTGCTTCCCAGATGCTTTATCTCCTTGCTAGAATAACCTCCAGCCAGTAGAGGCTATAGTTTACCTAAGTAGGACAGCAGAATTCCCAAGGACTAGAAAATTTCACATGTGTGTTCTGTGTAACATCTTCTCCATATAGCCTACACTTCTTGTATCGTCCATCCATCCTGTGTAGTCCTCAATCAATTAAGCCTTAGTTTCTCATATGTTACAGTTCTTGGTACAGCAGATATGAAATCTGTTGAGCGATTAAGGAACTAGTTAGGCTGGGAAAACTTGTGTCACCACTTTGTTTGTAATCAAGGTTTGAATTAATTCCAACATAAAAGTGTCTATCACTAATGTGTATAACACACGAAATTGGTATTTTATAGATCTTCCACTCCCTGAATTTCATATTTGTAGCTGTAGTTGTTTCTAAGAATTGAAAGTTACGTGTACATACAAAATCCAAGGATTCCAAATAAAGATAGAAAAGGAACCATGTAACTACTCTTCAATATGTCTCTGAATACTGAAATGCAAGGGGTGATTTCTTTGAAAGACACTTTCCATGTTGTAAACTGTGCCATTTGGACCACACATCCTGGAACCTGGATAATTTCCTGCAGGGGATATATGTTGTCCTGTGCTGTGCTTTTATTTGGGCTGAGTGCTCGTATGACCAGGGGTTCATCCAGGATTTTTCCCTTGGGGGGTGTTGGAAACTTTTGGGGGGTGTAAGTTTGGGGATGTGAAGTGCATATTTTGGACCATTTAAAAATGTTTGCCCTAATTCAATTTGTTCATAGATGTTTCCAAAGATTAACCCCCCCCCTTTCCCTTCCCTTCACGTAATATTTCAGAAGAAAAAAGATGTCAAATGCTGGAAAATATATTTTTATAATAATGTTAACATTTCAGTCTTCAGTTCAATACTTGTGTTTGTCTAACGATTGATTAAATCAAGAGATTACATTGAAAAACACAAAATTTAAACATATTATTACCAGGGATCATTTCATACAATTCTTAAGCTAGTTATAAAGAAATTAGGAACACTTGCGCAACATTTTTTTGATGTATATGTATGGTTCTTATCGTAGATCTAACTCAGATATTATCTGGGGGGGGGGGTGCCCAATTCATCGATGAAATATCGGTGAGAATTCTTTGCATGGGTGCTACAAATATCTGCAAATATAATATGACTCTTAAATAAATGACCACACTGCAAGCGAAATAATTTTTTTTAGAACTATTTGTTTGCAAACTGATAATGCATATTATTAATTAAACATAGCGACAATACTTTCATTTCACAGTATCCCACGATGTGTACTCTTTACAATCTTACTTTGTTCGTTTGGTCTCCTCTTTACCTCAGCACATGCCCCCTTCCCCCTCCTGTTCTAGCTTCAGTTAGAAAATATGCATATATACCGGGTGAGTTTTTTAGCTTGACACAACGAAATATCTCGAAAAGTACGCATCTGATCAAAAAAGTTCTGAATGAAATTTGTTTGTCTCGAAGGGGCTCATCCAATGATGCCAAACTCCACCCCTCACCCCACATCCGGGGAACCCCCATTTTTTACTGCAGTTTCCGATTCTCCAGAAAAAAATACGTAGGTTTAGTCTGAAACTTTTTTTGGTTTTGTGATAGATGGCATGTTGAATTTTTATAAGAAACTGCATTTAGTATAACCCAGGAACAACGATGTGGAAGTAGCAGTATTTTGTTCCCATCGGGGTGCTTTTGTAAGGTGAGTCCCCTCGCCTCTCACCATCTAGGTGCTTGTTTTAGGTAAGTTCCGTCGCCTCTCACCATCGGGGTGCTTGTTTGTAATAATCATTTTACAATAAGTGCTCGAAAATGTCACCACCCACTTCGATACACTGATTTATTCGCACTTGGAATGATTGGACACAACTGAGAAGCGTGCCCGGTGTAATCTTTCGACATGCATTGGTGATTCGCTCAGTCATGTTCTCACGCGTTGTTGGCAGTTCATGATAAACTTCACTCTTCACGTAGCCCCACAAACAAAAGTCAGGCGAAGTAAGATCTGGCGATCTTGCAGACCAAGACACTGGACCACCTCTTCCGATTCACCGACGGTTGTACACGCGATCTAATTCTTCACGTGCTGCAACGGAATAATGTGCTGGACAACCGTCATGTTGCAACCACATTGTTTGTCGCACGTCTAAGGGAAGGTCTGCAAGCAATACTGGAAGAGTCGTTCTGCAAGAAGTTTCGATATTTCTCACCATTTAAGTTCCCATCGATAAAATATGAACCAATAAGTTTATCGCCAATTACTCCACACCAAACATTTACATTCCAAGGGCGCTGATGTTCAACTTGGCGTCACCAATGCGGGTTTTCGACACTCCAATAATGCATGTTATGTCGATTAATCGTACCGTGGTTTGTAAAAGTCGACTCGTCAGAGGACAAAACTCGAGTAAAGAAATTGGGGTCTCCTTGTATTTGCTGAAGCGCCCATTGACAGAATGCCACTCGGTTCTGAAAAGCATCGCCATGAAGTTCTTGATGAAACGAAACATGAAACGGATGATATTTTCTACGCTTCAGTATTTGGCACACAGTAGTCTGCGAAATTCCCGATTCACGACTTATTTGTCGAGTATTAACGTGGAGGTTACGAGCCACTGCAGCTAATACCGCAATTTCATTATTTTCACCAGCAATTGTTCTTCGGCGATTCCTTTTTTTGGTTGTACAGTTTCCTCGGTGGAGAACTGTTGAACAACTCTGCGAAAAGAAGCGTGCGATCGCACCCAGTCTGGAAATCGTTGAGCATAAAGAATCACAGCATCATTGATATTCCTGCCACTTTCTCCATAAATGTACACCATTTCAATTTTCTCTTGCACCGTTATAGCCTGCATTATAACCACTAATGGAGTCAAGGAAGAAAAATACTACTTCCGTCCTCTTCTTCAGGCTTCGTGGCAGATTATGCCGTGTCTCTTTGACTAGGAAATAAGGTCAAATGGTCTTTAGGAGAAAACATGCGGTCTTGAAACTTGCTCGGCAATCTATTCAAAACGTTGTTAACCACTTATAAAACTGTAAAACATTGAAAATTTCAAAGCTCCGTAAAAACCATTTACCATGTGAAAATCAACAATCTCACTTCCGCGGAATGGATCGTCGAGTTAGTAGTCTTCACAGCTAATGTTGTGCTGATGATGTGCTGCCGATGGCTGGTACTGACCCCGCCCACTTGCTTCCTCCCTCCCCCTCCTTTTCCCCGCTATTCCTGAATTATTACGTCATCCACCTTAGAACTCCTCTATCATCATGAACGCTCGTGTCATTTCTTTCGTTACCTTAAAGCCTATTTGTTTTTATCTTCTTCCATTTTGTTTAACATCTTTCCCCATCTTTCCTATACATTCCCTTTCTTCAACGTTTTACAGTTTTATAATTGGTTAACCTCGTTTTTAACAGATTGCCGAGCATGTTTCAGGGCCGCATTTTTTATCTTACAAACCATTACACCTTGTTTCCTGGTCAAACAGACACGGCATAATCTGCCACGAAGCCTGACGAAGAGAACAGTGTATTTCTCGAGAATTGCGCAAAATCTTACTTTTTGCGATTACAGCGCCATCTATCACAAATCCAAAAAAAAATGTTTCAGATAAAAACCTACGTTGCCCCTAGCCCCACCCGCAGGAGGTAGGGTGAGGGGGGTGAAGTTTGGCATCATTGGATGAGCCCCTTCGAGACGAACAAATTTCATTCAGAACTTTTTTTTTGATCAGATGCCTACTTTTCGAGATATTTCGTTGTGTCAAGCTAAAAAAACTCACCTGGTATAATACATACTATAATTTTAATAGTTCTATGTTGCGAGTGAGTTCCAAATTCTGCTGGTGTTTTCAAATCTCTGTTTAAACAATGATTCACAAACTGAAATAAAGTAATGAAATTCTCTATATATTTAGAGCATGGCATGAAGACTTTAAAATATAGTGGGAAGTTGAGATGCACGTTTGATAGACACCTGGTATTGCTTTTGAATTAAATGCGCCCAGGCAATCCAGGCCAGGCAATCGGCCCAGGCTGATTTCATACCCTTACAAAACTTTGGAAAATATGGTTGGCGCTGTTGAGAGTTTATCTTTCAAATACTGAATGAGAGACTCTAGGGAATTGTGCCTCTTTTGCCTTCAAATAAAACTATATAGCATGTGCAAATAAACGCATGGCATGTTAACTGGAAAGGGAAGGCAAGGAATTTTCACTTCTAATTTGAGTGCTTTATTTTAAATTATTTAAAAATTGAATAGCATTTATTTCACTTTCCAACACAATGAAACAAGCTATTTTTTTCTCTCCACGTTTTCCAGCAGGCAGTGGCAAGCACCGTCGTGCCCCACTGGTGTGCCTATGGTCAGATATAAATTTGGGACTTAATGTAAATAAAATTTCTTTCTATGTTTAATTCCTTATACTTCCTTTGCTTCCTCTGAAAAGTTGGAAAAAAATTAAATATGTCATTATGTCAGGGAACAGACTAGATAAAAAGAGGAAAACAACTTTTACTAAATCTATATCTTTGCAAACTGACAATAACTTTAATAGGGTGCCAGTAATTTAACAGGGCACTATGACGTTAACATTTTTCTACTTATATGTTTTGCTTTTCTGTAGCCCATTTATCCTTTGTGCCCAGGCAAACCCTGCACAACCTCCCCCCCCCCCCTTTTACAACTCTCTTTCTAATATATAATTTCTCTTACAAAGGGAAGAACTTCTAGGGCCACAAAAATGGTCACACAATGTGAATGAATCACTTAGGTTCTTCATGAAATACTTGCTGTTTTATATTGAATACTCTGTCAGTAAATTTTATATTGGTACTTTATGAATATCGGTTAGAAGAAATTACACCTACATATAGTGTCACTGCTTTTTTACTCACCACTTTCGGTTTCTTTCTGTCTGGTTTCATTTTCTCTATCTTCTTCAGCCAATTTTGCAGTAAAGTTTCAGACATTGTTACACTTAGCAGAACAACAACACACGAATTGAGATGCCACACTGAGACTGACCTAAGGCATTTGACTGTTCTCTTCTCTACCACTCCAAAATCATTCATCTCGCCCAAGTTACAGAAAATAGTGTTGCTAACCATAGTCACAATTCACTACAGGAGTCAAACCTGTATCTTTGAATTTCTTCCCTTACTTTTATCGTACATTTTTCACATGAAAGAATGGAAAAGAAAATGCAATGGAACGTAAATTTAATTGACAGGGTTGAATTTACAAACCTGTAATGTATTTAAAAAATATTTATTTAGGTATTCAAATGCTGAACTGTCAACACTGTGTGTGGTATGTGCTCCTTGGAAGGAGGGCTAGAGGTCAGTTTGACATTTTCCAGATGGCAGTGCCCCTTACCTAGAGCTGACCCAAGCCTTGTCAACGGAGCTGGTGTTTCCACGAAATGGCCACGCTACACATTTTACCCTCCTTCTTTGACACTTTGGTTGTAGTTGATCGAAAGGTCCTTTGGACTTCGCTTTTTGTAGAGCTACAAATGGTTCCTTTATGTTGAAGTATTGTCATTATATTGTTGATATAAAAATTCATATTTACACTCCCCCTACAGGAGGGGGTGTTCCACTTTTCTGCTTGGGGTGAGGGTGTTCGTCAAAATTTGGGTGTGTGTGAATAAATCACTGCATATGACATGATGGGTGCATATAGCCTAAGTGCTGATGAAACCAAAATTTTAATTTCAATCAACATACACCATTTTTGATAAACATAAATTTCTGTCCCTCAACTAGCATTTATGCACTCCTCCACTTTCTCTAACTCCATGTAGCACTATCTTATTCTGCATCCATTTTGTAACTGTTTGCTGATAATGAGCCCAGCCTTGGACAGTGACAGGAATTTCACAAACGAGTTTTATGCAATGTTAGTGATTAAGAACTCACTCTGACATTTAGTATTTTCTTATTCTTTCTGTAATGCTTAACAGGGGTTCATGACGAAATGGTTATGTAGCATGCTACAGAACAGCAATCTGCATACATTTGAGCTTGGAATTTATGTAATTACATATATTATTCTAGCACATTTAGCAGCAAGAAAAATCTAAATGTCTACAAATTATATCAACAGGAAAAATGTAATTGTCTATGAATTATATCAACAGAAGGCTCATATTAATTTATATTATTTTTAAAAAATAAAAAATAATGCAATGGAAATTTGTATCAAATTGTCCCAAATCCTGGTAAAATTAGAATATAAACTTCTGGATGTCCGAAGAATCAAAGTTCTACAGAAAAATGCTACTCATATGCAGATTTGAGGAAAAATAGGGCAATTATATGGAATGGAACTAATATGTGGGATCATTAAAGATTACTGAAGTAATGTCGGAAAATAAAATTACCACGTGATCATATTTATTCTGCACTAGATTAGCTTCAGCAGTTTTACATAAAATTACATATTATTTTATAATTAATTATACATTTCTGTCATAGCTTGTGAGATATTCTTATGAAGTAGTATGACAAATGTGATGCAGAGGAGAAAACTAAGAAGTACAAATGCATTTCTCTAAGTAAAATTCTGTCCTTTCACATTTGATTATTTTATATTGATGCTCTACTTCTTTACGTTAATGGAAGATGAAAAGTGGGATCTATAGACAAAGAAACAAAGAGAATAAAATGCTTATGCCTACTTCTAGGCTGTAGTTGGAGAGGGGATGAAGGGGCAGGTTCCTCAGATGCCAAAAGTCAAGGCAGGTTGGAATACCATTGAAGTAATGAATATTGAAAGGAGGATAAGTTATGAGAAATATATATTACAGAAACATATTATTTACAAATATGTCCCCTTTAAGAGTGGTAGCTCCACTAACTGAACCAGTAGAACATAGTAAGGTGACATCACAGCAGAAGTGTGATTTAAAACCCTATTGTCTCCCACTCTAGCCCAGTGGTTTCCCAATATTTGGGGCCACTGGTCCTTTCCCTAACATAAATCTTATCTGTGCCCCTTACTTGCATATCCTATCCAGTATTAGCTGCTTCCTGCCATAAGTCAGCTTCCTTCTCTTAAAGAGGAAATAGTTACTGGCCTACATTATTTCCCTATTATGCAATCAATTCATACATAAGATCTCACTATGAGAACAATAGTGAAGAGGTAGAATTACATTCCAACCTTTCTTTTGTTTTGGAAACATCTAAGATTTAGTTCTGGCATTATATAAGCGAACATGATGGAATAATGAACAACTCACAATGCCATCAACTCTCAGTCACATGTCTTAGTGTTTCTCTAATGACCCAGGGCTCGTAGCATGGATTTGCTTTATGGGTTCAAAAAAATTGTAGCCACATTTTAAATTTCATTAACCCTTGTCTGTTGTAAAAATAAAATGCACTCTGTGCATACAGTTTAAAGTTGGATACACAAAAAAGTGCCTCCTCAAGGAATCCAACCCTGGAAAGTGTATTACAAAGCAACAGCATTAACCATTACACCATCTAGGAAACTTATAATCAAACACCTTTTCGTGCAGTGATGCGTCGCTGGGAGTTTTGTGTGGACGTGCAGGCAGGGTGGTCATTTGGAATAAGTCTCAGTGCAACCTGTGATGGATTATGTGTTACTCTGAGGTTGGGTTTACATTGTCTGTAGATGTTTTGATAGATTATGTGTTATTAAGTGTTAGGTTTTCCATTCTCATTATTGGTTTGATTCTAATATCTGTTTTTCACAGAAATGGATCAAAACTTTATAATCACCCTGTATTTTTAAGCATAACCCGAAAGAAACCTCCTTTTTCAAAAAACCCGGTTAAAATGACCAACCTTGCTCAGCATCCAGGATGTTGCCTATTACTGTTGTAAATTGAACCATTTCATATAATTTCTTCCATATAGTAGTAGATTACAGATTAATAATGTTTAGAAAATAATATATGATTTTTCTATTTGTCTGTGTTGCCTTGCAGTCCCTCCTAACATCATTTCTGCACTAATATAATTTTCATTCAAATGTGTGTTCATATGTTACGTATATTGTTCACCCTTTGCTTTGATGATTGATTTGTGCTTTGTTCATTAAATGTGTGTTGTATGTCTTGTGAACTGCTTTGATTATTACATAAACATAGAACGTGTAAATAATTTAATCAGGAAAATAAATAAAAAAAATATTAGAAAACAACTATAAATGTAAACAATTAAATCACTCGCACACTGTCAAGAACACTATAACATAAACTTTTTTAAAATATGATTTTGCGATTTTAATTTAAAAAAATCTGTCAGTATGAAGCACATACATACGTAAGAAGTCTTTGGTATTGTGTTATATGTAAATATTCCTGTCCCACTCACACCCCACATTCCGTTCGTCATAATACGTCCCACCTACATTATGTGTTGCTACCCCAGAGACTCCATTGTTTGTGTCTATCTTGTTTCAGGACTTCCCCCAACAACCTTGCATGTGGGACCTTTGTTACGGCGAGTCAACAGCGAGCCTAACGAAGTCAACTATATTGGGACACCTCTACCACTTGACACAAACCAACCCTAGGTGTGTTTGTTATTTACATGTCCTCATACTTTGCTGCATGTCTCTGCAATGGCAACTTCACCCCACAACAAAGAACATTACACTTTCAAGTATGTACTGTCTTGTTGCACTAGTTACATGTCAACACTGTCTGCATTTTTCTCAGCTTTCACCACGAAATTGTTTGTTTTGTAACCTACTTAAGATTATGAGACTCACTTTGGCATCTGAAAAACATGCTCGTATACATAAGTACGATACTACTTTAAACAGCTATTCTTTACGAAAGCTAATGATACAAAAAATCAGCATGACATTGACGATAGTGTGCTTTTTCTTTCTTCTGAGAAATTTTCAAGACACTTAATGATGGGTTCTATGGCTCTATGTGCACGGATATATTCTTCAAAGCCTGCAGTAGGTACAGTGTAATGAAAATTAATAAACCATACCCATAAATTATTTGTTAAAAATATGTCAAGTTAAACATCAAAACTTATAAAAAAATAATCATGCATGGAAATAACATTTAAAATAAAATAAAGATCCGTAACTTCAAACAAAACAGTAGATATTACAATGCAAGTTCCAATTGCCTGCTAATTATGGCAACACAGTTTCGACAAAACTGCATAAAACACAGTATGTGTGGTTGAATGCTAAGCGGTCCTTTTCTTCATTAATGTGATATTAGAAACTTATAGGGAGCATAGAAAAATGCATGCATGTAAGTCTCTTAAAGCTCTATTATGTTTTGTCCTTTTCATTTGGCTTATATTGTTTGCATGTAACTTATTTCAAGAACATTTCTTGCAGGAAGATCATATGGTATACTCCCTCTGTCCCATAATTATAGTCCGGTATGCCAAAATGGTAGTACAGGAATTACAGACGAAGAGGCAGATGGAAAGCACATGGATGAGGAGAGGCACAGTAGATCAGTCTTCAAGATTGTGAAGAGGAACAACGTGACCTTATCGCAACGAGCAAGAAATACCGCCCAGACGATTACCAAAAGGAGGCGTTGGGTTGCAACACACCGGTGTGGCACTGTATGACAACCGGCCTAGCAAGGCACGCTGTAAATCATTAGTAGAGCACTCCTTCAGTGAGTATGTGTGAGAAGAACAGCCATGAACACACAACCCATGATAGGAAGCGACAGGGGTAGGAAGAACCTCACGGACAGTAAACGACAAGCAGTGTACGATTTTTACTTTGAAAACAGTACGGCTGGGGTAGTGAAGAATGGTCACCAAACCATTAACTATTACCAAAGATGTTTACCGGGACATGCTCATCAACAAGTTAATCCCAGCAATAGATGCACAATGGCCTCGTGGACTGCGCGCAGGGAGGATCCAGGTGTCCGTTCAGCAGGACAATGCGCGTCCGCATATCGTTCCCAATGACCGCGCCTGGATGGATGCTGCAGCGACCAGTGGAATCACTTTGGATCTCCTATGCCAACCGCCAAACAGTCCGGACATGAATGTTTTAGATCTGGGGTACTTCCGGGCAATTCAGTCTCTCCAGCATCAGGCAGCTCCACAAACTATTGATGAGTTGATCGCCGCAGTTGAAAAATCTTTCTCTGATCTGACACGCGACAAGATCAACAACATCTTTTTCATTTTGCAGTCCTGTCTCATTGAAATTATGCGCCTCCAAAGGTGGGGACAACTACAGGATTCCCCATATGCAAAAAGCACACTTGAACCGCCGAAACGTCCTGCCATCTCGCTTGGAGTGTCCTCGAAACATTTACGACGAGGCTAGAGCAGCACTGCAGCACTAGATCTAGCTCGTTGAGGGGATGACAACCTTCCCGGACCAACAATATCTTTCGTCTTGATGTTTTAGTTTGTCGAACTTCTTGGTCACTTTGTATTGATCCTGGATTGATAACTTTTTATTTAGGTTCTTTTGGATACTTGATCGGCCAATTTGTACTGATCCTTGAGTTATAAAGTTGTATGACTCATTCCCGTGTTTCATTTTCTTCTTCTGTATACACTAATGTCACAGTTTGAATATCGGACAATTATTATGGGACAAGAAACAAAGGTGTACCGGACAATAATTATGGGACAGAGGGAGTAATATGCAAACCTATGTATAAAAATTATTCTTCTGTTCTCTAGGATAGCATTAGGGAAGGAATGGTGCAATGATTGTAATTCTGTTATTTTTTAAAAAAATCATGTATTTAAAATAATATATTTTGTGTTAGTTTCAAGGAATATGACAATTATGTATAATTGCAAACGGTTTACCAGGTAAGGTGATCAGAAACGGTTGCTCTGGTGTCTGGATCTTTAACAAGAAAAACATGTGTACCACACTGCTCAGAATTGTACAAGAGAACCAAAGTTAATGTGGTTATTCTCTCTCTTCCACCTCTCCCTCTAACAGTGAAAAGAGTAGTTCGTAATATAACCTGTCCGTCATGAATACAGAACAGCCAGCACTGTAGTCCCAAAATTTTCAAAGCGTGTATGCTAAGCTTCATGAAACGTTAAGTGGAGGCCATGTTTCCATTAACTTTAGATTGTTTGAACCATTAAATATATGGTTTAAATCAACTGACTTCTACAAAAACCATTCATTGTAAAATATTGATGATAATGTTATGACCATAATTGCCATAAAAGAGGCATATTACAATAGGACAGGCATTTTTAAAATAAAAATATTTGCAATGCATATTTTAATAATTGCACTTAAACACAAAGACTATAGTAGTATTTTGTGAATTATCACTTTGTATACTGTTAATAACTTTAATAATACTGCTAATTGTATTATAAATGAAAAACTTGTAAAATACACATATAAAATAGAAAAAGCAAGAATACACTTTTTATTTTTCGTTCTCTCCATGTGCAAAACTGAAATGCAACAGACCTCAAGTGCTGCCTTTATAGTCCATCATCAAATGTTGTGGGAAAGAGAAACAAGAATATTGTTGAGACTTTCACATGGGGCTTACTCGATACATCAAAATGTCAAATCATGTTAAGTGAAACTGCTACTTTGGTTTTGATAACAAAAAGGCAGATTTCATATTAATTAACACCTGCACAAAGAGATTAACGAAGCTAGCAAAAGTTCTGTTAAAATTAGCTGTACACATTTCTGCATTTCTATAGTGGTCAAATGATGGCAATGCTGATGTGGATCATGTATTCATACCCCCTCCCCTTCTCAACATTATGTTTCCGATCACATGAAATAATAAGTATTTGACCATAATAATCTCACTGGAGGAATGGTCAAAGCTCATACATAAATATAAACGAAATGAAAATATAAGGTTTACTCTAATGAGCAGTTTATGCTGTATACCCTCTACTACAGCTTGATTTAGAAGAATTCCTAAAATCCACTAAAGGAGGTTACTCGATTAAATGGGAGTACCATTTTCATGAAAACCTCAAATTTGAGTTCAGCTTGTTTATATATATCAAGTTCTGTCAGTATTTAAATGTATTTCCTTTACAAGTTTGATAATTTCCAATACTTTTCAGTGAGTAGTTTTATATTTATTTATGGGTCGACACTTGTTATTAGCAATTTTTGAAGTGTCTTCTAGGCAGTGGTGTTTTGGAGGTGTTATTAAACTTTCCATCCTTCCTTGCAATGTATTCAAACATAAGACCAGTCTATTCCTCCTCTCCAACAATGCTTGCCACTACACCCAATGAAGTGAATCTATTGCCATCACTCCCAGGTCAGCATGCTCTAGTGCCAGACAATATCAACACCATGTTCTTCAGTAAAATAATCTCTGTCTTATCACCTCTGCTTTCTCCTGAATAGATGTTTCTCGAAAGATGCCTTTTCTCACACTTGGAAACAAGCTAACATCAGACCTATTCACAAAAGTGGTAAGAAAAACCTTGTTTTTTCATACAGACCAATCTTCTGACCCTCCTCTGTCCATCATTTGTGAAAAATAACTATATAGACTTGTTTCGCTTTAGTGAAGCTCAAATAAACAGGTTTTAGTTTGTAGTTCCTGTCTTTTTCTGACATGCTATGAAATAATTGGACATATACTTTTGATCTGGTCAAAGCTTTTGATATTGTTAGTCATCTTCTGGTCCACAAAAAAATGCAATAGCTTCGATATTTATGACAAATTTCTAACCCTGCTCACAGAGTACTTTAGTAATTGCCAACAACGTGTCATTCTTCCAGGAACTCTATCGAACTTTCTTCCTGTCCTCCCTGGAGTTCCACAGGGTAATCTCTAAGACCTTTCTTATTCATATTATTCATCGATGACCTTACTGACCATCTCACAGCCCCCTCTAGTAATTACCTTCTTTTCGCAGATGACTATAAAATTTGCAGAGAAATATTCAGTTCCAGTGATACTCATCTTCTCCAGAATGACATAATATTTACTTCCTGGTATCTGAACCTGAAACCTTACATTAACTCCTGAAAAATGTATTGTTCTCACTATCTCTAAAAAAGAACATGTAAAAGTCATCTAATTGCATCTCCACAGCAGCATCCTCTCGCAAATAATAGAATATTGCTCTCCAGTCTGGTCCATGACATGTCCCACTCAGCTCTCTAGAATCAATTCCATCCATCACTTTTCCTAGCTATAATTCGTTAGAGGATTCCCTCATTATGCAACTTTTCAATGCTGCAATTCTTGTCCCTTATAAACTTATAAAAAACTCACTGCCTTTTAGTGAATGATTTCAATTATCTATACAGAATTGTCAATGGCAAAATCTGCTGCAACATACTCCTTCAGGAATTCCTTTTTTCAAGTGGGTATGTACACAACATGTAACACAAATTAACACAAACATATTTTACACAGAAAAGTCTAGGCTGCAATTAGTTTGACGATTTCAGTGTAAAAAGGTCACTTGTGCTGTATCTGAAAGTTCCTCAATACATCAATAAAATTTTACACACTGAACTGTTAAAAAGTCAGTTTGCAAAGATACTACACTATATAGCCAAAAGTCACCAGACACCCAAGTGAACATGGTGGTAGCATCACTGTTTGGGGCTGGTTTTGGTTTGAGCCATTAGTTTTGGTCAATGGCAACATGAACAGTGGTGTTTATGAGGACATTTTAGACAATAGCATGCTGCCCACACTGTGGCAACATTTTGGAGTGGGTCCTTTTCTGTATCAGTACGATAATGCCCCAGCCCATAAAGCAGAGTTGATTGCATTGTGGTTTGAGGACAATCAGGTGGTTGTGCTTAGCTGACCCGCTCAAAGCCCCGAATGGAACCCCATTCATCTTTCAGATGAACTGGAGCGTCGGTTGTGTTCCAGACCCACTCGACCGAATACCACCCGTGAATTATTCACGAGGCTACAGGACGAATGAAAAAAAATTCAATATACCAGAACTCAACTTACAGTAAATGCTGTAGTAATAGCGAAGGGAGGTCCGACATCTTATTAGTTACCTGGCTGGTGTCTTTTGGAATGAATAGCACTGGGTGTCCGGTGACTTTTGGCTATATAGTGTATGTAAAAATGGGCAACTTCTTACCATTTCTCTTCGCCGATCTCCATAGCAGAGCTGTTAATACAGGGTGCTAACCAGTTTCCCAGGTTCAAATCTGGCCGTTGTGAGTGACCCTTCATCAATTTCATCATATACTCATCCTCATCTTTTCAATTAGCCAAAAATGTCAGAAAAGCGAAGTAAAACAAAACCAAATGAATGAATCAATCATCCCTTCTTCAGCAAATGTTTGAACCCAGGTATTTTGGTCTAGCCCTGGCAGACCAAAAGGCAAATATCAAATGACAGAAGAGCTTAATTCTTAAAATTAATGAAATTTGAGATTTTTAAATTACCCTAATAAAAACTAAAATATGTATTTTGTCACCACCTTGGTGGTCGAGCACATTGCAAGCAACTACTTAACTCATATCCCTATCATAGATTACAGATTCAAGTCCTGGCCATGTATGAATGTTCCCTGGTGTTTTAACTTTTCTTTACTGTGACTGCCATTAAATTGGCAATGTTTAAAATGGTGCCTTGCAGTGATCTGCAAATTTGCCCATCTTGCCTGGTTCTTATCTTTGATTTAATTGTTGAAGAATTAATTTGTTGCAGGAGAAAGAACACCACAGCTAATATACTATCTTAGTTGAATTATTGTTGTGATTATATGATAAATATTTGTCATTCTACTTCTTATTTTGGACACCTACAAAGGAATTAATAGGCATGTCTTTTTATTCCAGGAAGAACTTTCAGCGAAGCAAGTAGCACCTACTCAGGACAAGTGCCGCCAAGTGTTGCAAACCTATTCACCCCCTGGAAACAGCAATGACTCTGGCCACCCTGCAGCTACACTTTTTGCCCTTGGTTCCTCTTTGCTTCTGTGGACAATAAGCAGCTGTTCTTATGTATGCTATATGAGATGATGTGAGCGATATTATTATTATTATTTTTTAAAAAAAGACAATTTCTGTGTGTGAAGCAATAACTTCTCGTGTGTGCAAGTGCAAGAATTTTTTCAGGGATTCCTGTTGAACATTTGTGATGAACTGTGTTTTGTGAGATAATTTTTACCCAAAAGTGCCTTACATCATGTTCATATTTTTCCAAGTGTATTTGTACATATATATATATATATATATTTTAAGCTAGCCATTAGGAGTGAATCAATATGCAGATGTGCAATTGGCTCAAGACTATCTCAGGTAGCGTTACTGACTTGGCCACTTGCAGAAATGAACTACTCTATGCAAAAGTGACATTATGAAAAGACGAACAATTTAAAAATAAAGTGCCTTTTGTGAATTTTAAGAGATATATTTTTATTTTGTTTATGTAATGCCCATGTTGTGCCTTGTGAAAAAAAAATATGCTTATTTTTAGTGAATTCAGTGATGTGTTAGTAAACTTTTTAGATCCTTTTGAAAGACAACCAGACATACTCAGTCCTGTTCCTGGAGTGTTCATTCTGTTCACAACTGGAATGAATTCTGACTGGTTTGGGAACAAACATTTTTTTTTAAATAAAGGAAATCCTTTAAGAATTACACATTATTATACAAACTTGTTCAGCAATACACCTGATCATTACTATGTGATAGGGATGTGATATTGTGGTTCTCAATTTGTTGAGTTAATATATATGTATATATTGTAACTGATATTTGTCATTTTACAGTTGAAAGTAGAATACAAATTTCTTTTTAGTCATGTGTGTCTTTTTTCACATAAGTAATGCCCACTCCAAATATTATCGCACCAATCGGGTATTTTCAACTTTTAGTACACTTCTGATTGTTTATTTTACATCGCTTTTCTGTCACTTTTGGCTAATTCCAATGATGAGGTTGGGTGATATGAAATTGATGAAGGGACACTCACAAACACCTATGCCCAGCCTAGGATTCAAACCCAGGAGTGCCTTGTTGGCATAGTGGTTTGGATCCCACTTTAAACTGTAGGTCCAGTCCGAATTAGTCTTACTGTGCTTAAGGTGGACTTAAAACTCAAACTCAGGAAACATGGCGTTGCAGCAAATTGTGCTAACCACCCTGTTATAGAGGTTGGTCCACCACACTTCTCTTTGTAGTTTACTATAGAACGCCCACAAAAGAACCATTGGCCAGAAGCTTTCAAGCACCTTCCTCTTGATCAGTCAACTTGGGCCATAAGGAAGTCTGCTTCACTCAGGACTGTGATGCACAGAAGTCACAGGTCTGCGTGATTCACTACAGACAGTTTCAACAGTTTTCTTGCGACATCCAACAGTCAATTTCTCTCTGATTTTCTTTATTGTTATTACTTTTAACATTAGAAGTAAATATTCTTAAAACTTGGTTAAGTGGAATTCTAAGTCTGGTGCTCAGTTAAAATGAACATGTTTAAATACAAGAGTTGCCATAATGATATGGTCTTGATCTGGAAAACCTTGAAAAATCACGGAATTTTAAGTTGAGAACAAACCTAGGAAGAGAAGAAATTTTAAGTCAAAAATAGACCAAGAAAAAGACAGGAATTTGTATAGATAAAAATTGTTTATAACATTCATCACACTGTACAGAAATACAATATAAAACCTGCAAAAATCATCTGCATTTAGACATTTCTAGTCCATCTCCTGCAGTCATCAATGCAATAAGAAGCGACACTACATGAACATTTATGCTATTCCCAAGTAGTCTGTAGCACTGCTTAACAGTAACGCTGCTGGGAAATGAAAAGTTCTCGGGGAAACACATAAGCCGCGCCACTTCCATAGGAGTGAAATAACGTAAGCTCAGACCTTTCAGCAGGGACAATTGCAATTCTGGATCGTCTTTGAGTTCTTGTGCTGCATTGAATGCTGTGGCTATTGCATCACCTGTTTTCTCCGTCAGCACAGACCCTGTACCTTCCACATAATGCCTGTATGCTTTCGTAAAGCAACACGACCGTGTTGATTCGGGTGTCACGATATCCAGCAACATAGAATACTTTAGCAAAACTTTATCTTGGAGTAAGAATGCACCAAAATTGCAATCTGACTGCAACACATGTTTGATTGCAAAGCACCGATTGCCACCACCTGATTCTTCAACAAGAGTGGAATGCTTTTCTACAAGTTTTTGTATTTGTGGAACGATCACTTTTTCTGCTTTCAGCATGTTGGAAAGGGAAGCAGGAAACTCCTCCATCTGTGGAAAATATAATGTAATTAGTGAAACAACGTACGTCCTCAGAAATTCACCAGAAATCTTTTTATAAATTTGACCCAGTGTTTTGTAACCGGGATTTTTCAGTAATACCTGACTGATCTTGTAGGACACAATTTTAGCAACACCGTGAGTTTCTGAAGACAACGTTACTGAAATTTCATCAGAGAAAGTGTATGTTGCAATGCATTATTTCGAGCTTTCAACTGTGTTATAATATCAGGTAATTTGGAAAAATGATTTTGGATGTACTGTATCTTTTCTTGGATGCCATTTCTCCCGTGCGGCTATTTAGAAACATTGATCTCGTCGTCCCAATGCCATCGTGTGATTGAAATAGGATTGAAATATGGCAGATTTGGGTAAAATATGCTATTTTAAACCAAAATCATAAAATAAGCAAGCATAACAATTTCCTGCAGAAATAAACATTTATAAGCACTTTCAACCTTAGTTAAATAGCTCATCAAGGTATGTAATATGAAGTATAACCTTTCTTCTTACCATTAGAAGTTTGGAAAAGAATATGCATTTCGCTTAGAAATCTGGGCTCTATTTACGAGTATCTCTACATCATCACTCATTCTCATAATTGCAATTAGCCAAAGTGGCACAAGAATGACAATAAATAACAAAATTACATATAAAATTCGTCATTAAATTGTCTACACATCTGTCACCCGTATACATTTTTGCTTTCAAAACTTGTACTGGATAATCTGAAATCCTGATATCGCATTTGATCAAATTTTAAACTCTAGGTTCAATCCTATATAGCCTCTATGTCCATAAATAGACATAAACTTTAACAAAATCTTTACACACATGAGCTGAGTATAACCATGCATATAACAAAAATTTTATAAACAATAAATTTTGGTTCACACACATTCTCACTAAAGGAACTCAGCATAAAAGGGGCTCGACAAAGATTCAAAATCAAGTCTGTTGGTTTCACCACTGACTTACAGGCTATGCCAGAGAACATTAGACATCCACGATATTTCCTTATATAATAAGAGTAATACATACATGAGACATGTACAGGTGAAAGTACAATTCTTCTTCTGACATAAGTTTTGCTTATTGCTGGTAAAAGTAGCTATTTCTTAAAAATTTCAAGATGATAAACACAAATATGACATTAGAAATGCAACATTCATTGGCTGTATATTCTTGGAAATCCACCCCCCAAAAAAAATGACAGAAGTTATTTGCACTACTAACACAATTATGAGTCACCTGCACTATTAACACAGTTGTAAGATAAATAATGATGGAACACCTCCTGGTGAAATGGTGGGATGATACAATATGTTGCAATCTGGGGTTCGAAATACAGCACTGCCAAATAAATCTATGCATGAGATCTCTGCCTTTCCCAGACAAGACCCAATTAACAAAAATTCTAGTATCATTTTGCATGCTGTTTAGTGTAAATATATTTGATAACAATACAGCAGGAACTGCAGTGGTGCAGTGAATAGAGGGTCTAACTGTCACGCAGAAGACTTGGGTTGTATTTACAGTGTTCATTGTCTCTCCACACAGTAGCTCTCAGGTTCCTCAGCCTCAAATAAATTTGTACCTTGGGTTACCCCTGAAGTATAGAGGAAGCTGGAGCATGGTGCTGGGTGCTGATCACATTCCCTCCACAATAGAAAAGATCAAGAACGCATAGGGCCTTAGCTCCACAAGTGCCTTTCCTACAAAACACCAAAAATTTAGAATAAACTTTGAAAATAATATTTATGTACAAATTACAGTCCCGTGCAAATTAATCGGAACAAGATATTTTTATGCATGATAGAGTCTCAAACTTGAATATGGTTTCACGATGATGAATCTATGACAAATTGTGTAATACAAATTATATAACAGAAAGAAGAACAAAAGTAAAAAAGGTAAAGTGCTCCCCTGTGCTTAGCACTACGCCATGAAGGCATATAGGGGGTGTGGGGGTAACGCCCCACACTTTCTTGATCCGGTCGTGAATGGGGGTGATGTGATCAGCATCACGCCCCTGACCGCCTTTACCCCCCAGGGTTTCCCTCAGGTACCCATGTCATTCGACGCTGGGTGGGTGCCGGGGCCGCTTCCAACGTTAGAAAAGTTCCCGGATTTGAACCGGCCGGGAATCGAACCCGAGACCTTTAGCATGGTAGTCAGACACGTTACTGACTGTACATGTGTGTGAATTCGCCCACTAATAAATGTATGAACATTGATAAAATATTTCAAATGAAGTAGGCCAATCAGAAATGAGGTCTACAGTCCTGTGCGAATTAATTGAAATATGACAATAACTACACACGTTATGAATTTTTTTGTACTTATACCCTAATTCATCAATTACACTTTTCAGAAACAATAAATTACATATTTGTAATATTTCTTAATAGCTAATATGTTCTTCTTTCTGTTATATAATTTGTATTACACGATTTGTCATAGATTCATCATCATGAAACCGTAGTCACCAATTAATTCGCATGGGACTGTAGTTTCAAGTGAAAATAATATTTTCACAGTTCATACTGCAGTACCTGTGCTTTGAAAATCTAAATATTGTGTAATGATAATAATAATAATACCTACCACTCCTGTCACTACTTGGAAACAGAAGCTTAGTGGTTTCCGCTTGGCGATCAAATAATATCTGCACCGGGTATTTGGAATGAAAAACTGCGAAGGACTGAGGAGAAACTCCTGATACGTAAAGCCACTTTCATCCAGGGCTGAAACCAGCTTCTCCCTTGTATACGACTCTTCAAATCCTTTGACGTTCTCCAGCAGAATGTACCGAAGGTTCTCTCCTAGGTTTGAGATTACACTAATGATACTCAGAAGGGAGCTTGTTCTCTCGTCAGCCACATCTTTCTTAAGACCAACCCTTAAATGTAAAACAGTAACAATTACAATAGTAGTGGGCATGTGCAGCACTTAACTTTCAAAATATTTTGCCAGAAACATTCTTTATAATACCTTGTATGGTGGGATTTTTTAATATGTGGAAGTTTGTTTTAACTCCACCTTCATGTACATCGAGAAGGCTAAATGGGACTGGACCTACAGTTATCTCACCATGAATCAGCCTGGAAACCAATCTAGCATTAGCCATTACAATATCAGAGAAACCCTAATTTTGAAATGCAACATACTTCTTCACATCTCAATTCTTCCAAGGAATTAACCATCCAAATGTATTATTATAAAGGGTTCCTACACAAAATCATCCAGGACATTTCCAGGACTTTTCAAGGATTTTCTACAATTGCTCCAGGACAAATGTAGACAGTAAGCATGGCAAAATACACATCATTGCATATTTTCTTTTATTAAAAAAAAAGTTCTAAATATTTCTAATGCAGGCCCCAACTTCCCTACACCTCTTTCATTTCTTAGTATAATGAAGGTTATTTAATTTTTACAATAGTACAGAAAAAATCAAAGGTAGAAAAAATAAATACAAGTTCAGTTTATAAAAAATTACAATCTTCTATTACAAATAAACAAGAATAATATCCTTGGAAAACTTGGAATATTTAGTATAGCAAACCCTTTTTCTTAACCATTATTATTATCATCATATTTTCTACCTCGGAGCGATACAAAATAATACAAAAGCACGGGGCATTATACTTCAATCACAAAAATAAAACTTATCAGAAAACTATGACTACAGTACACAGCAACGTGACATAAGTAAATAAACCACTGTCATGGCACTGGCCTGTTTTAAATGAAAACTTATTGTAATTCATACAAATAAAATGGGGCAAAGGAATTTCCAGGACACACTCCAAAATTCCAGGTACAGCTTGGAAAAATGTGAAATTTCATAACATTTCCATGCCTGGAAGGAATATTTTAAAATTCCAGGTTTTCCAGGATGCGTAGGAACCCTGATTATAGCATTAAAAATAGACTAAGGGTCACAACAAATACTTTGTTTTGTCCATTTTATGTATCCCTTAGAAATCCGGAGAAAACAAGTTACATATTGTGACTTCTAGCAGAGTCCACTTTTAATGGCATGAAATGACCATTTTGAAATTTAAAGTTTTAAGTTTGTTTCAAGCCACTTTATTCACTGCCTAATCAGGACTGGACCTAGACTTTAAAGTGGAATTCAAAACCACTATGTGTCACCACCAGGTACCCAACTCAGGACCTCTTGATTACAAGGCAACAACGTTACCAGTATGCCATCAAAGAGGATCGAAATGACCAGTTTATATTCATATTGCATTTTTGTAAATTCATCTTAACATGAAAAACTGCAAGATATTTTAATTCAAATATCACTTATTTTACTTTTATAACGAACAGTGATCCAATCCAGAGGGTATCTGACTGCCATGTGAGAGCCAAGGGTTGAAATCACGTAGAGGGTAACTATACACAAGTATTTTTCATGGACATCCGCATATCAACAGCTCTGGGACATTTACTTTCTCATCAAGGTACTCAAGGGAGGTAGTTGAATCATGGTGCTGATCATGCCATCCTCACAATGGATATAACTGAGAATGAGAACGTATGAAGCTTTACCTACATGCCTCACACCCAAATCTGAAATCGATAGGTTTTATTTATTGTGCTTTACTTTTAATTACATTATGTTTCTCCATTTGAAAGATTATGTTTAGAATATGGATTTTATGTTTCTCATGAGCCTATGGGTTAATTTAAAATGTAGAACATTGTAACATGTATGTGATGATAGAACTGGGAATATATTTGGTCTAGGAATTAATTCGTGCGCCTGGACAAGAGATGGCGTAACGAGCGTATCGGCCCACAGTTCCGTGTAGCCACACATGCGTTGAAAACTCCTGTCAGCGCGCATCGTTCGTAGTATAGGGAAGTTGATTGACGCGTCAACAACAACATTTTGTAGCCAACTGAACATGGCGAAGTTCGTGCCAGATAAAGTGTTTTTGCGGGGTGTTCTGCTTCATTACTTTAACATGCAGAAAAGTGCTACCGAAAGTCATCGTATTTTGGTGGAAGTGTATGGTGACCATGCGCTAGCTGAGCGAACGTGTCAGAAGTGGTTTGCACGGTTTAGAAGTGGTGATTTCGGCCTGGAAGACCAAGAGCATCCTGGACAGCCAAAAAAATTTGAAGACGAAGAATTGAGAGCATTGCTCGATCAGGATTCGTGTCAAACGCAGGAAGAACTTGCAGAAGCATTAGGCGTTGATCAAACAACAGTTTCCAAACGCCTCAAAGCCATGGGAATGATTCAAAAGATGTCACATTGGGTTCCACATGAATTGAAAGACAGAGATGTTGAAAGACGAAAAACCATTTGCGAATTGCTGCTTCAAAGACAGAAAAGAAAGGGGTTTTTGCATCGCATTGTTACTGGCGATGAGAAGTGGATCCATTACGAGAACCCGAAACGAAAAAAGGCCTGGGTGAAGCCAGGTGAACCAGGTCCATCACAACCGAAACGAGATATTCACTGTGCAAAGGTTAAGCTGTGCATATGGTGGGATATGAAAGGTGTGGTGTACTATGAGCTGCTGCAACCGGGTGAAACTATTAATGGAGAACGTTATCGATGACAATTAATGCGTTTGAAGCAAGCTCTGGCCAGGAAACTACCAGAATGGGAGAACAGACATGATAAACTTATTTTTCAACATGATAACACTCGCCCACATGTCGCAAAACCGGTCAAAACCTATTTAGAAAATGTCGGATGAGAAGTTTTACCCCACCCGCCGTATTCACCAGACGTTGCTCCTTCGGACTACTACTTGTTCGATTGCATGAATAACGATTTGATTGGACAGCGGTTCACTTCTTCACAAGATATCGAAAAATGGGTCTCTGACTGGATCGCTTCAAAGGATGAGAACTTCTTTCGCCACGGAATCCGTAACTTGCCTGACAGATGGGCGAAAGTGGTGGCTCACGATGGACAATATTTTTCTTAAGGTATTTATGTGTTTTGTGTTTGAACTACAGCTTCAATGTGTGCGTAACAACTGCACGAATTAATTCCTAGACCAAATATAAAGTGTATTTACTGCCAAATGCCAAATCGGAGTTTCAGTATATCTTGATCCCATAAATACAGGGTTGCCAGTTTCAATCCTGGCATGTGCATGGGGGTTTCTTCTGAACATCCATTCATCAATTATTGCATCATTCATCCTCATTGTCAGGATTAATGAAAATGAAAAGTGGCAGAAAAGCAATGCTAAATAATAATAATAATAATAACCTGCGATGCAACAGCCCGTGAGGGACAGGGCCAACCTATCAACCACCAGCCTGAAATCTTATGAGAAAATTGTTACCAGAGGCGTCTCCTGAACGCATTTGTCAATTGTGGGGAAAAAGGACAGCTTGCTCTGCGACGACATTAATGATCATTTCTACATTCTATTTTCTCCATATAGGAGAAGTATTTGTTTTACACGAGAGCGCTCAACTAAGCTTATATTACATTTCTTGGATCTGAAGTGAATGAAAGTAATAATTCTTTTCCCACAATTGACGCATGCGTCACACTTCAGATCCAAGAAATGTAATATAATCTTAGTTGAATGCTCTCGTGTAAAATAAATACTTCTCCTATCGGCCCATTTCCCCACAATTGACGCATGCGTTCAGGAGACGTCTCTGGTTGTTACGCTTCTCCCCACCAGAAGAGTCAAACCAACCACGTTCCATAGCATGAGCCCAAAACCTGACACCTTACACTGCACGGCCATGGTAGGTATGTAATAATAATAAACACACGCATAAACGAATGCAATTTGCAATACATGCAAAAAAAAAAAATAATAGAATGCTTTGTAGCCTAAAATAATGGTACCTGTGGACCCAGAAATGCAATGTTACAAGAAATCTGGAAAAGAACATTCTATCTCAAGGCCCTTCACTGAATTCAATAAAAACTATCCAAAATATTGCTATTTCTCACAACTTACCTTGTAAATGGTTGGCAAGGTGGGCTCATAAGTAACATGTCAGGCTTCAAAGTGTTGATTTCATCTGCAGTTAAGGAAAGTATGTTCCTAGATTGAACATTTGTTGAAGGAAAGTTGTGCTTGTACACCACGTTGGCCGTAGTGTTGATGTCTATTGCTGCAATCACATCTGCGCTTATGCCAGCCTCTGGAATCAAATATGAGCATGGTCCACATGAGACAATTTGATTCTTCATTCTTTGATGTACAAATTATAATATCTCTAACTAACATGATAATCAAACTGTCAACTCGGTGCGCTGACTTTTGATCTTGTCACTGAAGTTTGAGTCTCACCCTGGGCATATATATTCTTTATGACTGTCTATTCACCAATTTCATCTAATCTTCATTCATCCTTGCAATCAGGCACGTATCCAGGAATTCCTTTCAGGGGTAGGGGCTCAACCCCATTTTTTTAAAAGGACCTCATAATTGTATGTTTAAGACCAGTGGTGGCAATTGGGTTGAAAAATGGGGGGAGGGGGGGAGGGCAGTGCTAGGAAAGTTTACTTTCTCTTGGTAGACAAGGCTTAACATTAAGAGAACATAATGTTGAGGCAAAAAATGGGGAGCAACTATCCCTTAAATCGTCGCCACTTTTTAAGGCTGTCATTTTAATCAGAACGTGAAATCGGAACATTTTTTACCACTCGACTCCTCTGTTTCCATGCATTAACATTGTGTGCCGGAACCATCTCAGTATGTGTGTTTGTCCATTTCTTCTCATCACGCATAAAGACATCTATGGTGTCTTTGAGTGTTTTTACGAAGCTGTTACACATGCATGGGATGAACAATCCACTCCACAACGCGAGATTTAAATTGTAGGCTGCGAACTGGATGCAGACAGCTCTCGAATATGTACGAGGGGGTATCCAAAAGTTTTAATTATCACCATGAAATAAAAAACATACAATAGTCACTTGCAGTGGTCAAAGTTAGTTCTTCTTCACGTAGTCTCCCTGCAGAGTCACACATTTTTGCCAGTGTTTCTTCACCTGTTTTAAGCCCTCTTTGTAGAAGTCCTCCGCTTTGCTCGAAAACCACTGTTCCACTTCGAAAATGACATCCTCTCTGTCGTCAAATCGCCGACCACGAAGTGGTTTCTTCATCTCGGGAAAGAGGAAGAAGTCGCTTGGCGCAAGATCAGGCGAATAAGGTGGATGCTGCAAAAGTTCATAGCCTAACCGGTGGGCGGCGACAACGGATGCTTGGGCCGTATGGACGCGTGCATTGTAGGTCAGGAGACGGACGCACTTGCTGATCATGCCACGACGTTTTTGTTTCAATGCATCACGCAGTTTCTCCAGAAGGTTGCAGTAGTAATCGCTGTTGAGGGTCTCGCCCTTCGGAAGGTAATCTATTAAGATTACCCCGCGGCTATCCCAAGAAACGGACCGCATCACCTTCCCGGCAGATTTCTGGACCTTCGCCTTCTTGGGATGGGGGAAGATGGATGTTTCCACTCCTTGCTCATTTCTTTGGTCTCCGGATCGTAGAGGTATACCCAGCACTCGTCCATAGTGACGAGACAAGCAAAAGAATCGTCTTCATTCCGCTCCAACAGAGTCAAATTCTGCTGGGAAAAGTCGTGGCGAGTTTGCTTTTGAAGAGGTGTGAACAAGCAAGGTACCCAGCGTGCAGACACCTTATTCATGTGCAGTTCCTCATGAATAATCCTCCACGCACTTCCGTAACTTAGTCCAGTCTCCGCCATCACTCTTTCCATGGTCGATCTTCTGTCGTCGAGGATAACGGCCTCCACATTCTTCACCATGGCAAGATCATCCTTGATTGAGGGTCTACCCGCTAGTGGCTCGTCTGTCAGGGACATGTGACCACTTTGAAAGTTCCTCTTCCACCTCACAACCGTGTCATATGATGGGCTTTCATCCCCATACACAGCTTTCATTTCGTCGTGGATTTGGCGTGCCCTTCAAATGGAAGAACTTTATGACACTTTGGGCTTCAATTTTGTTTATCATGCAGATTGATGTCTTCTACAGCCTTTGGAAACAAAACTACGTTAAACAAAGATTTGATATTTGCACAAGTATGCATGGCAATGACACTCATTATGCACAAAAAGTTTCATGTAAATATCTCTATAACTTCTTTATTATAATTAAAACTTTTGGATACCCCCTCGTATCTCTGATTCCAGCCTGAACACCACTAACGTCTCTTGTCCTCCCATGTTTGCAGCTCTTATAAAAGCCGAAACCCACCAAATTGTTTTCAGATTCAGGCCTTAGCACACACAAGTGTTCAAAAATTCCTGTCACAGCTTCCGCTGTCTTGTCATATATCGGCATGAAACAAAGGAAGTCTTCTCGAATACAGCTGTGGATCACGAGACAATTAATGCACAATGAAAACCCTTCCGTTCCCAACACATCTAATGTTTCATCTCCCAATATGATCAAATGCTTATTCATTTATATCCAGAGACGTGCCCAAGGGAGGGTTGGTGAGATCATAACCCCATTTGACCCAGTATTCCTTTTTAAAATAAAAAAAAGAAGAAGAAGAACGTCAAAGACAGGAAAAGAATGGCAAGATCAAGACTGACCACCAAAAATAGTATGCGTAACACCTCTCCCTTCCGAAAATCCTGGGCATGCCACTCTTTATCTCGGACACATTTTTTAAATCAACTCACCAGAAGTTATCATCATTTCGTACTGGAGATTGAAGTAAGATGTGGTCTTCCTGCAGGTTTGGATATGATCCTTTAGGGTGCTGTCGTCTGCCTGCCTTCACACCTAACCTTAACAAGGTCCTAATTTTCCATCCTTGTGACTTGGATTTTCAAGACTTAGGAAGGTTTCAGATCGAAGGAACATGTACTATCTAGACATTTTAACGAAAAATCAGTTGAAGTCAAGGATGGCTAGGTGGCTCAGTTGGTAGAGCCCTGATTCGGGTCCTGGTAGAGCCTGCAATTGCCGCCTAAAATGTCTACATATGCAACATCTTCTTGCTTTCTCTTCTCGATATTCATAAAATTTTCGGCTCTCTCTTTATGGTAGTTAAAGTGTTTGAATGTATTTTGAACCCAGTAGGCTTAAACAAAAGTATTTTTTTATACCATGAAATGAGTTTCTATTTTCTTTTATTGTGGAATATATTTGACTGGGAAATCATGTATTTTTCAAGAGAAATATCTCACCAATGCACAATTGCCATTGCTTTCATTTGCTTGCCTTATGACAACCGGATGCTGTGAACGTTTGATGAAGTAAGCCCTGTCAGTGTTTCAACCCTCCTTTTTTTACTATGCTTGCCTAACGTAACCAAACCTAACCTAACCTTATCAGAAATGGTTTGTGGGGCTATCCGTCAGCTACCTGTGCATAATGTATAATTTCCACCAGTGACGAACACGATAGTACGTATTTTTCGGTGAAGAAGGTAGAAACACTGCATAGCCACAACGTGAGTCAAGATGTGTCCGCCATATTGTGCGTTCTGGAAGCGAAGAAACGAATAAAAAAAAAAGGACTCAGAATGTGAAAAATTGTGTTTGTTTTCATGTAAAAAGCATAATGGCAACTTTAACTATGTTCCACAATACACAATTGGTAAGTACGAACCATGCGAAACACAAAATATCCGATTTTAATGTGTCTCCGATCTATGAAACTGTTAACATTTAATATTGTAAATTGTATTTTATATTTAGAAATGAGTGTCTATTTTACAGTAGGGAGATACACGAAAATCATGGAAGAGGAAAAATACTGGCAACTCCTGTATTTTCATTGATTTGAGACACTTTTGTTAAAATAGCTGAGAAAAGTCCAACCAAAAAAGCCATGGAAAAAACACTCCATTTTCTTTCCGGACCTCTTCCAACTCTAATATACACACACACAGACACATATATTATTGTACCTTGCCCCCCACAATGTATCTTAAGTTGGTGACTCTGAATCCACTCGACCATCACTTTTATCATTAAGATCTGTGAGAGCTTTTATGTAAGAAATGGCCATATCCTTGTTGCAGCTATGTATATCTGTTAACCAATGAGCCATTGATCCTAGTCTATTTCAATACATTCATAACATTTGAAGCATTCATTATGATTAAAATTTATTGTACATCTATTTTCATATTGTATTGTAGTGATCTATACATGACATATTTTCCAGTTTAAAATATATATGGTAAAACTTCGATAGCATCCCAACGGATTTCTTCATTTTTACACAAGAAACTACTTAGTTTCTGTAGCATTTAGAAGTTCTTGTTGGAATTTTGTTTGGTATGACTTGAGATGACCAGACCCCTCTCCGATTTTCTTCATATTTGACATACTCACTAATTGAGGCCTCCTAATCACGAATCTGAAGTTAAAATTTGTCGGTCACATCTAGAAATTGCGAACCATTGACGCTAGCCCCACGAGCCATTGGCATGTGGTTAGGTTAGTTCGGTTAGGTTAGGCAAACATAGTTAAAATTTGGTGTCGTGGTAGTATCAGGAATATATATATAATAAAAATTCGCAAAAATTGACAGTTTCCATTCCGAAAACTAACGCCTTATTTTGCAATTTCTAGACGTTTCCGACAAATTTTAACTTCAGATTCATGATTAGGAGGCCTCAATTAGTGAGTATGCCAAATATGAAGAAAATCGGAGAGGGGTCCGGTCATCTCAAGTCGTTCCTTTTGTTTCATCGAGAAAAACCGATGTTGTCCGTATATGCTAAATTGAACGAAATGAGTGCTAATGGCACCTAACCTAACCTCGTAGGCATACCTTGTCCTCGTGATGGTTCGTGGGGCTATCATGAATTTTTGGGGCTATCCGTGGATGGTTTTTGGGGCTAATGTCAATGGCTTGTGGGACTAACATCAATAGTTTTTGGGGCTAACGTCAATGGTTTAATAATTACTCTTTATGTCGAAAATTGAACTTTTTTCGTGAAAAAAGCAAAATAGCACCTTGAAGAATCTTTCACAATGCAGAATAGGTAAGTACGAATGTTAAAAATGACGAAATAAAGGAGTGAGAGGTGTTGGGACGCTATCGAAGTTTTACCAAATATATACATAACTCTTCTAGTACTTTAATCTGTTTTACAATTCTCATAGTTGGGATACACAATGCACAAACAGTTAAAGAACATAAGATTAGTGATTTGTGGGATTACTGACAACAAATTCTCTTCTTTTTGTGAAAAACTGCAGCTGAAACTAATTTTAAGCTTTCTATGTGCTTGCACCATGCCATGAAGGCATATAGGGGCATGTGGAGGTAGGGAACACACTCATTCTTGATTTCGGCCATTTTTTTGGAGGTGATGTTATCAGCGTCACACAATAGAATTTTATGCTTAGTAAGACTTTAAAGGCAATGTTATGACTAATAGCACTTTACTTAACAGATTTGCAGCTCCTTTATTTTTTCTTTCAATAATGGTGATATGTCAGTACTATCATCATTTGGTAATTCTTCTTTGATGAGGGACTTATTTTGTGATTAATGACATCAATATCATAAAAAAGCCAACTTTGGTGGATAAGCACGTTAAGTGGCTAACGTACAACATTGCCACTGAAGTTCCTAGGTTTGAATCACAGCCTGGACATGGGTGTCTTGTTGCGTGCCCAAGATTTTCGGAAGGGAGGAGTTATGTACACTTCTTTTTAGTAGTCAACCCTCATTTTGCTATATTTTCCTGCCTTTGACATTCTTTTTTTCTGAATACTGGGCAAAAAAGGGGGGTTCATGACTCCCACCAACCCCCCTTGGGCATGCCACTCCTGTCCTTGTGAGTGTCCCATCATCTAATCATCATCTTGTAAGCGAAAAGTTGGAGAAAAGTGTAATAAAAATACAATATCATGAAAAAACCTCTTCAAATGTTGCATCGGCATTTCACAATGAATTTAAAAATTATATGTCATTTACCTTCTACAAAACAGGAACATTAATAGCTTTATTTTATTAATACTAATATTCCCAGTTCATCTGCTTATTTATCTTAAGTGTATCTAGTCACACTCATGTCCACAGCTTCATGATACAGACTTGGAGGTGGCTCCAATTCATAAAAGGCATCTATACTAGTCAGCCAAACTGCTCGGTAATGGTTCTGAATGTTTAATGATTTTTTCAAAGCTTCAAAGCAGAAAGAGGAAGTATTTCAGAATTGTAGAAATGACTGCTTGGTAAATTTGATCCTTGGTGAAAGTAATTGCCATTGTTTTGAGTTACGAAAAGTGCAATTCATCAGGGTAAAAAATAAAAGAGACTTAAAACTACCTTATGCAAGCATCTGGGCATGGGCTCCAAGCACGAATCCACAGGGAGGGAGATTACCCCTCCCAACTGACAGATTTCCGTATTTATATTATTATGCCTAATATTTTTCAAGACTCAAATATCTCCTATTTTACGGCCAAGTTTACTAGGCTCGAGAAAAAGTTTTAAGTCCACTTTCAGCTCATGATAGGCTAACCGGAACAGGGCTTACAGTTTAAAATTTGATCAGAACCACTCTGCAACAGTGGCGTGCGGTGATAAATCAGGCAGGGGAACAGGTCACCTGCACTTGCTCCCCATCGCATGGGTGTCTTCATATAATACAATAGATCAAGTAAAATTCAACCTTTATTGAAATGTCAGAAGTGACAAACATGAGGCATGTTAAAATTATATGACAATAATAATTTTAAAGCAAATGTGATATAATGTAAAGAAAACATTAAAAATAAAATTGTTGATGCGCAACAAAGAAAAATTTGATAATATAAATTTATGAGTCATCGAGAAAGAAAATAATATTTTGTCGTGACCTGTTTCATCTCTTTATTCGTAGATTAAGTTGACGTTTTTTCATAGAGTTGAGTATTCTTGTAATTCATACTTTCTCAATCCAATAATGGCACACAGATGGTTGAGTTTTTCATGACGTTCGCTAGATTAGTCAGGGTGGCTACTGTAGGACCATAGTAAAATTCAAGTACAATTCCCGTTTTTCAAAGCGAACTTTACAAAAATTCAAGCAGATGTTTTCTCTATTTCAAACTAAGGTTTTACAGTCTCTCACCACCCACACACATACACACAAACAAATACTTATATTGGTTTGTGCGATTCCAATGAATCCAATAATTCTAATTCACTTGGACGGTACATATATATAATTTAAGGTGCGGAGTTTACATTTGTCATTTCACATAGCTACTCGGCAGTGGCGTGCCCAAGGGGGGGGGGGGTTGGTAGGGGTTATACCCCCCCTTTGGCCCAATATTCCTAAAAAAAGAACGTCAATGGTAGGAAAATATGACAAAATGAGGGCGGACTACCGAGAAAAAGTATAGGTAACCCCTCCCTTACAAAAATCCTGGCCACGCCACTGCTACTCGGGACTATAAATACATCTACAAACACAAGTCACATATGTTACGGGAAATAATAATCTACGAAAAATTGTTAATTCTATAAGAATTTTAAATTTACCTAATCAACTTCAAGATATTTTATCTTGCAATATGGTGCAGAAACCTGGACGTTGAGAAGAAATGAAGAGAAACGACTCGAAGCTTTTGAAATGTGGACATGGCGAAAAATGGAGCGTGTAAAATGGACGGACAAGGTAAGAAACGAAGCCGTACTGAAAAGAGTTGGTGAAAAAAGATCTATACTGGAGACCATCAAGAAGAGGAAAAGAAACTGGTTAGGACACTGTCTAAGAAGAAACTGCCTGCTAAGAGATGCCTTGGAGGGAATGGTTGAAGGAAGAAAAGTCCGTGGAAGAAAGAGATATCAGCTTATGGATGATATTAAATTAACTGGGTCGTATGCTATTACGAAGCGTAAGGCAGAGAACAGGGAAAGCTGGAGATTGCAGTGAAAAACCTGCCAATTAGGCAGAAAACAATGAATGAATGAATGAATCTTCAGTCTATCAGATGGATTGTTCTTCAAAGAACACTAACAAAGAAATGGATTGAGAGAATTCTGTTTTATTTTCCACGCAGCTTTATTTACCTTCCTCAATAAAAATAAAACCTAAACTGTGAAAAACTTGTTTCAGGTCATTAATAAATATGTATAAATTCAATGGAATTGGGATTTTAAAAAGTTGCAATTTTTCATGTCTACAGAGAAAATTTCAAGCAGAATTCACGCACAATTCCCGGAGCCAATAATTCACGCATAATTCCCGGAATTCAAGAAATTCCCGTTGAGTAGCCACCCTGTTAGTAGAAGTTGTTAATGTGACAAAACCCGACCTGTTCCAGACTCCCTTCTCAGGATTAAACAAGGACAACAATATAATTTGCCACTGGAAGAATATTCAGTTAATAATTTACAGAGTTGTAGTAACTCGTTTGAAAATGCTCTGTGTATGATTTCGTTTTAGTTTTTAATTCAGTTAGAATATGTGTTGGCTTGTTGTATTTTCTGCAAAGTTGAATGTACTAAAGGCTTTCGTCCTCAGCCGGTCAATCATACAACACTCGCAACATTCGCTTCTTGTCCTGCCACTGCATGCCTTGAAACTTTGGTCTTGGGGTTGGTGGAACAGGTGGATGTGAGATGTTCCCTCGGAAGCTATTTCCCAGCGTTTAGCCAAGGCATTTAGCAGACGCTTAGACTGTAGAAGATTTTTCCAGTTCGTTATGAATGTCAGATGCAAGTTCTCAACGAGATTAGGAAGTTATAGACTTTCTACACTCAAATGTATCACTTGTGACGCGATTAAACTTCAGCACATAGCAAAAACTGGAAGAAAAGCGAATCCGCAATATCTCTCTGAGGGAACAGCTAGAGTGTTCAGCTTCCGTGGTGCCGTGGGGATAGTTTACCTTCGGGCGTGGTCGGAAATACTCGGCTTCAGACAGTAGAGGGCATGATACTAAGAGACCATGGTAGAGCATGGGGTGAGAACCATGATGCGTTGGGGGTAGATGACGTCAACAAACGTCCAGCCACGGTGAAAGATTTTCTTCAGTGTTACTTTTGGAAACGTTGATTTCGAGAGAAAAGTGTTCTTATTATGTTAATATAAATAACTTAAATAGCCCAAAAGCGCAGTAGGAGGGAACAGCCTGTTCCCTCTGTTCCATGGAGGGACCGCCACTGCTCTGCAAGATGCCTCAAAAGGGGTTACACCCAAGACCACTGGGTTTTTATGATAGTAATGACATACAATAATACATCTATTCCTGCCTTGGACCCCTATTTTTGAAAAAGAAACAATCTCTAGAACATAGTTGGTTCATGCTAACAGAACCATATATATTGATGTTTAGGAATGACTTGAGATGACCGGACCCCTCTCCGATTTTCTTCATATTTGGCATACTCACTAATTGAGGCCTCCTAATCACGTATCTGAAGTTACAATTTGTCGGAAACGTCTAGAAATTGCAAAATAAGTGAAAATAAGGCGTTAGTTTTCGGAATGGAAACTGTAGATTTTCGCAATTTTTTTTGTTTTACAACCAAATATATATATTCATGATACTACCACGACACCAAATTTTAACTATGTTTGCCTAACCTAACCATGTGCCAATGGTTCATGAGGCTAGCGCCAATGGTTCGCAATTTCTAGATGTGACCGACAAATTTTAACTTCAGATTCGTGATTAGGAGGCCTCAATTAGTGAGTATGTGAAATATGAAGAAAATCGGAGAGTGGTCCGGTCATCTCAAGTCATACCGATGTATATGTAAAACAGTGCAAGTGCAAATAAGAATTGATTCTCGGCGAGTGAGATACCTAACTGAAATTCGCCCCTCCCAAGTGCAACTTCTGGATCCGCCACTGCTGGGCTCACCATTGACAAGGCATTTTTCGTTCATAGAAGAAAGAGCAAATATCACAGAATTATGGAAATAATTTTGAATGAGTTACTCGACCAATATAAACCAGCATATAAATTCACTAGGATTGCTACAACCTGCTGGGGGTCAAGTTGGAGTGCATTTTCTCTTGCTCAAAGAATAAATGTACACATATTGAAGTGTGTCATCTATGTGAAGGAAAACCACTGCACATGAAAAGATTTGCAGAAGAAATGGCTCCACATTGGCAAACGAACATGTATATGGAAGTATAAGCACTGCACAAAAGATATAGTAAGCAATCAATGGAAGTATAAACACTGCATAAAAGATATAGTAAGCAATCAGTAAAAACCTCTTTCGATTCATGTACAGAATGGGTACGTATAATGATGATATCTGAATACCACAATCGGAACTTAGGCCATGATTCCAACCCCCTGTAAAATATTGAATGTGGGGAATAAATCCTTATAAAAATTGGAGCAATTGAAGATGATGGGAGTGTTCTCCAATTTATTTACTAGAGATCGGAATGTACTAACCAAATAAGTTTTCCAGATGAAGTATCAGAGGTTCTGATGACCCGGTCACTGTTTGAAATTTGGATATTACGTGTGTAAGGTGTAATGTATTGCTTTTCATAATGGCGATATTTCTCCAGAAAGAAGTGAGGAAGCCATGTTTGGTGGAATGTAGCCACAGAGTTGCGCTGTCTACAGTGTTGCCACACAGTGTGTTTGTCACTTGAAGAGGAAGGACCGGTTGAGAATGACGGGACAGCAGAGTGTGAAGATTGTAAATGTTGTGCAACTGCATTGCTGGAGTGTGGATGAAAATGGACTTCAGCTGATAAAGAAACTAATGGAGTATGGTGTTCTACCGAAAGAAGGCGATTACATGTGTCCCCGAGGACATGTTCTTAGTTTGTGCAATGACTGTTCACACATTGATAAGTACTCGTGGAAGTGCTATAAAAGTTTCGTAGAAAATAAAGAGAAAAGAAAGCCATGTAAATACTCAGTGTTTGAACTCGTACGGAACAAGGAAAATTTTCTTTTCAGGTGCATGCAATTGGGATCAGACCGCACAATAGAATTTTTCCAGCTTGCAGGACAGCTGTTCGATCCGTTAAAAGAACGCGATGAGCAGAACGACAATGACAGATAGCAACAACCAGGAAGGAGAGGAACATGTTGAGTTTGGATTTTAAGTGTGGCAACACTGTATCCACCGTTGGATTGTAAACACTCCAGATTTTGAAGGTAAGCTTAGTGTTATTTGAAGTATGTTTGCCAAACCTAACCTAACGATACGTGAAATTTTCAAGTTACAGACGTGACTGGGAAATTGTAATGTCAGATTCGTGTTCAGGAGGCCTCATGTAGAAAGTATACAAAATTTCAAACAAATCGGGGAACACTCCCGCCATCTTCAATTAAGCCTAAAAATGGTACCAGTTTCATAGATCGGAGACACATTAAAATCAGATATTTTGTGCTTTGCATGGTTCGTACCTACCAATTGTGTATTGCGGAACATAGTTCAAGGTGCCATTATGCTTTTTACACGAAAACAAACACTTTTTCTACTGGAAAAACTCATTTATCTAAGTGCTACCGAATGCACGTAACGGTGTGATATCGCTTACTTTGTGAATGATATCGCTTCTTTTGTTTTCGAATATCAGTGTTTTTCAACCTTCTTCACCGAAAAATACCTACTATCGTGTTTGTCACGTGTGCAAATTGTGCATTATGCACGGGTAGCTGAAGGATAGCCCCATGAACCATTCCGATAAGGTTAGGTTGGTTAGGTTAGGCAAGCATACTAAAAAAAAAAAAAAGGTAACGATTAGATAAGCCAGAGACACATTTCTTGAAATTTACAGGAGAAAAGACGAGAAAGTAGTTACGGAATTGAGTTCTTGTGGACTTTCTGAAGCCGCGGAAATTGTTTTATCGAATCGTTCAACTTATTTCGCCTGTAAGTAAGTTATTTTTCGTCATTCATGCATCTCCGTTGCACGATAGCTCGTGCCATCATTACCGTCGACTACGTGAATCAAATGTTCCGTGCGTTCGATTACGTAGCCTCCTGTCAGTGCAGCAACCACGCGGTAGTTTTACAAGATGATGTGTGTGCTGGATTTTTTTTTCCACTTTAATTTTCTGTTTGCCTAACCTAACTGAACCTAACCTAACCTTCCGTGAATGGTTTGTGGATTAATAACAATCATTTTTCGGTTAATAAGTGTTAGTATAACAACCACACGGTAGTTTTACAAGGTGACGTGTGAGCGGGTTTTTTTCTTTTCAATTCAATTTTCTATGTTTGCCTAACCTAACCTTCCGTGAATGGTTTGTGGATCAATTTTCGCTTAAAAACCCTTTGTGAATAGTTTGTGCGGCATTTATCGGTTCATAAGTTTGGAAATACTGCACATCAGCTGACGATATTGCATATCAGCTGACGATATACAACGTGAGTCAAGATTTGCCCGCCGAATTAGCAACGACCAATAAATAATTATAATGTTAAAAATAACGCTTTCTTCATGGAAAAAAAGTGATCCAAAGTTGAAAAATGTTCCGCTATGCATATGAGGTAAGTAGAAATTAATTTTATTTGAAAATAAACGAGTTAAATGTGTCTCCGGCTTATTTAACTGGTACCAAAAAAAGCGGGTTGGAAACACTGACATGATTTCCCGGTCAAATACATACCACGATGAAAGAAAATTCATCGACTAACGTTGGAAACCTTAGAGAAACTCATTTCCGTAAGTAGTTTCTTCTGTAAAAATGAAGAAATGTGTCTCCGATGCATGAAAGTGTTACCCTAAAAATTTTACATCCTTTGGACTTTATGGAAAGCTACTTTTCCAGAATTGCTTAACTACTTTTAGTTTACCTGCCAGTGCAAAATGCATTCCTCCGATACCACTGTATAATTCAAGAACTCGCATTTTTAATTTTTATCTTTCAAGAAAAATCTAATACGTGATTGTATAGTAGTCAATGGGATCAAGTACAATCTATAGATAATCCCACATATCAATATCAGAGTTATTATATTGCGGACAACAAACACAGTCTCTTTCACGTGTACATATAAACAAAACGTCTTTAGCAGACGACATATCAAACAATTATAAACCTGAAAATGAGCTCGTCACTAAAACAATAGATTAGGATTTGAGGATTAAAATATCTCAATTTGTTTCTTTGAAGTACTCTTACATTCGTCGTATAAAACATTGCTATGAGTTTAATTTATATTGAATTGATATCAAACATGCGATTTGAAACAGTTCCCATTTTTCTTACCCATTCATGTTTCACAATGAGAAACCGAGTGGTTTGTTTAGAGTTATTATTACCATAGAGGCTGTTTCACATTTTTCTTACCTTTACGAAAGAAACTAATGAATAATTTAATGAAAGATTTATTATGGGTGTGCGGGACGGAAAATTGTTTAAATGTCAACCTTCGGGCGTTCGGGAAGGAAAAATTCGAAATTTGATATTCCCAAACACTGTGGATGTGCATATCTAAAAATCTACACACTATTTCTATTTCCTCCGTAAGTGATTGTTTTACCATTTCTGGAATAAAACTGGCTATTTCAAGACATCGAGAAGTAGCCACTTGTTTTGAAACACAATTATTTGGAATTTTCCGACTGTTTGGAACCTGCCCGCACCAATCTAGTTTGTTTTAGGACCTGGACCTGGCTGACAACACAGATTATAACAACACTAATAGACCTGGCAACTTTGTTTTCGAGAATTTGGTCTCGTATTGTGGTATCTCTTCACTGTTTTAGAAGTATCCCATTTTTTTGGAAGAAATATTGGATTTATTCTTGGCAGCATACTGTTTCACGAGGGAAGCCCTGCCCATTTGTCATCATTTGGTACAGTTATTTTGTGAACTTTCGAATTGTAGCAGTTGTGACTGAACTGTCGCGTTCCGGCTTCTGTTGCGGAGTTTGGCGGGCGAAATTTGTAACACTCGTAAGTCATTGCCCTTGTGTTATTTTAAAGACTTAAAACTGGAAACTACATCAAAAATGGGTGATAAAGACGGGGAGACGTTCGACGACGCCGTCGAAGAACGTGTTATCAATGAAGAGTATAAAATTTGGAAGAAGAACACTCCGTTCTTGTATGATTTGGTTATGACACATGCTCTGGAATGGCCGTCGTTAACTGCTCAGTGGTTGCCGGATGTTACTCGTCCAGAAGGAAAAGATTACTCAATTCATCGTCTAATTTTAGGTACTCATACATCAGACGAACAGAATCATTTACTAATTGCTAGTGTGCAGCTACCCAACGAAGATGCACAGTTTGATGCTTCTCATTATGATAATGAGAAGGGCGAGTTCGGAGGTTTTGGTTCTGTTAGTGGAAAGATCGAGATTGAGATAAAAATCAACCACGAAGGAGAAGTAAATAGGGCGCGTTACATGCCTCAAAATCCATGTGTTATTGCTACCAAAACACCGTCAAGTGATGTGCTTGTTTTTGATTACACAAAGCATCCATCCAAACCTGATCCCAGTGGAGAATGCCACCCAGACCTGAGGCTGAGAGGTCACCAAAAAGAAGGTTATGGTCTATCCTGGAATCCTAACTTGAATGGCTACTTGCTCAGTGCTTCTGATGATCACACTATTTGTCTGTGGGATATCAATGCTACACCAAAGGAGAACCGCATAATCGACGCGAAAACAATATTTACTGGGCATACTGCAGTCGTGGAAGATGTTGCATGGCATTTGCTACACGAATCACTGTTTGGTTCCGTTGCAGATGATCAGAAGCTCATGATTTGGGATACCCGCTGCAACAATACAAGTAAGCCATCCCACACTGTAGATGCGCACACAGCAGAAGTAAATTGTCTGTCATTCAATCCATATTCAGAGTTTATTTTGGCGACAGGAAGTGCTGACAAGACTGTTGCATTATGGGACTTGAGGAACTTGAAACTCAAACTGCATTCCTTCGAGTCGCATAAGGATGAAATCTTCCAAGTTCAGTGGTCACCACATAACGAAACCATTCTTGCATCCAGCGGCACAGATAGAAGACTTCATGTTTGGGACCTGAGCAAGATTGGAGAGGAGCAATCGGGAGAAGATGCTGAAGACGGACCTCCGGAACTTCTCTTCATACATGGAGGGCATACTGCAAAGATATCAGATTTCTCATGGAATCCAAATGAACCCTGGGTTATCTGCTCTGTATCTGAAGATAACATCATGCAGGTGTGGCAAATGGCAGAGAATATCTACAATGATGAAGAACCAGAAACGCCAGCATCAGAACTTGAGCCGGGAGCATCATAAGTAAGTTTGAAATTGGAACTGTATACTATCAGACCAGAAATTTAACATCAGATTTGTTATGTAACAGTAAAGGACCTTCTTGACATGCATAAAGAACTACACATCACCATCAAAGTGTATTTCAATTTGTTTTTGCCTGCGGAATATCGCAACTAACATTGATTCAAATACAAAACACATGGTGAACTTGAAAAAAGTGGCTGCGATGAAGATTATCTGCAGTTTTTTATTCAGTTAATTTGATTTTTTTTTTATTTAATTGGCCAAGGCGGAAGCAGGTGGAATGTATTTTGTATTTTACTGCAGTCTAGAATACTAGTAGCTCACCTCGTTTACTTGAAACTTACGTCACAAGGGAAATGGGATTACATTGTTTAATTTTCTATTTCATTTTCAAAGTATTGCAAACAGTAGTGTTTGAGAGTATTTAGATCGTGTAATGTATTTCAGTTTATTGAATACTGCGTACACATGTACAAAAACAAGTTGTTGTTTTTTCCCCATATGGTCCAGAATTTGTTTCTTTAGATTAACAATATACTTTGATACTGGTGTGTGCTTGACCTACTGGATACATGCTTTTAATGGATTAGGAAGACATCTTTTCTTCTTTGGCATTATGCCCTTGACTGGCAGCAGTATTCTATATTGGGCATGTACACTGAATGATTATGTGGACTTTTTCAGTTTATAGTTATCAAAAAACTGTTAAGATTATTATGTGTGAGTTTTATTAGCTTTCACAACATTGTTGACTGTTTTGTGTCTAAACTACAATTTGAAATTAAATGCCAGGTCCAGTGTTAAATTGGAAAATTGTTGGCTCAATATAATTTTCAATTTTCTTCTTCTTCATTTCTGTTAATGGTACGTATGTATTAATGTAAGCATGATATATCATGATCCAGAAATGTGAAAAAGTGTGTGTTGAAGATATATATGTAAGGTTCTGGTGGATGTTGCATTTTTGTTTGAAGCAGTGAGAATTGTGAATTTATTGAACTAGAAGCATTTAATTTGTTTTTCATAATTCTGTATTATCATGTGATAATCAAAAATAAATTAGAAAGGGCAAAGTTAAGTGAAATTGAAAATGTAGAAAAGTGGGTTCACTAGTTGAGAATGACACTCAGAAATAGCAGGGGCTCCTTGTCAGAAAATTAATTCTCCGACGGACAATAGCGTTTGGCGCGTACACCTTTGTACATCATCACGCGTCGTGATTGTGTTTTGTTCATGTTCATTGGTTATCCAGTGTTTCAAACTGTCTGTGTTTGCAACGAAAGTTAGAAACATGACGTGTCGTGGATGCGTGGTGAAATTCGTACCGGGTGTGGAAGATCCAGCAGATTTTTTAATTTAATTGAACACTGGATCGTGAAGAAAGGAAAGGAATGTTGAAAATGTGGCAGTGAATGTAAGCTACTCGTTAGAAGGAATGGGCTGTGGGTATATGCCTAATATGACGTGTCGTGGATGCGTGGTGAAATTCAGGTAAGATTTCCATATCCTGGAAACGGGTTTCTTAAAATTTAAAAGTATGGGGCTCATTTGGGGCCAGGTGACTCCGGCCAATTTCTAACTTGCCTTTAACACGGACTCTATAGAAGAAGCCGGAGTGGAGGCAGGGCAGCGGTAGGGGGAGCCTGGAATCTGTGGGAAATTTGGACTCAAAAATTTAAAACCAAAGTAATTTTTTACTTTAAATTTTCCACCGATTCCGGGACGGATAACCCGAAAAACCATTCACGGATAGCGCCACGAAACATTACAATTTTCATCATAAAACAATGCGAAAAAGTTTTAAAAAAATAATTAGATCAGATGAAGTTTGTTCATGGGTATTCCTTGGGTTCCAAAGGTTGAAACACTGCATAATGAATGGAAATTGACAAAACACAAGCTCGACTTGCGATTATATAGGAAGGTGTACACACCATATTGTGTCTCAGGCAAGTGAAAAGACTACGAGAAAGAAGTACTCGTAATGTGAAAAATTGCAATTACTTTGATCAAAAAAACGTGAATACACCTTAAAGAATGTTCCGTGAAGCAGATAGGTAAGTACAAATGTCAAAAATTGACAAAATGAAGAAGTTATAGGTATCCGGGGAATAGTAGATTTTTACACAACTGTTTTTAAGAGTGCATTTAGTGGGTTCCTGTGATCTAGTCTGAAGTATTATATTCTTTACAAAATAAACTGTCAACGGCTTGCGATATTAACAGAAAAAAAAATCCTGTTATGACAATGATAGAGTTGTAGTGCTTGGATTTGGTACTTTTAACTTTGGATAAATACTGACCCTGTTTGCTGAAAAAGGAAAGGTTCTGTACAGTTTACTACAAGAGTTATATCTTTGTAACTATTATTGAGAACATTGATGAACATGAAAAATTGCATGTCTCATTTTGTTGTATAACTATTTATATTATTACGTGAAACTTGTGTCGAAGAAGTCATGTTATTTCAAGTCATTTTGTCAGTAATCTTGTGACTACTACCTGTTTCTAATGTGTTGGATATAGCAGAGCTGGAGTTTAAATGAAAGATTTTCCTCTGCAATGCATGTGTATTGTAAGTTTAAATAAACTGTATGTACTTTAATATCTTTTCTTACTAATATGCTGAAAGGTGTGAATGTTATGTTGAAATCTAGGGATTACCCAAACAACTTATTCATATTCTTATACATACATATTGCTTATATTGTGGAATTATTCTTGTTTAGCATTGTTACAAGCAAGTACAACATAAAGACATAAAAGAATAAATCTTGTATGTACGTATTGCTTTCACTGCAGAATTATTTTTCTTGTAGTATATGGTTCTTACGAGCACAAAAAACAATTTTGGGTGTAACGTTTCAGGAGAACAGTCTCTTCATTCCGATAAATGTATGGTGAAGGGAGTGTGTGTTCTGAAACATTACATCCAAAATTGTGTTTGTGTGCTCGTAAGAACCATATACTACAAGAAAAATAATTAATCAAAAAACACACAGATGTGGTTTTAGTGTTTCCGCATTGCAAATATGGAAGTTTTCCAATTAATTTTGAAGGCCCTCTGCCTTCATTCAGTTTGGAATTAATTGGAAAACATACAAATTTGAAACATGGAAACACCAAACTTCACATATGAAACATATTTACTTGCTTGCAATAACCGTGAATTGCAAGGGGAGAAACTTTTCAAAATTGCAGTCATCAAAGGATAACACTAATATTCAAAATTTTGAAAATATGTATACTATGAATATATTCTATAAGAATTGCATTTGTCATTGTTGATATATTTATGTACACAGCTGGAAAAAAAACACTTGCAGTTTCATTTGAATGCTCTCAGAAAAGCTCTATGCGAATTTAATTTTTCACTTTGGAATATTGGTATAGTTATTCGAGATCCTTTGGAGAAAGCCCTACCTTGTTGAGTGTGCCAGAACAGTTGAAATCTAGCATTCGTTGCATGTGTTCTTATCAACTGAACAGCCAGGACAGTTCGTTGATTCACTCAATGTCCACAACTTGCATCTTCTTGTAAACTTTGTCCATTGTAGCTGTTCTGCAACTTAAATATCTTCTTATACAGTGTGTATCAGGTCATGAAACCTTAACTTTGATCGCTAATGGCATCACTCCCCCCCCCACTTTTGGCCAATCTCAAGAAGGATGAAGGTGAAAAGATGAAATGAATGAAAGAACAATCGAGACACTAAACATTAGGAATGGAATACATTGATTGGTACTCTATCAGTATCAGCTGATATCGGCGTATCGGGAAGGTAATTTTACCAATCTGATATATCTAAATATCTTATAATGTAATGCAATATTCTGCCATTTTATTATAATTTGTATGGATATAAACGTATAATTTCCATTCTGTACTATTATTTTAAAGTAAATGTCAACTATGTAGCTTCTTTTGCATTGAAAAGGTTAGTTCACGTGGTAACATACATTTATTAAGGAAGTCAATGAACCGTTTGGAATTTTATGTCTGTACTTTATCGGTATCAGCCAAAATTTCATATTCATCCATCCTTACAAAACATGAATTAACAGCACACAACACCAGTCCCATAGAGGAATATACTGTCTAGATTTTGATGCCAAAGCCTTATTAATTGAATTTGAAATAGTGGTTTTATAGTTAGTGAAAAATTTACATTTTAATAGCATGTAATCATAACTATTACCACTGACAGTCCATATAATAATTTAGTCTGCAGAAAGGCAAAAGGGCACAAATACTAACCACAAAATAATAATAATAATTGCCTGTCTGCTGACAAAATTCTGGTTGCTGGTATTGCTAACAAGTAATATATGCCACTGAAATATTGTTTTTCTTAACTTCGCCCATAAAATCACAATTTCACGAGACATTAAGTGCTTCGCTAGCGACAAACCAAGGAATAGGATGGTGCCAATACATTATAACCCTGTGAAATTATCTACACTTTCTTGTATGGAGTAAACTGGTAACCAAAGTTATTTAAAATATGTGTAATAGTTTCATAAATGCAGAAAACCTAATGTGAATATCTCCCAGTTTTCATGTTTTAAGCAGTTAGGGTTGGATGACTTTTGAAACATGCTCTTGCCTGTTAAAAGTTGTAGGAATCAATGACAAGAAAGTTGGTTTTTAGTACAGTTCTTCCTTGGTAATACAGGAGAGAAACTGCGAGTAATTTTTTAATGTATTCTTGGGTGATGTACTTTTTTTTTCTCCTGGGTTTTATTTAATAAGAGTGTGTCTTGACAGGGGAAAAACAAAGACAGTCTACTTTTGGTGAAAATTGAGTTTTTGACATCATGCTTTTGTAGGGATGGTGTAATACATCCCCACTTGCCTAATTTTAGGAAACACTCCTAGTCCTGCATAAATCATGATTGCAAAAATGTTTTTCTGCTTCATTCTCTAGTGTTTTCAAACTTCAGATTGCATTCCTGTAAAAAGTAGACAGATTGTTTAACCCCTCTACCCTTCAATTATGACTGCCTCGATGTGATGTGACAAGTTAAATGGACATATCACAAAGAATATTTGGAACAAGTAATTGAAAACTTACAGTTGCAGTTTCAGACTGCTTTTGTATTTCTCAGTTATTTCATAATTCTATTGGTGCCATAGGTATTTCTACAGGGTGTCTCACTGAAAGTTAGCCCCAGTAATATCCATTTCCTGTTGTAAATATTGCAAGGATTTTGTTGACATTTGTACAGAATTGAGTTAGTCCATGAGAAAGAAAGTAGAGTCGGCAACACGAGCTCCGTAGCCGTGGAGGAAGGAAGTTGGCAACGCAAACAGAGACTGTTGGGCAATCGTGCTCTCACGTTGTTAGTTAGTCGTCGAAACATGCAACGTTGTGTTTGGAAGCTCAGGGAGGACATTCCCAGCACCTCATGTGACAACCTCATTTCTGATACATACAGGTATGCCATGTAATTGTTTTGTTTCCGTTTGTACCTTTTCGCTTCAACCAACATTTTCCGGGGCTACCTTCGAGTGGGACACCCATTATTATTTTAGTGTAAATGTCATTGGAAATCAAGATTTCGTAAGAGACCAGGGAAAGCATAGTATGCAATGAATCTATTTGGTTTATTTTAATTTGCTTTTCTGTCACTTTTGGCTGATCGCAAAGATGATGAGGATAAGATGAAATTGACGAAATGGTGCCCACGAAGAATGTTCATGCCCAGGCTGGGATTCGAACCTGGGACCCCTGGCATCGTAGCATGCTGTGCTAACCACTCCACATTGTGAGATTCTCTTGATGGTGATTAGGCATTTCAAATTCACAATTTTTTGAACACTGCAAATGAAACTGCAAAACATGTTTTTACTAGCAGCATTTTTACATGGCCCATTACACTTCTCAGGCCTAATAATTTTACAATGCATTTGTTACAATATGTACTCTTGCCTGGTAAGAATATCTCTTGGGGTATCCTTTGTTGAAACTGGATTACAGGGTAGAGGGTTGATTACTCTCCTCCCCTGCCAAGATGCCACTTTGCCAGAATCCAACTGATAATATTGTGCATGTCTCTACATATTTTGTTCACAGTACAAATAAGGGGTTTCTCTTAGTTGAATACTCAATAAATTTCAGTATTTGTAAGATTTTTAAAGAAATGACAAAATACGTATACATACAAAGAAATCTTACCTTCAGTGTACACCCAACTACCCATCACTAAACCAAAGCTTCCTGCATTTTGTACAGTCAATCGCAAAGAAAAATAATACGGCAAATTGTTTGTCACCATTTTCATTCAGTCCAGATTGTGATGAACATGAATTGTGAAAAAAGTGAGTAAGGAGAGGACATCTGCTTTGCATCAACAACAGAATTCCATTCTTTAAAATGCATGATGTACAGCTTGATTTTTTTGGGAAGTGGAAGTCCCCCTCTCACTCTTCTGTGATGAACAAAATGAAAATAGGGATGGGTAATTTGCCTACTTTCTTTGCTGTTGGCTGTACAAAGTACACTTGGAATAATTTTTTTACCAATATCTTTTCTTTCATTGGAAAGAAGTAATTTTGTTAAAGGGCAAGAATCTTGCTTCATCACTCTTGTTTTACAGAATGCACTCAACCTGAATATTGGTTTCAACATTTCCTAGTTGCACAAGGAAGAGTGTAAATATGTATCTCCCAGAATGTGAAGAACACCAGCTTATTGACAGGCTTTGCCGTACATACTAGACGTGAACCATGCTTGATACATATGACAGCAGGGCTATAATCGAGGGTATACGCAGAGGTATATGCTGTATACCCTTGGATTAACCTTATCCATTAGAGTATATCATCTGCTACAATGTGTAGATTAGATAGCTGCATGTGAGCACTTTCGCTCACTCAAATTTGTTCCAGTCTCCAACGCTTGCATGTACTGTACTCGTAGTGGAGTGACTGACAATGTCCTGTGTTTCAGAGCCTAATAAGCAGTACTGTCAACCTAAAACCCATACATGGAAGGAAACCACTCTATGCAATTACAATTCTAAATAATAATTCCGTATATTATTATGCAAGACTCAAATACAATACATACGAGGGCTGCTGGAAAAGTTTCTGCAAACTACCACCAACAGTGGCGCTAGTGTTCCGTTATTATAAAAATTGGAAGAATAGACCTTTTTTATGTTTAAATTATCTTCGATTGTTTGTTTAAGCCTATTCATTTATTTTTCACAGCAGTTTGAAGAAGTAGTTTCGTGTGAGAAATGTAATACTTTCAGGCAATGATTTTTTTTAATTTCAAATGTAGTTTAACACCGAAACAATGCATCGAGCGACTTCGTTTGGCTTTTGGGGATGAAGCACCTTCCAATAGGACTGTGCAATTGGTTTTCCGAATTCCAGCGTGGTCGCACATTTCTCAGTGATGAATTTCGTGAAGGTCGTCCATCCACGTCTGTTGTTGCCAGTAATGTTGATGCTGTGCGTGAAATAATTGAAAGAGATCGGCATGTGACATACCGTGAAATTCAGGCATCCTTGAACATTGACATGGAAGCAATACATACGATTTTGCATGGTCATCTGAACGTATGGAAACTTTCAAGTCGTTGGATCCCACACAACTTGACCGAAGCTCAAAAACAGGCTCGTGTTAATTGGTGTAAAGAAGTGCTCATAAAATTCAACCGAGGCAAGTCAAATTTAGTGTACTACATTGTTACAGGGGACGAATCTTGGATCTATTAAAAAAAAAAAAAGAAGTAAAGTGCTCCCCTGTGCTTAGCACCATGCCATGAAGGCGTATAGGGGGTGTGGGGGTAATGCCCCACACTTTCTTGATCCGGTCGTGAGTGGGGGTGATGCGATCAGCATCATGCCCCTGACTGCCTTTACCCCCCAGGTACCCATGTTATTCGATGCTGGGTGGGCCCCGGGGCCACTTCCAACGTTAGAAAAGTTCCCGGATTTGAACCGACCGGGGATCGAACCCGGGACCTTTAGCATGGTAGTCAGATGCGTTACTGACTGAGCCACCACGGCCACCCAAAACTAAACAGCAATCCACTGTCTGGGTGTTTCAAAGTGAGCCGAAACCAACAAAAGTTGTTCGTTCGAGGAGTGCTGCCAAGCAAATGATTGCTTGTTTCTTCCGTTATACCGGATATGTGGCAACAATAGCTTTAGAAGATCGAAGGACTGTAAATGCTGAGTGGTATACAAGAATTTGTTCGCCCGAAGTCATCAATGAATTGCGTAAAACAAGCACAATCGTGGCATTATTCTTCACCACGACGCCAGTTCCCACTCAGAACACCAAACTGTTGATTTTTTGTCCAGCAAAAATGTCAAATTCATGACTCATTGTCTGTACTGATCTCATTTACCACCTAATGACTTCTTTTTGTTCCCACATAACTTTCTCACTGGAAGTTATTTCAAATCTAATTTAATAAAAATTGGCTCGAAAGAGAACTTTTTCTCTATACAATAATGGTCAATAAAATATTTCATTTCTTTCACTTACTTTCAAGATTCTACACGTTTAATTTACATCACAATATGATTGTCTAAAGCTTTCTGGTAATACTCGTGCAGGATTGGTATCAATTGTTGCAATAATAGCAGAGTTTCATATTTTTTAATTTTAAAAATGTCTTCTTCTTCTTTATTGTGCCATACCTCTTTTATGACAATTAAGAGTACATTATCGTAATCATCAATGCCAAATATTTAATGGAAACAATCTAAAGTTAATGGATATAATGTCTCTGAAAATTTTGGGACTATAGCACTGTATGATAGCAAGTGAACACTGTCTACATGAAACCAGTCAGGCAGTTGAAAAAGCCCCTATGTACCATTTGGTTACCAGATTGCTATGAGGGAAAAGGAGGACATAATGAACCAAAATGTAGGACACAAAACAGACTCAATAAATAATACATATTTCTAGAACACGTTAGAAAGTAATTTAAAATTGACACTTTTCAGTTTTTTTAAAAAAATATGATTTCTTAATGAATTAAATGCAAAATTCCCAAACTTGTAATCAATACTAAACAATACACTTCTTTCTACATTTTTTAACCGATACCTTTCTTGTGAAAAAAATATTTCTCTCCCAAGTTCGTTGCTATGATGGTTGATTGATTGATTGGTTTGGTGTTTTAAGTCCACTTTATGCACAGTCTGGCTAATCGGGACTGGACCTACAGTTTAAATTGGGATCCGAACCACTATGTGCCTCCATTGGGACCCCTTCTTTACAAGGTGACGATGCTACCACTGCGCCACCAGGGAGGCTCTCGTTGCTATGATGGAAATGAAAGTACTCTCCACATTTGGATGAATGGTTCCAGAAGTTTCATCTGGGATAGTTTTAAGTTCAATCACTTTGTTCTACTCCCTGCTTTACAATAAGAATATTGAATATTGTCAACTTATACCCCACTGTTCCTAGGGACAAGGCTGCGGATTGCTTAATGGAGAAAGGGGTCAATGTCATTGTCGCATGGGACTACATAAATGGTTTCACTTGTGTACAGGTATCACTATTTTAGCTTTAATGACAAGACTTATATGCAGAAGGAAGGTTTGGCTACGGGAAACTGTCTCTGGAATTGTATCCGGGATTTTCATGCATTATATTGAGAAAGCCACCGTGGATCAGACAATGGGGGTTATTAAATACTTTGGGAGGTATGTGGACAATACCTTGATTATAGGAGACGAGAAGGGCCTTAATAGGATGTTTGAAGTTTTGGGGGAACAAGATAACAGGATCAGATTTACTAAGGAGGAAATGAAAGAAGATGAGATTAGCTTTTTAGATCTACGGCTTATTAACACCGGAAAGGGAATTAGGACTAGGGTATACCATAAAGCCTTGGCAGGAGATCTGTATATTCATTACGAATCAGAACACGCGAGAAGAACTAAAAATAATGTGTTTCTCAGCTTTTTTATAAGAGTAATAAGGCTATGTAATCACAGGGATGTACTGAGGAAAGAAGAAAAATGGATCACGGCTGTGGGAAAAAAGAATGGGTATAAAGAGATTGAATTGAAGAGGTTGCAAAGGGAAGAAAAGGAAAATAATAAAGATAGGGTAGTAGTGGAAAGTGTTAAGGATGAGGATGGGGAAAGGATAAAGTATAAATACACGGGAATCCCGTATATCAAAGCAGTTTCAGAGAGAATCGAAAAAGTTGCTAAAGAGTATGGAATTAAATGTGGGATGAGGGCACCGCGAACAATTAAAAAGCATTCTACTGAGTACAAAAAGATAGAAGAAATGGGAAAAAGAGGGGGAGAATGAAAAAGGGGTATATAAAATACAGTGCGAATGTAACAAGGAATATATAGGACAAACTGGAAGAAGTATGAAGATAATATGGGGAGAACACGATAAGGATATTAGAGAGGGGGCTCCAAGAAAGGGGTTATCTGAACATGTAATTGAGGCAGGGCATAAAATTAGGAAAAGAGAAGTGGTCAGAATTGAAAATAAACCAATAAGTAGAAACGTGTATGAAGTGGCATTTATTTGCAGACAGGAATAATAAATTGAATAGGGATCATGGAAATGTTGATGAATTATGGATCAAGATGTTTAAGAGATGGGACGTGAGTAATAGAAAAAGTATCAGTTTTCAGGTCACTCCAGCTGTAATCAATGTGACCCGCGAGATCCAGGATTTCGAGTTCAAAATGAGGTAGGAGCGGGAGGGAAGTGGGCAGGGGCAGGAGTCCGGCAACTTCCGGCATTCAGAGAGAAGCCAAACCAGTCGCCATATGGTCATGCGTGGCACGATATGGGGTTTTAACGTGTTGATGTGATGAAGTTTCTTATGGTTCATTTTTAGATTTGAAGTTCTTACAAGGGAAAGAAGGGAATATGAAGTTTTATGTGTACAGGGGCCAGTTGTTACGAAATTACCTTTTTATCCATAATTTTTACCATTACCTTACCCCTTGTCTTTTATTCTAATTGACGTGGCCATGAAGTGATTGCACTCACCAAGATTGTGAACCTGATGAAGGGACCAGTTGTGTCTTAAAATGTTGTTTTTTATAAAACGTATACTCACAAATCGTAAGTAGTTCATTTTAGAGTATTTTTTAAGTACTTTTATTATTCCATCAGTATAAACCCCAAACCCCGAGAGAGCGAGAGAGAGAGAGAGAGAGAGAGAGAGATTTATATTAACATCTTTTACACAACCATGTCTACAGAAATGTATGTGCCGGAACAAAAAACAGTTGAATAGCTGCTGAAACCCATTGGAAAGTTGCTGACCTGTGTATGTTCAAAGTTTTATCTTGTGCAACAGTAAGGATTGACAGCAATAGTTATTGCTGTATTCATAATGATTTTAATTTCCTGTTAGTATATTGATAACACAACGAAATCTCTGTGATGAATTCTTAGCAATCGTCCATGTCATCATAATAAAATTGTAATACAAGACTAACCTGTACCAGTTAGTGATCAAGTTCAGCAATTCAATTTTCTAAACAGTATTCATCAGGAACACTGCTTTGCTTTGACTGGAGTTTTGTAATTTAGTGTTGCTTTTTTTTTCCTAACTGCAATGATGAGGATGAGTGATAATATTATAAATGGATGCTCACAAAGAAGATTCAAACTTTGGATCCCTGAGTGATCGGTACTAACCACTCTGCCATAGATGCCAGCTCAGGAACACTGCAACACAGCACTTTACTACTTTGTCTGGCAATATTTCTGATGAACATCTTCAACTGTTAAATTTTATCTTTTTAGTAACTATTCTAAATACATCATTTATTACTATTTTAATATTTCCTCTGGGCAGACACCATACATTAAGTGTTTTCCTACACAATAACAAATGATGCAAGAATGTCAGCAATACTGTTCGAATGCAGCTGCAGTTAGTACATATTGTAAAACATAACACTGTTAGTTATATTCTGTACACAATCAGGGTGTCTACCAAAAGAACAAATCCAAAATTCTTGACCCTTTCCCCCCCTTTTTTTTCTAACATTTATTTAATTGCCTTCTACTTAGGTGTAGTTGCAAAATTAAGAAAAGAGATATTTTTATTCAATTAAAAACCCCTACCACAAGGCCGGTTAAGATGAACTTGACTGTACTTTAACAAGAGATTTAGACTTGCTTTAATTATTAATGCATGGAAAATTAATGCTTCAGACTTCATTCTTAAGAAACAAAGTCAACAAATCCTAACTACAATTCAGAACAATTTTAGATTTAAAAATATGAAATTTTATCAAATCCCAGTACAGGTTAACAATGTAACTTCACTTTACTGTAAAAAATAGCAAATATTGACCAAGAGCATAATTTCTTGACCTACCTGTTGATTTCTTGACTTTATCTCGACTGGTAAACACCCTGACAAATCAACATAATACAGTGGAAGTAAGATTGTACATTTTCCCCATTTTACACACATTCAATTTTGTGGGCCCAATAGAGCAAAATGCTATAAAATATTTCTAGTCTTTTACATTTTCCTGCATTTTAAGTTTTTTCACTTTGCTCCCTTAAAAAACATAAAAACAAGTTTCCACTTGATTGAGACAGTGTTATAATTCATGCATTCACAGTATAAAAAAACTTACGTGAGTGAGTATAATAGTCGTAAAACTCCTTGCAGACGACGTTTCACGAAGCGTAGCATAGCTTAGCGAAACGTCGTCTGCAAGGAATTTTACGACTATTATACTCACTCACGTAAGTTTTTTACACTTTTTATACTGTGAATATATTTAATGAGTAAACGCATAAATTTTCAAAATGTACGTTATAATTCATTTGGAACTATTTACAGTACTATATAAGTTTTAGTTATGATGAAATTAAATTCACTAAAATCTACACATGTCAATAAAAAAAACTTCAGATTAACTTTCAAGTTCAAATTTATTATAAAATAAAATAAAAATTAGTAAACATCATATTCTCAAAATATAGACTTACTATAGAATCATAATTAACACACAAGAAAAAAGCAGGAAAGCTGGCCAGCTTAATTTATCGATTCAAGTTCAGGAGGAAGTGGGATTTTCTTCTGGATGGCGAATTTTTTTAATGCCTCATATTTGCAACGCAGAGCCTCTACCTCTCGCCCCATTCTGTTGTTATCATCCTGCATGTTTTCCATCTCTTGGTACTCCAGCGATTTCTCACTTTCCAGTTCATCCTTCTGCTCGATGCGCTTTATTCTGCAACTGAAGAAAGAAAACAAAGTGACATTGTTCAAGTACATTTGCATATTCACTTGACTTTTTTTTTGGGGGGAGGGGTTTAATTTGGTCTAAGAAAGTCATGAATCCAACTTAGATAAAACTACACATTTTGAAATATGATCCTAAAACATTTAATGTATTATTTATTACGGGGGTGGATTAAAAGGAATTAATTATTGCACCAGAGTGACATTTCTAAAGAAGGTTCAACTGGTAAGAGCATAAATAACTCATGTGCAATACATTCTAATGTATGACCGACTCTGCCATAATGTCGCAGATTTTAAACCTTGGCTAGCAATAGTGAAAACAATTATAACGGCATGTTTATTATCCTGATATAATGACAGATGTGATGCAGAAAACAAAAAAAACACAGTGTGTCATCCTTAATTAAAAAAATGCAAATGCAAATTTCCACAATCAAACTCAAAACCTTAGGGGAAAAAAAATAGCACTCAATTTGAAAATCAGGTGCCAGGTGAAGATTTTCAGGTGACTGCCATGGTGATCGGGCACCCTTATTTTTCTACCCTTGCTTATGAGTAGGGTGATCATAATTATATTTTTTTTGTTATAATTAATGTATTGTTATTATTTATTAGAGGATGGATCGCATAAATGATACACCATAAACTATAATTTAAATATGATCTCCTGTTGTCAAAAGGTATTATTATAATCTCAGTATACTTTACATAGCATTTCGCATCATTTGTGATCAACTTTTGATGTTATTCCTATGCTGAAGATGAGTAATGCCAGAAGAACCAAGCTTCTTGAGCCAGACCCTGTGGCCGAGTGGTTAGCAAATCGTGCTGCGATGCCAAGGGTCCCAGGTTCGAATCTTATTTTCGTAGCACTTTAACGGCAAACGTTCTTCATCAAAGACGCCATTTTCGTATCCTGCAATTTTACGATCGATTCATTGTTGCCAAACTTACCTGTAATCAAATCAGTCCACATTCCACATGCTCTCCTACATCGTGATTGTCACTGTCATCTTTTGGGCAAAATACCAAAATCCATAAGTTTGTTGATTATCCCACGGCCATCCTCCTGCACACTCCACCTAACCATCTGTACAACATTAACATCTTTTTTACTGTTCTCTTCCGCCACTCTTAAACGATGCATGCTCTCCAAGTAAGAAATCAACAGTGTGGCAATGCTGTAGACAGCGTAACTAATTGCGAACGTCAATTGTTCATATCAACAAATATCGTTACCATACTTGTATACGGAGAATCATTGCAAGAATAGAAAAGCTTATTTTACAACTTCTACACATTAATGAACAAGTTCTACACCTCTTCCCAACATGTTAACCTCAGATAAATCATCTCGACTAATTACTTCGTGAGTATAAGCAGTAGCATAGAAATTACAGAAGGGTCCGGTATTGTAAATTTTTGCCAAATATTATTCACATGTAATGTGTGATATATTTTCTCGATTAGCTATATGGGGAGTTCCTCTGATTCCAACGTCTTTGTAAACCAGAAATTAACACAGAATGCAATACATATAGAATCAAACCTTTTGTAATGTGAACCTAAGGCAGATAGAAATGGACCAAGTGACATGAAGTTCTGTGTATAGTGCATCAACATGCACTATTTAGGCCATCTTTGCTACCTTGCTGATGTGCTCTAATATACTGTTTCATAGCTTCATAAAAATGGCATTTTCTGAAACTTATGACATCATCTGGAAACTTTACATGAGACACTTTTATTAGCATTTGAATAGCACAAAATTGGAGCTGCCATGGGAAAAGTTTACCACCCTTCATGCCAATATTTTACTTTGCATCAGGTCTTCATCATGTCCAGGGCCCAACTGATCAAACCTCGTAGTGTGAAAGAAGGCTTAAATAGCAGCATCTAGAAATGGAAATGCTTGTTCATCCGTCCCTTCATCAGTCACTGCCTACAAGCTGCCAACCAAACCCTATAACAAAAAGTATGCTACGTTAACACTAGAAGCGCCAAGCCAGTCATTTTGACCATTTTTCAAATTGCAGTTTCTGCTTTGTACAGAAACCTTTTTCTTCGTGCGTTGAAATTTTGTGACTTTTCCTAAAATTTGCAGTACATTATTACTGCTATGCGTTGTTTACAAAAAAAAAATAATAATAATAATGAAAATATTTATGTTTCTACCTAGAAGTGCCGTTGCCGGTCATTTTGACCGCTAATGTATTTCAGTGGAAAACCACTTCTCGATTGGAACGTTGCACTTACAGTTCCACCCCTATTCTTCCTTCCTCTTTTGGACTCGCCCATATATGTTTGGCGTATTGTCGAAGCTGATAAGAAGGAGAAAGTGAAGACTCAGTTTCGTTTGAACACTGCAGTTTGTAGGCATGTTTTCTAGACAATGTGTCCTCAGGGGACACTCCAGGGCAATATCTGACAGTTGACGAACAATTGTTTCCTTCGAAAGCGAGGTGTAGATTTACACAGTACATGCCAAACAAACCAGAAAAATTTGGTATAAAATTTTGGATGGTAGTGGGCGTACATTCCAAATACATGTGCAATGCCTTTCCATACCTTGGGAAAGATGAATCAAGGAATGATAATGTTACTGTACCTGAAAATGTTGTATTGAGAATTACTTCACCTTATCTAAATGCAGGTAGAAATGTAAATACTGACAATTATTTCGCTAAAACTCGCTGAGAAGCTAAAGGAGGAGAAGAAGACAAGCCTAATTGGCACTATGAAGAAAAATAGAAAGGAGATTCCTAATGAAATTGTGAACATTAGAACACAAGTTTATGAAACATGTTTGCATACCAAGCTAAACGAAACAAAAATGTTCTACTCCTAAGCTCCGTGCATTCAGATGTAGAAGTAGATTTGCAAAGCAACCATTCAAGTATTACAACAAAACTAAATGCGGTGTTGATGTTGTTGATCAAATGGCACGCAAATATTCAGTCCGTACTTCATCACGTAGATGGCCGGCACATATGTTTTACAATATATTAGATCTGGCAGCAATAAATACATGGATAGTTTACAAGGCAGTCACGGGGATTAACGTTACGAGACATGACTTTTTGATAGAATTAGCTGAGGAACTGAGAGAAGGAAGTTTGAATGCAAAGCCCAATAAAATATTGTCAACATCAATATCACATGCACGGAATGTAAGTGGCTCTGTTTCCAGAAAGAGGCACCAATGCCAGGTGGCATTGTGCAATGAAAACAAAACAAGTGACATTTGTTCAATGTGCAACAAATATGTTTGTTAAAAATGTGTTTCTGGTGTAGAAAAGGTACTCAAATGCAAAAAATGTAACATGTGAAATTTCATGACGGAAACTTATTTCCTTGAAGAAAATGAATATTTATTGTTGTAATTAGTGCATGGAAAATAAAAATCGCTGGGTTTCATGATATTTTGTATTTTTTTCCAAAGTATTTTGTTTTATTAGTAATAAGATGATTAATGGCAATATTCATTTTGAGAAATCGTCAAATTTTAAATACCGGTCATTTTGACCAGAGGTGGTGCTTCTAGGTAGTAAAAAATCCTGGCACTTCTAATGTTAAACAATGTGCTGTCCTTACCTTGCTGCATAACCTCGGTTCTTCAAAGTTCTTCTGCGCTGCTTCATTTTAACTATTTCATCCCTGGTTAGACCCCGGAGCTTCAGCTGACGGTTAAGGTCTCGTACGGAAATTGACACCAACTCATCATCACTGATGTCCAGTGCTGGGCTTGGAGACAGGGGGGCCTTCTGAAAGCAAATGGTAAAAACCATCTTCTCTTACTAACAGCTATTCTTGTAATTGGTGAAGATTGAGACCAATCATTCAAACATCAACAGCTATCATTCTGAAACTGTTGCAATAGGAGGGGGGGACAAGCTTACCATTGTAGAAATCACAGCATATGAAATCAGATTTCAATGATGATGGGGAGTTGTCATGATGACCTTCTAATATATGTGTATGCACCTGTTCTAAACTAGAGTGGAGAAATCATTTTGAGAAATTGCTGAACGTGAAAAAAGGAAATGAGGATGAAGAAGTGAAGGAAAAAAGTAATCTCACATGGAAAGAAGTGGAGGAAGCACTGAAGAGAATGTAGAAAGGTAGAGCACATGGCATAGATGAAGTGCCAGTGGAAATGATACTAGGAGCAGGAGTGATTGATGTACAGTGGCTGTACAGAGTAATGAAAACAGTGTGGCAAGAGAGAGAAGTGCCAAGAGATTGGACAAAGGGACTAGCAGTTCCCATACTCAAGAAGGGGGACAGAAAGGAATGTAAAAACTACAGAGGAATAACACTAATGTACCACTCAGCAAAGATATATCAGAAAAGAATAAGGGAAGTAACAGAGCTGAACATGATAGAGAGGAACAGTATGGATTTAGAAGAGGTAGATTAACAGTAGATCTGATATTCAGCATAAGACAATTACAGGAAAGGCACTATGAGTATGGAAATGATTTGATTATGGCATTCCTAGATATAGAAAAGAATCTGGTGATGTTCTACACTAAAAGTAGCTGTCTCGGTGATTGAGAGTGCTGAGTAGACGACTCCTAATAAGGTTCTGGATTTGAGTCCTGGCTTGAGCATGGGTATGCATTTCAACCATCAATATCATCTACTAGTTATAATTGACCTAAAGTGACATTCAATAACAAAAATAAAACTAAACTTTGTGATGTAACAGTCCTTTGATTTCCACCACAGCTGTTTACCAGCTTTCCAAACCAGATTACACTACTTTCTTTCCCTAGTAGCTACTGAATTGTCTTAACATTGCTGGGTTAACAGAAATTTTGGAGATGGCACTCAAACTACTAAAAATCTATTGTATATTATATGGCAGCTTTCAGAGACAGAATTGGTTTTAATTTTTTATAGTATAACAAATCAAAAGTGGCATGTCACAAAAGTAGGTGAACGTGAAGCAAATTTTTTAATGTTGATGACTACTGAAATTAAGGTCTATTCTAAAATCAATATGTGATTAGCTGGTACAAATAAATTGGTAGCCAAGTGAGATGGGGTATTGTCAATGACAATCAGTAAAGCATCATCATGTTAAACACAAACCCATGTTCTATAATGTTAAGTTGTGCATGAGAAGGCAAAGAGTAAATGTGGACCCCGTGTTCAGCACTCCCACCAAACATTTTGATTTCTGCATGCATAATACAACACTGATAAAATTTCTTGTCTGGGTAGAGTGAATGGTGATAACATATCATGGAAAGGAACAGCTGATACTCATGAGATGCAGGGGGGGGACACATGATCATATTAAATTGTGTTTCATGTCCTTATTCAACATTTGGCCAACAAGTGAAAATTGACACCATTTACAAACCCTTCAGCAAGATGAAGTTCTGGTTTGGTACCTTGATAACATGGTTCTTTGACAAGAGTTTTCTAAAGCATTGCCATGGTATAAGAAATAATTGAATTTGGGTAGGAAACATGGAAAAGTTATGCAGTTATAATCTTCTTATATAATCTATAATCTTTCTTGCCTTTTTTTTTTTACCAGACGACTGGAAGTTGATTTTGAAATAGCCCTTTTATAATGTATTTTTTGGATAATTGAGCGTGCACCCGATCAAATTAAATAAATACAGGGTTATTTAAAAGAACAAGCAGATTTTAACTGTTTATTTCTCACGAACTATAAAAGATAGAAACACGTGACATACATTAATGGATAGAGGAAGGTTCAAAGTTTTATAAACCTGCCTATTAGTTCCATTCCATACACATCAAATTGTTGTACAAGGGTCGTTCAAGGTTGACCAGGACTCTCGTGCGTAAAATATTAATGAATCAATGTAGCGCTGCATTACTAGGGCAGGACAGACCATGATTCCTTGCGAGTAACCATGATCCTTTGCGACACATTTGGAGCATGCGCAGTAGTGTAACCAAAGATGGCGGCAAGTAGTGTATCTGTTGCTGTGGAACAGCGGTGAATAATGAAATTTCTCGTGAAGGAGAAGGTGAAACCTGCTCAAATTTGGCGTAGACTGCAAGCACAGTATGGTGAACAAACACTGTCACGGGCAAGAGTGTACGAATGGTGACATAAAAGTTCCCCTCCACCCAAGAAAAGCAAAGCGCTGCCGTCTGCCGGTAAGATTTTGGGAACAGTCTTCTGGAACATGAAAGGTGTTATCCATGTGGATTTTGTGGAGAAGGGTGCCACAATTAATGCCAAGTATTACTCAACACTGCTTCACGGTGCTGTACGTGGGGCCGTTCAGAAGAAAAGACCTGGAATGTTGTCGAAACACGTCTTTCTTCTCCATGACAATGCCAGGCCCCACACGGTCCATTTGACTCAAACAACACTGACCAGCGTGCACTGGGAGGTTTTACCACACAGTCCTTACAGTCCAGATTTATGCCTCAGTGATTTCCACTTGTTTGGGGCACTTAAAGAGCATTTGGGCGAGACGCACATGCAGACAGTTGAGGAACTCAAGAACGCTGTCCTGCAGTGGTTACGACACCAACCTACTTTTTTCTACGCCAAAGGCATCAAGGAACTTCCACAACGACGGCAACGGTGTCTGGATGTTCAGGGGGAATACTTTGAAAAACTGACATAGTTTGGTGCTTCTATGTATGTATATTTCCTGTCTAGAAATAAAAGTCCCGGTCAACCTTGAACGACCCATTTAGCTATCAATTCAATAACTAGGGACCAGTTAATTCGTGTGTGGCAAGAATTGGAGTACCGTTTTGATGTGTCGGGCAACACATGGTGCTCATGTTGAGTGCATACATTAAAACCTTCAACAATAAAACTTTGAACCTTCCTCTATCCACTGATGTATGGCACATGTTTCTTTATTTTATAGTTCGTGAGAAATAAACATTTGAAATCTGCTTTCTTTTTTAATAACCCTGTATATTCAATTAGGGAAATGTAAATGGTTCTGTAAGTATAGACTGGTCCTCACTCCATGTATATTTTACTTGTGAATATTGTAGATACTATAAAGTTCACAAGTTTTATCCCATAACAAGCTTTGCTGTTATTTGGCGAATTGTCTAATAAGTAAGTTTACAAAGATTAGAGCAAATATCTTGTTGAATGAAATTAATTTAAGCTTTTCTTTCTAATTCCTTAATTTTGTCACTGGAAAGCTAAAGGCACTATCAGAACACTTTTCTAAAATGTAATCTAATGAACACTGCTATGATTAGAAGCAATCAACAGGCTTAGTAAGTTTTATTGGATATTCACAATTATGAGGTATGCTATATGATCAAGAGTTAAGGCGAGGAGGGACATTTTCCCCTAGGTCTTTCTCGCTGGGACAGCTGTCGATCACTGTTGCCAACTTCGCTCTTTTGGAGCCAGATCTGGCTCTCTCGTGCACTCGTTACTGTGAACTGTGGCACCCGGCCTCTACCTCACCATGATGCCACCACTGGCTCCGGCCCATAAGGACCAACCTTTGCCATGAGTGTACATTTTGCACGTGATGTGATATTCATATATAGGCTGCCTCACCCGCACCCCTCTTTCCTCCCCAGGTATTTTTATATATAGAGCTGTGGATTAAGGTGAAGATGTCAATATTATTATCCGGGAATCCTTTATTTTCGATTTCATATGAACATCATAAAATTATTGAGATGGGTAATGCCGCCAAATCTAGGCGGTGAAAACTAAGAATACATTTCCATCACTTTAAATATAACGGTAATAGCAGCGCCCCCACCCCTCTGACACCTACATTACCCTAGGAGACACGTTATGCAGCCTTCGTTAATCTAGATCCTTGAAAGTCATCTTTAGCTCTTGGTGAAATGTAGCTCTTTTATGCACATCAGGTTTGGCAACACTGCCAGGATGGCTGTAGGAGGCAAGGAGAAATACATTACGCTTATAGGAGAATTATTTTACTCGTTTTCTTGGAGATATCAAACTTCCGATGGCAGAAAAAAATATATGATGAGGTAAAGGATCCATTGAAGATGATATTTGCACTAGAAATAGTCGAAACTCCCATTTGTTTAGTCGTAACTTCAATTTGAAGTTGTCTCTCCATAAGGAATACATGGGATTCTGTAAGTACGTATTCATCACATTTTTCAAACATGGTATCTAGCTTAATAATCAACTTTAAAAACCGCTTCCACTTGCAACATGGGGAGAAATTCATATTCTCAAATTATGCGTGGATTTTCTTTAGTAGCAGTGCCAATTCAGACGATATTTAAATAAATGCATGCCTGGTGCGAAATTGTCCCTCCTCACCTTAATCAGGATTTACAGGGTTGCAGCTCACAGCCATCAATGGGGAAAAATTGCTTTGAAATCAGCCATATATTGAAGAAAAAAGATACTAGAAATGTGGAAGTATAAAAAGTATAACTAACCATCTGTCATGACTTGGGCTAAAGGTTAAGACTAAATGAAACTGTGCATAGATGGGAGTGAGTCATTGATGATGTCAGCACCGGATCTCCACATAAATCTCGGCCTGGGTATATCCAAAGTAATAAACAATAAACAAATAAAAACATCTTCTTTGCCTTAATCGCAATGATGAGTATGAATGATAACGATGAAAGTGATGAAAGGACACTGACAAAAACACCCATGCTCGGACTGGAATTTGAAACCGGGACCCCTGGCATCATAACGCACTGCAATAACCACTCCGCGGGTAATTTGATGTGCCACTTTCTTTATTCTATCATGGTATTTTTTTTTACATAACTGTCATCTTCAAATAATGTAATGTTTCTAAAATTACAAATTTTAATTTATTCTAATGAATAACGAGTAACCACAATCACTACCATACCGAGGTGGCCAAATTTTAATGTTAACAGTTTTGTAGGTTTGGAAAAATCTAGAGAATTACTGAACTGATGTAATTAGTGGCTAGCACTATTTGCAAGTTCTCTTCCAACATATAAATTTTCAGTATCAGTTATGCAGTTCTTATGATTAACTTACATGAATTTCAAAGAAGATGAAGGAAGGGGTGGAAAGAAACCTTAACTCGAGGGTGTAAGAGACCTATAATGAGGCAGCCAAATTAAAGAATATAATAAATAATCAGGATATTAATCCAGAAGTGATTTTTTTTAAAGGTCCACATACTCAAATAGCCTAATGAAGCTGTAGTTCTAACGAGTGTGCATTGGGATTCCACTGGGGATTGAACCCAAGGCCCCTTAATTATAAGACGAGAGCGTTATGCGATCGGAGAGACGATATACAGAAATAACTCCGTCAACTGTATAATTTTATCATAACATAAGATGGGTCCATTTAAGAGGTGGATTACACTATTATTATGATTGGCCGCAGCATTTTTTCCAGGGAGGGGGAAGCATGGACATTTGTTCAAGGGGAGGCAAACCAGACATATTCCCCCTCAAAAAAGCACTTATTAAAATGGAAGCTATCATGTTCCTTCAGCACCCTTCCAATAATTAACATAAATTGTTGTGAATGAAAAGAAATACATGTGTGCAATGTATAAGTTTATGGTAAGACCCATTTTTCAAGGGGGCATGCCCCCTTGCACCCCCTCCTTCCGGACACCCATGGATTGGCCTGAGATTTAAATTACTTCTTTCATGTACGGACAAAAATATTTGAGATTTACATAAAACCAAGTCGTTGTTTGCGGAGTTATCTGTTTTGATAAAAAGTCAAGCATTGTGGAGTTGAAATCACGGTAAACATCTGATATACCCCGGACACCTATAACTTCTTCGTTTTGTCAATTTTTGACATTTGTACTTACCTATCTGCTTCGCGGAACATTCTTTAACGTGTATTCACGTTTTTTTGATCAATGTAATTGCATTTTTTTTAAAAAAAAGTGTTTTTGTACCTGAAGAATGTATGTTTCCGCAAATGGTTTGTGGGGCTATGTGTCAATGGTTCGTGGGGCTATGCGAGAATGGTGTGTGGGGCTACGCATATTTTTTTCAAAACCAATTTTTAACTATTGTAACCTATATGTGACCCTACCTAACCTAACTTTACCGCAAATGGTTCGTGGGGCTATGCATCAATGGTTGAATTTCCGCTATGAAACATTCCCACATCACACAAAACACCTTCCAGATGTTAGACAATGCTACAGGAACTTATTACTGTAAGTAGTTTCTTCTGTAAAAATGAAGAAATCTGTCCGGGAATATCAGATTATGAACTATTGATACTCTATTTGTGGAAATTAATCAAGACTGATTGACTCATTGTTATATTTCAAGTCGATTTTCTGCTATTTTTGACCAATGATGACGGTGAAGGGTAATTAGATGAACCTCATGAAGGAAGGAACACAAACATGCAAGGAGACACAAACCACCAAGAGCATTATCTTGGCTTCGGTTACAGGTGCCAGAGACTCATTTGCCTACAGGAATGCAGTTTTCAGGGTGTACTATTCAGGAGGGAGGTTGACATTTGAGTGTGTTATAAAAGGTCACTAGTTACAGCCCAAATGATCTGTAAAAAAGATACGAATTACTGAATACGATGATTAGGTTTCATGGATTCCTTGTGTCCAAATCGCTTTCTACACAAGGAAAGAGGGAAATCTCGAGTGAGGGGGGGGGGGGGAATACGTGTTAGTCAAACTCAGCTAATGCCTTACGTTTGTACTGCCCACCCTAATTTATCAATATAGAGCTTCTGCCCAACCGGTCGAAAAATTCTGGAGCCGCCCCTTGTTGTTAGCAACTTCAGTCATATTACAAATCGACAGGTACTGGTAGAGTAAGAGAATTAGCATATGAAGTCATGGTAAATTTCTCGTATCGGACAAACGGCTGAAATTTTCTAGTTCATTTATTAAAATTTCGGTAACCACCAAACGTATCTAATTCCCTTATTTTCGTATTTTTCACATTGATACACACATATTCTGCATTCGTAAGGATTCTTCTATTTCGCGTTTCGTTTTTTGCAGGCAAATAGTCTCAATTTTCGAAATATCGAGTATTTTTATTTTGTTCGCTTTTGCTTGCGTTACACGCGATATGGCGGAGAAATCTTAACTAGCGTAGTCTATGATCAGTGGTTATGCAGTGTTGCGACCTTCTTCATAGCAAAATATCTAGGTTCTAGTATGCAGAATACTTAAGTATGAATGTGAAAAATACGAAAATAAGGGAATTAGAGACGTTTGGTGGTTACTGAAATTGTAATGATATGGATAACAACATAGACCTTTAGCCTAAAAATAAACTTGAGTCTGCTGACGTCAGAACGGAAGGTAGCAAGAATGTTGTGCGATAAGTGATTGAAATAAATCAAAGCAACTGATTGTGAAATAGGTAATACACGTCTCGTACTCTCATTTGATGTCAAAGAAAAAGTCTGACGAACTTTGGATTTTTTCCCACCTACTCGGAGCGAATTGACAATATAGAGAAAGGCTCCAATTTTGTTAATTTTCGGTATACTAACTAATTTTGGCCTCCTAATCATGAATCTCTTGTTAAAATGCAGGGTATTTATCCGATTTGTTTGAAATTTGGGATAGTTACTAATTTGGGCCTCGTAATCACGAATCTGCACTTAAAATTTGGCGTTGATTTGGGGGCAGGTGAATCCGGCCAATTTCTAACATGCCCTTAACAGGGAGTCTATAGAAACAGGCAGGTAGCCGGAGCGGAGCGGAGGCGGGGCCGCGATAGCGGTTGGGGGCGGTAAGTCGATTACCCCAGGGGCGGAGTCCGGAACCGGCGGGAAATTCGGAAATCGAGGATGTGGAAACACGAACTTAACTGAGATTATTTTGCTATTTGCACGTGTGAGCGCCAAATTTGAACTGCTGGCGCTTATTTGGGTGCAGGTGAATCCGGCCAATTTCTAACATGCCCTTAACAGGGAGTCTATAGAAACAGGCGGGTAGCCGGAGCGGAGCGGAGGCGGGGCCGCGATAGCGGTTGGGGGCGGTAAGTCGATTACCCCAGGGGCGGAGCCCGGAACCGGCGGGAAATTCGGAAATCGAGGGTGTGGAAATACGAACTTAATTGAGATTATTTTGCTATTTCCACGTGTGAGTGCCAAATTTTAACTGCAGATACGTGATTACGGGGTCAAAATTGGTGAATATACCGAATTTCAAACAAAATGAAGAAATTCCCGGAATTGTCAAATCCCTCCTTAAAATTCCATGTTGAGTTACAAATTGTACTGGATTTTGAACCCCATCGAATTTCACCAAGCATCCTTTGCATGTCATGGTGTCGCAAGTTCGTTATGACAAATGATGAACAGTAACGCAGGTTTATTTACGTTCTATAACTGTTACACAGTTACAAAACCGCGTATTTGGAAACACTGACCGGTTGTTACGTCATGAAACGCTCGCAAATATTTGGTTCACGTAGTAGACGGACAGCAAGGGAACAGCTTTCGTGCATCGGAATGAAATTAATGTCGAAAATTACATGATTTACCGCCAAAGAAAATTCAACGAGGGAAAAACAAAATTCCAAGACCTTCCTAAAGTATAAATAAACGCATTTCGGTAAGTAATTTCTCCTATAAAATTGAAAAAAGACGTTTTGGGGAAACGAAAATTTTACTGTTCATTTAATTTGAATATTCGTACTTACGTCTTCTGCATTGAGAAACATTGCAGAAGGTGGCATTTAGCCTATTTCACGGAAATAAGCTCTATTTGTGACATATCGAGTAAGTTTTCTTCGTTTCTTTTTGCCTTCGGTAACACGCAAAATGGCGGTCACAGTTTCACTACCGTACTCGGCATGCAGTGTTTCCACCCCACTGCACCCAAAAATACCTACGTAGCCCCACAAACCATTGACGCATAGCCCCACGAACCATTCATACATAGCCCCACGAACCATTTCCGGTAAGGTTAGGTTAGGTAGGGTCACTATAGGTTACAATAGTGAAAAATTGGTTTCGAAAAAAATATGCATAGCCCCACACACCATTCTCGCATAGCCCCACGAACCATTGATGCATAGCCCCACGAACCATTGACACATAGCCCCACGAACCATTGACACATAGCCCCACAAACCATTTGCGGAAACGTACCTTCTTCAGTTACAAAAACACGTGTTTGGAAACACTGACCGGGATTACGTCATCAGACACAGGCTAAATCCACCTGGAAGTAAATGGATGCAAGAGCTTTCGTGCATCGGTCACACATTTATATCGAAAAATAGATGATTTACCGGCAAAATTCAATGAACGATGCAAGAAAACACTTCCCGAACTTCCACAAGTCTAAAGAAACTGCATTCGGTAAGTAATTTCTCCTGTAAATTTGAAGAAATCCGTTTGTCCGATACGAGAAATTTACCTGAAGTCATTTTCATGACTAACTTTTGCTATCATAGGGTGCAGGTGGTAAAGATGATATTCTACATCATATTCTTCCCATTTCTAATAAACTACATTACAGTAGAAAGTTCAAACTGCTCTGATATTTACAGCGTACTTGCTAACCTTGTACAAGTTGATACTTCTCGAATGTTTCGGCCGAATATTCCATGGGAAAAAAAATATTTTCCTTCGACAGGCTAAGAAATAACAACGAATTACCTTTTTCAATTCGTGGTCCACAATTCTAGCTATACTCACTCCTGTTAAAGCATACATTATAGGCCATTCTGCTTAAGAATGCTACATTATAATGTTATCATATCTCTTACAAATAGACAAAATTTTCATTTATAAACTCGTAATTTTAAGACATCGTATTACCTGACTCCCGTGCCCGCTTTTCCTATCATGTTTCTTGCCATCAGGTGGCATACTTCCTTAGGAGTATCTGTTTCAATTTTCCTTCAATATTTTTGTGAAAATCAGTTAGAATACCAATTTTTGCTGAGTCATTATGCTTTCCTTCCACCTTCATGTACGCCATTACGGTGACTCCCCTCCCCTTCCGTCAACCCCAAACGGTGATGGTAACAAAAGCCTTTACATCACTCTGTCCTTCCACTCTTCCACTGAGGTTGACACAATGCCACATGATAAAAAACTTTACATAAGAGATAACTATTATAAACTGCGCTTTGAACACACGCAACGCAATTTCTTGCGTTTTGTGAAGTGAAGTTACCATAGACAAACTACAGAGTGTTTCAAAAGTCGTCAAACCAAACTTTGAAAATTTATATCATAAAAACCGTAAGAGATATTTATACCGGGTTTGCTGCGTTATAAAATTTCATCCATTGAGATATTTTTCAAAGCTTAATATTGTCAATTTATTCCATACAGAAAATTAAATAAATTAATAACTGGCGGAAGGCAGCGTTAAATTTTTTCCAGAAATGCACTTTTGAGTGAGAAAACTATGTAATAAATTATCGGAGAGTCATAATTAGACGTCTGATGAGTGATGCCATGCCAATCTGTCGTTTGCAACTAATAATGATCATGTACAGCATTTGATGAATTTATGACTGGCGATTTTATGGGTTGAGTGAAAATGTGCCATTTTTGGGACATATCTCCGTAGTTGGCAACACTAGCTGGTCGAAATTTTGTCACCAGACGCATGCAACATGCGCCTAAGTATTGTCCATACATTTACGTTAAAAATCAAAATCATAATTTTGGGTCGAAATTTGACTTTTAAGTGAAAATTATCCGCACCTGGCAACCCTGCCATTCCAACACAGCTGACGGGAGCTTGTTACAAAATGGTATGGGCAAGTCATAAATGCGGCTACTACACGTCTACTTTTTTATTATTATTACAATTTGTACATTAAGTGTTCCGATTAAATCAGTAAACCAATCATGTAGGCTATCACTGGGTTAATAAATTTATGTTATCATTTATCCAAATAAAAGCAATTACAATATTTTATAAACATTGTTAATTTGCTGAACACATCTGAGAATTGATCTTCAACAGTAAATACCAACTCTTAACAATATGTGGGATCATTTTTTGGTGTTTAATATTGTTGATTGTTGTTAAGTGGAGCGGCCCCGGTGGTGGAGTGGTTAGCACATTGCGCTACGACGCCAGGTGTCCCGGGTTCGAATCCTGGCCTGGACATGGATTCACCAATTTCATCATCATCGCTCATCCCCATCTTCGCATATTAGCCAAAAGTGGCACAAAAAGCGAAGTAAAATTAAGCAAATCAATCCATCAATCAAATGTTGTCAAGTCTGAAAACAGAAACAGTCTGACAACAATAGTAAACGCAATACTCATATGTCACAGTACAACAAACTCCAAGTTCTTTCGCATGAGGATTATCTGCGGACCACGTTCTCTTGTTTTGGCTGTTAGCCAGTGGCGGCGATTGGGTCCCAAAATCGGGGAGAGGGGGAAAGACAGTACATTCCCGTTCGTAGAAAAGATTTAGCATAGTGCTGGGGCAAAAGTGGCGAAAACTGGGGGTAACTGCCCCCCTCGCCGCCACTGCTGTTAGCATAACCTTTCAAACGGAACCAAGCTTCATCAGTGAAACAAAACGAAATAAAGAATTATAATGAGAGATCGAAACCACCTGCAATGCTTCAAGCGTTTATTCTTATCAAGGTTCCGCAGTTCTTGGACAGCACGATATGGTTTTAGGGTCAGGGGCGGCGCCCGAAATTTTTCATCGGATGGGCAGAAGCTGTATATTGATAGATTAGGGTGGGCAGGTATAAATGTAAGGCCATATACATATATATATATGACATATATGTATAGTATATATCCCCTCCTCTCTTACACTCCCGATTTCCCTACACTTCTTTTCCCTTTACTTTTCATCTTTTCTTATATTTTTCTCAGCTTGTTACCTCTTTCTCCATTTCACATTCTCTCGTTCCATTCTTCAAATGTTTCTCTTAACTGGCACACACACACACGTGTGTGTGTTTGGTGTCTTTCCTCTTTCTTTTCTAATCTATTCTCGCATCTTGTTCCACTTCTTTGTCTTCGATGGACATAATTATTTCAAGGAAGTGTTTGTGTCTGCCAAGCCAGCCATATGTTCTAATCACATTCTTTCATTCATGTCAATGTAATGAAATAAATGTGAATCGGTTGCATCACATTTTGTCCTTTAAGTGCAAAAATACAAGGCACATGCTCAATTTTATATAGCTATCCGGCGACAGTGACAGAAAGTGTGATGGTAGACAATGGTGAAGAATTAAATTACTTTCTCGTAATTTAAATGCATGTTCCTGATCATTTTATTTTCATCATATGAGTTTTTGACTGAAACTTGGGGGTTAATGATTGATTACTTTTCTTGGCTTATAAGGTTATTGCAACTGACAAATGTATCTCAATGTATGTTTGCAGTAACGGCGATCGGGTGCCAAAACTTGGGGGCAAGGAGAGTTTACTTTTTTGGTAGAAAAGTCTTAGCATTAAGAGGCAGGCACGTATCCAGGAATTCCTTTCGGGGGGGGCTGAACATCATCATTTTAAGGGGTATAGATAGAACCTCACAATTGTATGTTTAAGGCCTGTGGTGGCGATTGGGTTCCAAAACGGGGGGGGGGGTACAAGGAAAGTTTACTTTCTCTTGGCAGACAAGGCCTAGAATTAAGAGGCAAAAAAATGGGGAGGAACTATCCCCTAAATCGTTGCCACTGTTTAAGGCTGCCATGTTAATCAGAACGCGAAATCGGAACGGTTTTTACCACTCGACTCCCCTGTTTCCATGCATTAACATTGTATGCCAGAACCATCTGAGTGTGTGTGTTTGTCCATTTCTTCTCATCAGGCATCAACACGTCTATGGTGTCTGAGTGTTTTTACGAAGTCGTTACACATGCATGGGATTGACAGTCCACTCGACAACGTGAGATTCAAACTGTGGGCTGCGAGGTGGACGCAGACAGTTCTCGAATATTTCTCTGATTCGAGCCTGAACACCACTACTGTGTCTTGTCCTCCCATGTTTGCAGCTCTTATAAAAGCCAAAACCCACTAAATTGTTCATATTAAGGCCTCTGAATACCCTTCCGTTCCCAACACATCTAATGTTTCGTCTCCCAATATGATCAAATGCTTACTTATATTTATTTCTAGTGACGTGCCCAAGGGAGGATTGGTTGTGTCATAACCTCATTTGATGCAGTATTCCTTAAAAAAGGAACGTCAAAGACAGGAAAAGATGGCAAAATGGGGACTGACTACCAAACATAGTATTTGTAACCCGTCTCCCTAACGATAATCCTGGGCACGCCATTCTTTATCTCGGACACATTTTTTTTTAAATCAACTCACCAGAAGTTTTTATAATTTCGTATTCGAGACTTAGGTAAAATGCGTTCTTCCTGCAGGTTTGGATATTATCCTTTAGGGTGCTTTCGTCTGCCTTCGCACCTAACCTTAACAAAGCCCTAAATTTCCATCCTTGTGACTTGGATCTTCAAGACTTAAGTAGATTTCAGACCGAAGGGATACGCGATACATGACGTATGGAATGAGCCAATCAACAAAAACGTCTCACACCGTAGCGATACAAAAGACCTCACAAACCAACGTTCGACGTGTGAAATCCTCAGGCAACACAGGGTGAAATCTCCCTTAGTAGGCCACTGTCATCGTCACCTCTTGTTGACCAAAGAAGAAAAATTTCTCCTCATCCGGTGGGAATGCCCCTCAGTTTGCTTCTTTCTCCTTTATTTTCTGTGCTTGTTAATAAAACAGGCAACATCTTACAATTTGACATACACAGAACATGTACTATGTAGCCTATACATTTTTGCGCAAACTCAGTCGAAGTCAAGGGTGGCTCGGTGGCTCAGTTGGTAGAGCAATGGCACGGTATGCCAGAGCCCTGATTCGGGTCCTGGTAGAGTCTGCAATTTCCGTTAAAATAATTACATATGCAACATCTTCTTGCTTTCTCTTCTCGACATTCATAAAATGTTCGGCTGTCCCTTCATGGTAGTTAAGTATTTGTGTGTGTGCGAACCCAGTTGGCTTAAACAAAATTATTTCTTTTATGCCATGAAACTGAATTTTTTAGTAACTCTTTTACTGTATCAGTGGTTAGGGACTGGAATGCACTTTCACATGAAATGAGAAAATCAATTTCCATAGGTATCTTCAAAAGAAGATTAAGAGAAAGTTTCATGGAGTGATCTTTTTTTGTTTTGTCAAATTAGTACATGTTTAATAAATATTTATAGTGGCCTGTTATGTATATAAACCTATGTATGAGTGTGTGTACATGTATATATATGTTTTATGTATTTCTTTGAATTACATATTTTTATCGCTGTTGGTTTGACATGAAACGTATGTATATGTGTGATTTCAATGTTTATATATGAATCAATTTATGAATATGTTCTATATTATGAAATTTTGTATGTGGTTGAGTGTAAGACAAGACATGAGCCTTAATCTTCGCCACAAATAAATAAGAGACAAATAAATAAATAAATAAATAAATTCTGGAACTGCATACATGAAATTTTGTTCGGGCACAACTAAATCATCACTCAAAACTTTGATTTTCAGTTGCTTTGTGAATCTTATTTCTGTTTTAATAAACCGCTGAAATATTCATTTTAGAGAGAGAGACCTTCAATCTCTTCGGCCCTCGACCTGAACTAGCTGCACTACACTCAGGCTCCGGAAGTTCTCCTGTCGTCAATGTCTTCAGCTTTGGACCCGAACTAATAGACTTTGTTACTTTACGATATTCAGTCCTTTTTATTTTCGAATCACTAGATCTTACAAAGCAAGCAATGGACACAGAGATCACTAATCGACTGTATGAATTGCAATACTCTGAAAATTCTGAAGTCTCATTAACCGATTCTGTTGTATACAGATCAACCGGTAAATTGAAGCCGCATATTTATATCCTATCCTCATTATATTCTAGAACGTTCCGCAGATAAAACGATTCGTTAATATTGCCAATAGTTCGACTCCTTCTCTTATTCAAGAACGTTCCCTCTCGCGCTTTCCAGAGATTAAAAATTACAACGAATCGTCCTACTTGTGGCGCTACCTTTGTTGCGCAGCTTCCACGAAGTTCGCTGCGACAACACCGAAAGCACAAGAAAAGTTTACGTGCAATATTATCAACAACAGGGTTATATAGAACATTCTCCGTCTTTAAAATTATGAATCTCCTTAAATTATTATCGTCACAGTATTCAAGAAGACAAAAACATAATTTTATGTAGTGTAAACTGAAAATTTCCTGTTTGTGTGTTTGTGGGGGGGGGGGCTCAAGCACCCTGATCCCCACCTTGGATACATGCTATTGACAATAACAGGGTTATAGAACATTCTCCGTCTTGTCTTTATAATTATGTATCTCCTTAAATTATCGCCACATTATTCAAGAAGACAAAAACATAATTTTAAGCAGTGTAAACTGAAAAATTTCCTGAAGGGACGGTTCGAGCCCCCTGATCCCCACCTTGGATACATGTTATTAACAATAATAAGGTTATAGAACATTCTCCGTCTTGCCTCTATAATTATTACTCTCAAATTATCATCATATTATTCAAGCACCAATAACCTAATTTTATCTAACGTAATCTGAAAAATTTCCTGAAGGGGGATCGAGCCCCCTGATCCCCATCTTGGATACGTGCTATTAACAATAACAAGGTTATAGAACATTCTCCGTCTTGCCTCGATAATTATTTATCTCCTTAAATTATCGTCACATTATTCAAGAAGCCAATAGCCTAATTTTATCTAGAGAAAACTGAAAAATTTCCTGGGGAGGGGGGCTCGAGCCCCTGATCCCCACCTTAGATACGAGCTATTAACAATAACAGGGTTATAGAACATTCCCCGTATTGCCTCGATAATTATTTCTCTCCTTAAATAATTGTCACATTATGCAAGAAGCCAAAAACCTAATTTTATCTAGTGTAAACTGAAAACTTTCCTGGGGGAGGGGCTCGATCCCCCTGATTCCCAACTTGGATACGTGCTATTATTAATAATAGGGTTACAGAACATTCTCCGTCTTTCCTCGATAATTATTTCTCTCCTTAAATTATCCTCATTTTATTTTATTTCACACCCAAGAAACAAAAAACCTCATTTTATCTAGTGTAAACTGAAAACTTTCGGGGGGGCTCGAGCCCACTAAGCCCCCCCTTGGATACGTGCCTGTTAAGAGGCCATAGTGCGGGTGCAAGAAGTGGCAAAATGTGGCGTGGGATCTTTCCCCCCTTGTTCCTCCTAATCGCCGCCACTGGATATTTGGATTAAAATTAATGTCTTATTGGGAATGTACACACACGCGCGGAAAAAGAAAAATTGCTAAGTTGCTTTTCGTTTTCTGAAGTTAGTCTTCGTTACTCATGCGGGAGAAGTAACACTATTTATAGTTTACATTTTGTAGAATGTGATTTTGGACACAAGGAATTCATCGAAATTGATCACCATACCCGGTAATTCATCTCTTTTTCACAGATGACTTGGGTTGTATGGCGCGACCTTTTCGAAAGCGCTCAAATGTCAACCTCTGTCCTGCCCAGCATACCCTGGAAACTTTAATCTTACAGGTGAACAAATCTCTGGCGCCTGGAACCACAGTGAAAATAATAATTTATGTTGGGTTGTATTTTCAGTGTCTGCGTGTATTTGTTTTCGTCCTTCGTCACTTTCACCTAATCACCATTGAACCACATCATCGCCATTAGCCAAATTAGCAGAAAAGTGACTTCACATAGAACAAATCAGTCGAAACAGCGACAACTTACTCTTTCAAAAGTGGAGTTTCATTGGTTCATACCCTTAGTTTCAATTTCACACTGTTTCATTCTTGTATCAAGACAGCTAACTCCGTGAACAATAACGTTGTTTTCAGAAAGTCTCAAATATTTGTTTCTGGAAATACACCCCCTTAAATGAACGCATCTTTTATGGTGATAATACTACAGCGCTGTAATAATACTATAACACGTTCCCTGTGAGTTCTTCTGTATATTTTTCTCACCAATGGCATAACGTTGTCGCCTCATAATGAAGAGGTTCTACTTCTACTGCCCCCTCCCCCGATGGAAGCACAATGCACACTGGTTTGGACTCCACTTTAAACTGTAGGATTAGTCCCGATTAGCCGATTTCACACAGGTAAAACAGCGCCAGCGAAAATGCAGGGGAAGCCAGGCCGGCTCGGTAGCTCAGTGGTAGAGCAATGGCACGGATTGCCAGAGACCCGGGTTCGAGTCCTGGTCGAGCCTGCATTTTTCGCTGAAAATCTACACGTAGATATTTGTATGTAAAAATTGTTATGAAATGAAGAAAGAGACACTTCTGGAATTTCAATGTAGACCTAATTAAAAAGTCGAAATAATTTATTGTGTTGCTGGAGGAAGCAACGCTAAGATGGGATTTTTGTTTGTTTATTTAGAGATTATTTTAATCATGCGCAGGCCGGGATTTATACAGGGTGATTGGTAATTCGACCTATTCCTGGAAAGGGGTAATACTAGAGCACATTTGCAACAAATTTTACCCTAAGCACCGGGGGTCGAAAATCAATGGGTTTCGAGTTATTGCAGTTTGTAGATTTTCGTGAAATATTCCGACTTGCGACCAAAAAACTAATAATTGTGAAAAAACTACTACACCCTGGACGCTTAATCGACACGTTGCTAACAGCTGACGAATGAGTGACTACTGGGGAAGAAATTCATGCCCATAATTCCCATACTCACAGAAAGAAACAGTCATTGGTGTACACGTCATGAAGAAATTTGGAAATTATCGTTTATCGTTATCGTTGCATTTGGGATCACATGTAAGAGTCAGTCTACAGTACACCAGTGGATTCCCAAGAAGAGTTGAGAGAGAGAGAGTTGAGACATAAGAGACAGAGTGTCAACGCGAGTGATTGTGTCTGAAGTACGCCGCAGGCTGCGTGCTTGCATACATAACCGGGGGAGGTGGTTAGTTATACGTATTTCTATATTTTTTCATCACATCCGAAGTACCTCCTTTTTTCTTTATGCAGTACTTTTCCAAGCAGTTTTCCTCAGTGAAGACTCAGAGCTGCAGCCTTCAAGGCCACCATAAATCCTGATCTCATCTTGACCATACCCTGCGTAATTTTGCACCTCCTAAGTCTACTAGCTGCTTCTAATCATAGAAATATTCAATTGATGACAGTTCATTTTGTTCAAGTTCTCTAGTAATTCTTTTTGCTTTCTAATGACAAAGTTAAGACAGCTTTTTATGGGATGATGATATGTGATCATTTCTAGTATAGATAATATTCATGAATAAAATATACATGTAATGAACACCATAATACACTTATTTATTGAATCATTCACATATCCCCAAGTGTATGTACTTAGTGAATTTGATTGGGTGGGTAATCGGGTGGGCGTAGAATTTTTTGGGTGGGCACTTGCTCACCCCTGTCGCAGTCCCTGTTTAGGGTAGTTTTCTTCACAGCCCTATAAGCACTGGAAAGGGACAAGTCTGCTTGGGACGCAAGTTTCCTCAAGCTTTTGGTTGCAGATTGTTCCAGACATGTACGCACATCCCCCACTGCCGCAGGGGTTAAAACCAATGGGCGACCACTTCGTATTTTATCACATACAATTTCGCTTTCCCGAAATCGACGCACTAGTCATTAAACTGTTGCTTTGTGAGGTACAGCAGAAGCTGGGTATTTTTTCCGGTAGTGATTGCTGCCACACCAGTTTTAAGCCATCCGATTGGTTGACGCGAACTCGTTGTTCATTGGTGGACACATTAATGACGTGCTGCCTTGCATTAATGACGTACTGCCTCTTGCTGGAAGCGTGAATGAATCTTTGAACTTCACTTGTGTTTTGTTTGAAGTAAAAGCCGGTAACAAGCAACAAGAAAGAAGTCCTTTTCGGAATTGGAGCTCCACGTTGTTTAGAGAAGAGGAATTTACACGAAGAATCAACGATCCTTCAGGAAAAAATAACATAAAATACTTGCTGGACCTAAAATATAAGTGAGTAATACTATTCTTGTTTGCATCATATCAAAGTTTTATTTACTTTGCTGGACCTCGAATATAATTGAATAATACTATTATTATTTTTCTATAATATCAACGTTTTATTTTCTAGCGTACATTGCAGTGCGGATATACCATTCCATCTATCCTAAACTGTTTGACTCACTCACGCGTTTTCGGAGGGTAGTAATTATATTTTTTGAGGCTTAATTTAAATCTGCAAATCAGAATCTTTGCCTCAAAAACAACTCTCCCCCCCTTTTTTTAGGAGATTATCCGTTTATTATAGAGTCGATTTGTTACGTGTAGAGTTGGAAGTGTTCGTGGGGTGAAGGACTGTTTTATTTGAGGGAAAACTATTTTTACGTGGCCTTTTTGGATGGGCTTTCTTCCGATAGATTTGCTAATCTTGAAAATATATTAGTTAGCAGCATTTTTATTGTTCTGCAGCTTTCGTTTATCTCTACTGTAAAAAGACATTCGTTTCCAAGTTTAAAATATAGATTTCGACCTAGCATTTGTAAATACATGTTGAATAAATACACCGTTCCTGCCAGTCTCAAATAATAAGTATACCATTAGGAAAAAACAAAGGTTAAGACTCTACTTTACGTCCTTTTCCTAAGGAATACGTGTCATATATCGTTGGAAAGGTTATTTTACAAGGAATTCAACAACGTAAATCCTAAAGCGAGGAAAAATTACCTGGAGGAGGAAATCGATAAAAACCGATGTTTTCCGGATATGAGTAATTGAACGTACTGAGGAAATTTTTCGATGATGAAGCACATATTTAGGGGTGAAATGAGTGCTAATGGAACCTAACCTAACCTCGTAGGCATACCTCGTCCCCGTGAATGGTTTGTGGAGCGGTAACCGTTATTTACTATCCTTCGGACAGATTTCTTCATTTCTGCAGAAGAAACTACTTACCGTAATAAATTCCTGTAGTATTGTCTAACATCTGGAAGGTGTTTTGTGTGATGTGGGAATGTTTCATAGCGGAAATTCAACCATTGACGCATAGCCCCACCAACCATTCCCGGTAAGGTTAGGTTAGGTAGGGTCACAATAGGGGACAATAGTTAAAAATTGGTTTTGAAAAAAATATGCGTAGCCCCACACACGATTCTCGCATAGCCCCAAGAACCATTGACACATAGCCCCACAAGCCATTTGCGGAAACGTAAATTCTTCAGTTACAAAAACACTTTTTTTAAAAAAAAAAAGTGATAAAAAAATCGTGAATACACGTTAAAAAATGATCCGCAAAGCAGATAGGTAAGTACAAATGTCAAAAATTGACGAAACCCAAAAGTTATAGGTGTCCGAAGGATAGTAAACATTTACCGTTCCGTGCGTTCGAATATGTAACCCCCTGTCAGTGTAGCAACCATACGGTAGTTTTACAAGATGACGTGTGAGCGTTTTTTTTTCCAATTTAATTTTCTATGTTTGCCTAACCTAACATTCCGTGAATGGTTTGTGGATTAATTTTAGACTAAAATCCATCATTTTCAGTTAATAAGTGTTAGTGTAGTACAAGATGACGTGTGAGCAGTTTTTTTTCCCAATTTAATTTTCTATGTTTGCCTAACCTAACTGAACCTAACCTTCCGTGAATGGTTTGTGGATCAATTTTCGGTTAAAAACCTTTTGTGAATAGTTTGTGTGGCATTTTTCAGTACATAAGTTTGGAAACACTTAATATTAGCTGACGATAGACAACGTGAGTCAATATTTGCCTGCCATATTGTGTGTAACGAAAGCAAATTAGCAACGACCAATAAATACTTGTAATGTGAAAAATTACGCTTTTTTCAATGAAAAAACATAATCCCAAGTTGAAAAATGTTCCACTATGCATATAAGGTAAGTACAAATGTAAATAATTCGGAAATAAATGAGTTAAATGTGTTTTCACTATATCTAACTGGTACCTTGTGGAGCTACCCGTGCATGGTTTTTGAGGCTAACGTGAATGGTTTGTGGGGCTACCTGTGAATGGTTCGTGGGGCTATCGTGAACAGAAAGTGTAAAAAGAAAAAGGTATTTACCCGAAGAGTAAGCACGGTTTTGAATGATGCACAAAATTATTACTGGGGATAAACGTATTTCACACTATCTACAAGTTTTTGGAACCTGTTCTTCATACACCATACACACGCAGAACGCAAACGAGCAAAGCACACGCATTCACAACGTGGACACAAAGACGAGCCTGCAGTGTTGTTAACTCCCATTGGTTACCACCAAAAGGCAATAAGGACGTAAAGTAGAGTCTAGCCAAACAAAGAATTAGAGTTTTTTGAATAGTAATATAATAATGAAAGCAATATAGTGCACTTTTGTATGAAATAGGTGATAATTAATTAATTTCCATATGTCCAGCACTGTATACTTGCACAAACGTAAATTGTTGCGGTGGGTAACAGTGACACAAGTACAACCTTTCCTGCGGACACATAAACGCAAATGAAATATCACCTGTGGGACTGTGGAGGGCAGAAGGAGATAAGAAGCTACTGAGAGTATGATCCACTTACCTCGAACCCTAGACCACTTACAGGTTAACACACAGCCTCGTATTTTTTTTCCACAAGTATTTTCGCCAGGTGGTGAGAATAGCATGTAGGACTTATTTCACCAGGTGCTGAGAACAGCTTATGTGGCTATTTTCACCAGGAAAATTAAGTAATAACCTGAATCATTGTCTTTCATCTTATTTTATTATAATTCATTGCCAGTGTTGATGAACTTACTGCTAAGAAGTTATTTGAAATGAAAAATGGGTGTGACTACTATTGTCACCAGGTAGTGAGAATAGCAGAAAGTGCTGAAGATCAGAAATTACATGATTAGGTGTTTGGAAGTATTTACTGAAATAATTTTAATGCTAATAGCCATAAACCTAACCTGCCTAACCTAGCAATGACAGCATTAGGAACATCATACCCTTTCATACTTATGTCATGTGACATATTAGCAGCACCAGTCCACATGAGAACACCTTATGGTAGTTTTCCAACTCCATGGCATTCAGAAAAAAAGTACGTGTCTCCTGCACGAAAATAAATACACACTGCCGTATATTTCACACACAACAACTACAAAATACACACATACGTGCAGCAGGCTAGGCCAGGTTGCAGATCATGCACATGCTGTTTAAAATCTGGTGAAAATAGGTCATTGAGTGGCATTTTTAGCATATTACTGTAACATGGGACCCAGTATGTGGTGATTTTTTTACTCTGGCAGAGACAAACCGCTCTCACACTATTTCATTATGTTCGTCTTTTTTTCTTAGGTTTTATTTTTAATTTTCCATTAGCACAGTTTTCCCACAGCTTCATAATGTAAGTTTTCTTCTGTACAGTATTGTACACTTGAGTTTTACTGATGTTGAACATTTTTATCATCTGCTTAATAGACAATTTGCTTCACTCAAATCTGTAGCCATGATAACAACTGCAAGACTAAACTATACAGAAAGTGTAGGCCTCGACTTGCCCGTGAGTAAAATTTCTGGGAGGAGGAAATAAGTGAATTTAAACACAGCTGGGTGCTCAATATAGAATTGTTCAGCATTATTTTCTGTGAATTGTGTGTGCACAATTCTCATCTTCAATAATTTCTACTAAACTTTTAATTAATCATTACTATAATTCAAAACTGTCTCATGGAGGATTTTAGAGTTAATGTCAGTTTCACTGAAGGGGAGTTTGTCTTTGTTGTTATTGTTGAGAGAAAAATTAGTTAAAGCTTTGATTGCTTGTTTCTATGTTCCTTCAAATTTTATTTTGTCCCATATCTAGTCTAGTTGTCAGAATCAATAGTATAACAATTAACTGATTCAGGTAAATGCTTTGAAATAGTGATCTGTTGCCTTATATGGCAGTTTGATTGATTGATTTGGTGTTTTTAGTCCATTTTAAGTACAGTAAGGCTAATCGGGACTTGACCTACAGTTTAAAGTGGTATCCGAACCACTATGTGCCTCCACCAGGTATCGAACCCTTTGATTACAAAGCGACGACGCTACCACTGTGTCATCGGGGAGGCCCTATATGACAGTTCGGAAAATAAATTTTGTATAAACTAATGTACTTATCTTTTTCAATTATGTAGAATTTGCTTTGAGTATTTATTCTTCTAGACACTATATGAACCATTGTCAGTTTGTGAATGTACAATGGTTGTAAGTACAAGGTTCTACTTTATGGAAATGAGGATTTTTTTTTATTGTGCAATGAGATGTACGTAGTTGCTATTGCAAATTATGTCATGTGAAGAAATTTTTCTAAATCCCAATAAAGCAATAAATTACGTAATATTTTCCAGAATTTTACAATTTTCTGCATTATGAGTTTTTCTTCATGAAATGCTGTTAGTGTGTAATCCATCATATATTTTGTATGTAGGAATAATTTTTGCCACGGTTGTTAAATTTTCATCTTTTGTTTATTACACATACAAAGTTTGCCAAGATGGATGAAAATTGTCATACAAATGTGTATGTCTTACCACTTGAATAAATCTATGTCACCAATGCTTATGCAAATTTCATAATTTACAGGTGTTCTCCCACATGCAGTAGACAACTTTAAGTTCGAATAAGGTATTTCCATCTTCACAGAACATCAAGAATAAACTCATATGGTAAGTCTCAACATCCATAGTTTGAATTTTATATATTTTATTGAATTTTCTGCTCTTCGTATTCAGATCACTTTGCACAACTTCCATAGTAGTTGCATGTGTGACCAAAAGTCAACAGTATTCCATATTATTTTACTACATATATACCTTTTGGGTCCATCTGGAAATCCTCCACCTTCGATTTCGGTAGTGAATTTTTAGCAGGCACCCGTACCGATGGATATATAACAGTCGCTTTTTCAGGCCTATATCATAAAAATTGACCACAGATTCCGGGCTCCGCCCCTGGGGTGATAGACCTACCGCCCCCTACTACTTCCGCGGCCCCACCTTTTTCTATAGTGTCCCTTTAAAGGCGTGTTAGAACCTGCCCAACACTATTTTTCGACAATTCACTCAAGGTACCAAAAAATTAAATATCTCAAATTATCCCATTCCACAAGTCAGTCATAGGAAGAAAAAGAAATTTGACTGAATCCATGATGGAAGCCCTGAAAAACCGTAATGACGTTATGTATGTAAGGAATTTCAATATTTAAACAATGCAAGTTTCGTAGCACGTAGATCTCGAAAAATTTCCTTCCGCGCTAGTTAAAAACACCCTTTCTTAAGAAACTACATTTTGGACAAAAAGATTTGAAATGTGGTAGAATTCGAGGGTGGAGGATTTCCGGATGGAGCCTACCTTTTTACCAGTGTCACCAATCTAAACAACTATAGCTAAGTAATAAGTAGGGCTGAGCCAATCCCAATGCTAATGTATCGGTATCGACTGATACCAGTGGTATTGGTATCATAAAGTATTTTATTCACTAATACTGGCCTATACTTTTCCAACATTTGGTCTTGCATGGTTTTCTGCAAGAATGCCATGTAACACTTAGTGCATTATCTAATTATCTAGAAAATTATTTAAATTATGAACTTTAATCTGCACCAATAATCTGTGTGAAAACTGTGATTACTTGAAAGCCTGATGTAATTCTTCAATAATTTTAGACAAAACTCTGATAAACTGGTGCTTGTAATTGGAGTGGAGAACTAACCCACTAATATTGATCAACGTTTTGAACAGCCTTTAATTGCTACAATTTTAAAGCATTGGTATCTTGCGAATCAGTAAGCGCTTTGGCATGGATGTGGATATCTAGGAATTGTAGCTTTCCTGGTGACGTGATTCAAACAAGTGTTCTTGGATTACCCTACACTGGCCTCCATTTCTATATTCCCTGATGATGAGAGCAATGTATACGCTTGAAACGTTGGAAGCCAACATCAGCTTAACCTAGCTGGTAACCCGAGAACTTTTGTTTGGATGCGGATATCTGTTCAAAGTGGTATTGGCTCAGCTCTATTAGTCATACTCATGTGAAAAATTACTTAAGATAGCTTTTGACAGATTGTGTAGTATGCATACATTCCATAGATTACATAGCAATCATGAGACGTGAGAAGTTTGTGTCGCATTGGTATTCTATGTCAAATTAGTAAATTGTAGATACATGACTACTGATAAGTGGAAGAGATGGAGGTGTTGATCTCACTCCAAATAGATCTTTTCAGAGGAGATCAATTAAACAAAACCTAAAAATTCATTTTTGGAGTTAAATGTTCCTCTGGCTATCATGAAACGATTTGTGGTCACTTCTAACAAAACAAAGTTAATGTGCAAATGTTGCTACAACTAGAATAAATGCATTGCACGACAAAGACAGCAATACTGAGAAACTCGTATGAATCATTTTCATTGTAAATAATTTGCTGTTCATTGAAATCCTTGAGCCATGAGATAAAATGATGTACCTAATTTGTTCTCATATTTTCTAGTGCAAAGCAGATGAATATAGCTTCCCTAGGTGCCCTCATTACCTGTTTGAACTATTCCAATGATTCATTCGACACAAATGATACTGAATTCTATTACTCCCCAGTTAACCCTCACACAATAAATTTTATGACTAAGTTAGTGTTTCAAATCCTCAGCTGCCTCCGCATATCTCAAGAATTGGATTTCATCTCTTCATATATGTATCCCATATATAGGATTAACAAAGGTGAAGATCTGTTATTAGTAGTGTTGTTTGGTCAATTATTCCTGTGGCTATATGCAGCATTTGGTTTTTCTTGTGTTTCTTTATCCTGTCTTCCTTTTCTGTGTAACATTTTATGACAATAAAAATAATATATTGTCATAACAACATTTGAAAAAGGTTAGGCTAAGTTCAAAGTTCCACATTTGTGCAATATTTATAACAATTTAGTCATAACAGTTATTTTTGACTGGCAATATGAAAAACAAATATCTTCAATCATATGTGTTCTTTCAGACAAGAAAGATATGATACATTCAAATTTATAATTAAGTTTATTGAAATTGTGTACATTTGCATTGGCTTCAAGGTTTATATACAAAGGTCAACTCTTTAAAATTGTTCAATGTATAATATGATGTCATACTTGGTATTTTGTATCAACATTCAAAAAATGGTAATTGTAATCATTAAATAAGTATATTGTAATATACATAGTAAAATAGCTGTAACAGAGCAAATATGTACATTTACAACACAAACATTCAAGCTGTTAAGCACTTATGGACAAAAATATAAAACAAAAACAATTGAAGATTGCACATACTAAAAGATTGGGCTTGAACTAGTTGCTCTGATACTAGTTGTCTGTGACTTTGTGAGAAGCGGAAGATGGAACAAAGATAAGGACAGATATATCAATATGGGATGGTGATATATTTGTATAATAATTGTTGCTTTTAAAGATTAAACTTGGCAACGTTATAATAACTTGGACGTTTAAGTGATATAGAAGCCTTTTATGACTTGAATGAACTTTGATCATGATATAATCTTATAAAGATTTGAAAGTTATGGAATGACACTGATATGTATAAAAGATGCCATGTTAATTTTGAAGCAGTGAATAGGTATCTGTTTTCATCTGGCTTAACGAGCATGCTTGTAAATGTTACAGTTCCTGAAATGAGTGCTTGGAGGAAGGTTGCATAGAGTGACACTTATATGTTCTACGTTTGGATGTGGTTTGGTCAGATGATGTGACTTGAAAAAGGAAGCTCAGAATTGTGAATACAAAGACTTGCTTTATCCCGGAAGGAGATAACAAAGATATATTTTCTTCTCAAGTATAGCATTGATATGTTATAAATGCTCTTGTAATTTTGTTGTTTCTAGTTTTCTTTTATCAATTTAATAATTATAAAGTTATTTATTACTGTTTGAACATAAACATTATTCATTAGTATATGCAAATTTAAATTTCCTTTTCAATATAGCACCATAGCTACTACCTATTGTGCTGATACTGAGTTTGAATTATACTGACTTACATTGTTAAACTTTCTTGCTTCCTTCTGTTATTTCTGGAAGTCTTTATGTTTAATGAAATTGATGTCTTCCTTCCATATTTGCTGCAAGCTGTATTTCTATATGGCTCTAAATTCTCTGTTAAAGCTACCTGCAAGGATATTAAAAATAATGAAAGAACTCTCTGACATGTTTCTTTGTAGCAGGCAGTTTAAAGTAAAGATCTACAAGCCGAATTTGGGTCTTTTGAAGAATTTGTAAAAGATCTCAAAGCATGGTGTGATGGGAATTTCCAACCAATGTCATCCACCTTTGATGTGTGAAAAATATGTCAAAAGTGCTCTGATATTTCATTTGTTGATGGCACTTATCAAGTAATATGCAGTTTTATGTGAGGATGGGCAAAGTAATGGCAGGCCATTTAGATTCTTTGTATAAAATTAAATGAGACTCAGTTTGTGTTGAAGAGGGTTTTCTCAACAATTGTAGAAGCTAATCCCTTTCTGTTGTTGTAGACAAAGATTTAAATGGAATTTATATTTTTATATTCAATCCATATCCATTAAGCTTACATTTAATCAATGTATATTGTTATATTACATTTTTGCATTGTAATAATCACCCAGACAAGGAAACATGCCTGCTCTACTACATATGTTTTTATTATTGTGCATAAGTATTACCAAAAGTATTACTGCTGGACCCTGTGGCCGAGTGGTTAGCTGCGACGCCAAGGGTCCCGGGTTCGAATCCTGCTCGGGCTTGGTTGTTTCTGAATATCCATTTCATCACTCATCCACCTCTTCGCAAATTAGCCAAGAGGCACAAAACACGAAGTACAATAAACTAAATCAATCAATCAATCAAAAGTATTACTTTCATTTTAGTGTATTTCTTGCCATGATGATGATGATATTGCATTTTTATGTTCAGGTTTTAGTGGGACTTGCAGCATGTACAGTTGGCAACACTGCCTCAAGACACTCATTCGGCTGCAGTCAAACATTCAACTAAGACGTGCATGTGTGTTGCACGAACACAATTTAGTTGTATTTGTTATTGTGTGTATACAATCATGTGTATTCGTCAAATATGAGGATTCACAAGAAATAACGTCTACTGCATTCGTAAAATATCAGTATGGTGAAGCAGTTACGGCAATCGCAAACATATGCTGTTCTTGATTTCACCATACCTCCTGTATTGTTTCTTTCCCTCTGCTGTATATTTCACTCTAAAGACAAGTAACTCAAGCTCTGAATCTAAGGTCAACAAAATTATTTGTACATACTGATTCATTGAATAGATAATATACTGTATAGAACCTTCAAGTGTCTATGTTTGTACAGTGATGGACACTTCTGGGTTGTAACGATTCCATTGAAAGTTAATGGAATTGTTATAACCCAGAAGTGTCATGCCATAAGTTGACGTGTTCAAAGAAAAATTAAATGTAATGTATTTATGTGGTTTGGATTTTAAAGTTTTTTAACTTTTTATTTCAGTATTGGATTCATGAAGAATTGCACTCACACCAAACCATACTCCTGGTACAACTCGACAAAGATATCTTTGGAAGAGGAATACATTTTTATCATTTTTTAAAATTGCTTGTAGTATTTTTTTAAAAATTGTAATAAATGTTAATATTTCTTGATTTAAAGGATTTGTTTGATTGTTCTCAAGAGCAGAATGACATGTATAAATGCATACCTGGAATCCCTAAGGAAATGTACACATGAGGTACTCAGGTATCTTCTCCTAAGAGACACCTTTGTGTTCCACAAACTTGGTGGTAGTGTTAATCTTATTAATATTGTTTATTTATAAACCTTATTCAATTGATATTCATATTCACATACTTTGAGAGATGAAACCTATAGCACCTACTGTATGTTTGAAACAAACTTGTTTTTAAGAAGAAAATACTGTCATACAGCATGAAAGTAAGTTGTTGAAAGAATTCCATTCAATATTGTATCGTCTCATTTGCTTGCCATTACAGTTTCTCACAAATGAATGAGTAAATAAATATTTAATCTAAAAGTGGTTATCAGAGCTCGGGGAATCATTTTGTGGTTAAGATATAAGTGGTGTTGTAATCTACAGTGTGTTGCAATATACATGTTTCTGGACTAATCAGATTTCTGAATGCAATGTAACATACAAGGGCTATGTATTGGGCAAAGAATTGAAGCTGATTTTTCATGTGAATGACATGGAATTTTAAATTAGTTGTCAACTACTGGATCTAATGAACCACTTAGATCCCTTTGTAATTGATGCCAGGGTGAGGAACGCGAGAGAAAGACTGACATCATCAATTCTTTCTCATTCAATGTGAAACAAATCGTAGGGCATTGGTATTACCAATAGTCCAAAATATGGTTGCAATGCCCATAAATTATGAATTTCTCTTATTAGAAATAGAAAAATGTTAGATGTATTGCTTGGAAAGACTGTTCTTTGGAGATACCTCAGAACTTCTCTAATACCTTTTATGAATTTGAAAAGTACTTCATTTTTACACAACTAGAATTTTTAGCCTTTTCAATGCTGTCATTGTAATACAAGACTTTGAATTTTGGTAATGAACATTGGATTTCTTATCATTCAAATGTTTCTTCTTAAGTTATTCATCACTGTGGCTCTTCAAACATTTTGTATGTACGGTGGAATCTAGATTTTACATTTTTCAGGGGACCAAAGTGAAAGGAGACAAAATGTGAAAAAATGTAAAATTGAAATTCCACAATTTTTTTTCACAAATGAAATTCAAAAAGGGCAGGACATAGTAAGATGCTCTGAAAATCTTTATCAAGTGTCTATTCTGCAACAAATGTGTTGCCACAGTATTTCCCATGCATTTATTCTCAAATCGAGCCATAGTGGTCCAGTTAGGGTGTCTGGCTGCCAAACAGGAGTCCAAGGAACAGTGATCTAAAGTCTGTATTTTTCCAGCCTTGTTGCTGCATAAAGTAGCTCTGTGATTCATCCAAATTCAAATTAATGTATATCTTGGGGTCTAAATGTGACCAGCATATGACTCTTCTGCATCCAACTATGTGTGTTCATGACACACGAGGTGCAAGGGTAACTCTGCTCATTGTTATATTTGTGCAGTAACTTGATTGAATATTAGTGACTGAGCGGCAAAAGTGTGCAACAAGTGTCACATGAAAGCATGGTTGTTATGGAGTTTGTAAGCTGCATGCTGCATATGTACCAGCTGAAACCGATTATGATTGAGCTACAATTGCAATGCTTGTTTTGCAAATTGTTCACATTAATTCACACACTATCACAATTTATCCTTGATATACTATATGATGGGATAATAGTAATTTTTTGTCACCATTTCTAAAATGTTTGTTAAAATAAAGCTGCTCAGTAAGGTGTGCAATAATTCCATTCATTTGACAAGCAGTGATTTCTTATGGAACATATACCCTTTTCCATAAAAGTTCCAGGACTGATTTTATAAAGTAATTATACATGTAATGAACTCTCCAACTAATGATCCTTTGGTCCTGTCAAAGTAATCCCTTCCGATATCTATACTCAACTACGAGCATTTCTGGAGGTTTCAGAAGCAATATGTGCTTCTCAGCATGTATGATGACACAGCCATCTTTTGGATTGATGGAATATCTTGAATACTAATCAGCTTTTATTTTTAAAAAGTTATACTTGTGAGCAGAGAAACTCTCTTAACTTGATCAAATCAAAATGTAATATCATGAATTTTACAGAGACATTGTGTTGATATTTTTATACAAGCAACATCAATTCTTATATACAAATATGGAATTTGAAGTCATTAAAGCCAAACTCGTCAAAGGCATTGTAAATGCAGAGCCACTTCCAAGCTCATTTATATTCACAACACCTATAAATAACATCCATTGTGCATCTTTCAGTATCATAGTTTGAAAAAAAAAAACAATCCTGTTACTTTTCTGACAAAGGCTAATCTTTGTGAAGGCCTCTGCAGGGAAATACTTGGTCACAGGAGCTTGTTTGTGTAACTTGATAAGTGGCACACTTCAGTCATGTATGTAAGTACTTAATTAATATTTTTTTAAATAGTGACAAATGCACATATTTTCAACATATATCGCAATTACATACTGTTTCATGCACAAGTTTACTGCACATTATTAACAATGAATGACAGCACAGTAGATTATAATTTATGCAAAAGGGAAAAGAATGATGCGCACCTCTTACAAAAGTTCAATTATAAACATCATTAAATTTTCATATAAGAATATAATTGCCAAGAAACCTTAGTGGTTCTGTACATTCATCAAGATTAAGTGAGAGGGGGTGTAACTGGATAATTTAACGGAGTTTATATTTCATGTGCTACCTAGGTATGTCCACAAGAAGTTCTATGTTTGTGTTTGGCTGCCTTGGTGTCATTATAGATTGGGTTGTTAAAACTGCGGGGTCACTGTGAGCGGTATTACAATGTTACATGTACAGTCACGGATACTGCTGGCTTGTAATGAATACATAGACTTTCAATGGAATCGTTACAAGCCAGCAGTGTCCGTGACTACATCTTGAATAAAAATTACGTAGATTTTTCAGTGAAAAAGGCAGGACTCGGAAGAACCCTGTCTCCGGCATACCATGCAATTTCTCTACCGGCCTGGCATCACCTGATTTTTTGCTGTTTTACCTGTGTGTATTCGTCTTTGCAAGAGCTACTGCAATGGGATCTGTTGCCTTTGAAACACTGTACACAGGCAAAACAGCAACAGCGATAAATCAGGCGATGCCAGGCTGGCTTGGTAGCTCAGTTGTAGAGCAATGGCACAGTATGCCAGAGACCTGGGTTTGAGTCCTGGTCAAGCATGCATCTTTCGCTCAAAAATCTACGTAGTACATCTCCTGTGTGTGCCTAATTTAATGAATAAAAACTATAAAATCAGTTTCGCAGTGTCAATTGACAATAATAATGGATTTTAAAAACAGATGTTAACAACTTCAAACAAGATCAATATTGTCTTTGTACAACCACCCAATACTAAGAAAAAGTTGTTTCGCAAAATTGATAAGAACATTATTTTTACAAACTTTGGAAATCTGATAATTAAGAATTTTGTTTAAAACCTTTCTGCCTACACCGTACTAAAATTTCATCACGATTGAATGAATGGTTTGCAAAACAAAAAAATGCACTTTATTTGTTCTCACGACGATTAAGAATGTAAGGCATACTTGAAAAAAAAAGTGGTTAGCATATATTAACAGAGAATTGAATAAGCTAAATTTTGATGTAACTCATTTTTATGTAGGTCTACTGGATAATTTTTAATTGGAGTCGAAACTCGAGTATCTATAATTTTTAATCCGACTAATTGCACACATCAGTCCAAATTAAATTAACATGTCCAAAATTTTAGTACCTGTTCACGCAGATTACATACATATTTGCACGGATTAAGAATTGACAGTGATAAGTAAAATATTTCATATTTATTTATTTATTTAAAATTATTTAGAGGGTACCTCTTCAGAAACAGTAAAAATGACAAACATAGTTTTAATAACTCCAGTGGCAACAGCTGAATCTGAACGATGTTTCAGCACATTGAAGCATACTAACCTTTTGAGTCACAAGGCCATTTTCACATATAAGCCTCTCGGTCCCGAGCCGATTTTGAGCAAAATGCAGAGTTTTAATTAAATAAGTGTAGATCGGAGACTAATTGCCCTAGAGAGATGAGTGATATACCGTTGTACGCGGAATGAACCAGAGATTCAGACGATATATAATTTATACACATTCGGCGTACATATGGAGGGGGAAAGGGGGAAATCCCCTGAAAATACTTTTTTTAAAAAAAATAGGGTTTCGCCCCCCCCCCCCCCCCCATTTCAAACAAAGAGGGCTTCAACGAAAAAGTAATAACAAAAATCTTCTGGGCAGAAGAACAGAAGTCAACGTTCATAGAAAGGTATGTTTCAAAACAATACCCGTTTCTTTTCTAATCCTGTGAATTGTCATTATATTTTAAATTCTTTAACACAATAAGTCAAGTTTTGTAGTTTAGAAGAAGATAAATACCCGTTTTTTTGTAATTCATGTAATTTGTCATTACATTTTAAATTCTTTCAAAAAAGTAAGTCCAATTTTGTAGTCTAGAAGAAAAAAATACCTTTTTTTGTAATTCATGTGAATTGACATTATATTTTAAATTCTTTAAAAAAATATGCCCTGGCCAAATTTGAGGCCACGAGACGCCACTGTAATTTTCCACAACAAGATGGATTAATTCCTTGAGAAAATGCTTAAGAGAAATAGAAATTATGTTTAGACGAGATATTTCAGACCATATGGCATATGTTGTGGGAAAGACAAGAAACAAATATATATTGCTGCCACAACACTCCGGTTGAAGGCAGATGCTTTATAAGAATTTATACGATTCTTTCACAAAATAATATCAGAATTCCTTAAAAAATGTAGAAATAAAGTTTAAATAAATTATTTGTCCACACATGGCATACATTTAGTGGGAAAGATATGAAACGGATATGTATTGCTGCCACAACACTTCGTTGCAGGAGAGGTTTGAATGTATTGCTGCCACAACAGTTTGTTGCTGAAGTGGTCTGAAGGAAGCCGCTCTTTGTAAATATTTCTTATTCCACAAATTGATGGCATATTTCCTTGAAAAAATCCATTTAAAAGCAGAAATTATGTTTAAATAAAATATTTTCTCCATGTGGCATGCATTTAGTTTTGAAAGATACGAAACGGATAGAGTATTGCTGCCACAACACTTCATTGTAGGAGCGGGTTGAAGGAAGACGTTTTAAAAATTAAATTTTATCCGACAAAAAAATAAAAGAAATGATGGAAGACGTTGAAGAGTGTAGATACGAAATTTAAACCAGATATATTTCAAAACGTATGGCATGTAAGTTGTGGAAAAGATAAGAAACGAGTATGCATTGCTGCCACAACACTCTGGGTTGAAGGGAGACGCTCTTTAAAAATTAACCATTATTTCACAAAATAATGGCAGAACTCCTTGAAAATATGTAGAAATAAAGTTTAAAATGAAATATTTCTCCACATGTGGCAATCATTTAGTGGGAATGATACGAAACGGATATGTATTACTGCCACAACACTTCGTTGCAGGAGAGGTTTGAATGTATTGCTGCCACAACACTTTGTTGCAGGAGAGGTTTGAATGTATTGCTGCCACAACACTTTGTTGCAGGAGAGGTTTGAATGTATTGCTGCCACAACACTTCGTTGCAGGAGAGGTTTGAATGTATTGCTGCCACAACAGTTTGTTGCTGAAGTGGTCTGAAGGAAGCCGCTCTTTGTAAATATTTGTTATTCCACAAATTGATGGCATAATTCCTTGAGAAAATCCACTTAAAAGCAGAAATTATGTTTAAAAGAATATTTTCTTCATGTGGCATGCATTTAGTTTTGAAAGATACGAAACGGATAGGGTAATGCTGCCACAACACTTCATTGTAGGAGCGAGTTGAAGGAAGACGTTTTAAAAATTAAATTTTATCTGACAAAAAAAAACAAAAGCGAAATGACGGAAATCATTAAAGAGTGTAGATATGAAATTTAAACCAGATATTTCAAAACGTATGGCATGTATGTTGTGGAAAAGATAAGAAACGAGTATGCATTGCTGCCACAACACTCTGGGTTGAAGGGAGACGCTCTTTAAAAATTAACCATTATTTCACAAAATAATGGCAGAACTCCTTGAAAATATGTAGAAATAAAGTTTAAAATGAAATATTTCTCCACATGTGGCAAGCATTTAGTGGGAATGATACGAAACGGATATGTATTGCTGCCACAACAGTTTGTTGCTGAAGTGGTCTGAAGGAAGCCGCTCTTTGTAAATATTTCTTATTCCACAAATTGATGGCATATTTCCTTGAAAAAATCCATTTAAAAGCAGAAATTATGTTTAAATAAAATATTTTCTCCATGTGGCATGCATTTAGTTTTGAAAGATACGAAACGGATAGAGTATTGCTGCCACAACACTTCATTGTAGGAGCGGGTTGAAGGAAGACGTTTTAAAAATTAAATTTTATCCGACAAAAAAATAAAAGAAATGATGGAAAACGTTGAAGAGTGTAGATACGAAATTTAAACCAGATATATTTCAAAACGTATGGCATGTAAGTTGTGGAAAAGATAAGAAATGAGTATGCATTGCTGCCACAACACTCTGGGTTGAAGGGAGACGCTCTTTGAAAATTAACCATTATTTCACAAAATAATGGCAGAACTCCTTGAAAATATGTAGAAATAAAGTTTAAAATGAAATATTTCTCCACATGTGGCAAGCATTTAGTGGGAATGATACGAAACGGATATGTATTGCTGCCACAACACTTCGTTGCAGGAGAGGTTTGAATGTATTGCTGCCACAACACTTCGTTGCAGGAGAGGTTTGAATGTATTGCTGCCACAATAGTTTGTTGCTCAAGTGTGTTGATTAATCTATCACCTAAGAATTCTGATACAATTTTAAAATGTACCGAATGTGAGGCAATCTTTAGTTTTAAATTAATTATTTCCAATTTTATTGTGCCTATTTTTGAGGGCAGTCTTTCACAATAAATGACTTCTTTCTTCGTTCAAGTTTTTAAGTAATGCTGTTGTTACGCCGCCATTTAAAACAAGAGCTCCTGAATCGTGTTGTTTGGCCCTTAAGATTGTAGATCCACATTTAAGTTCAAGTCTGACGTCATTGTTATGACGTTGCACTAGCACATGCGCATGCCTACCTTTTACGCTGCGTATTAGAAGAAGACAAGGAAAAAGTGTTGTGGTACTAATTCCAACCATTTTTTCCAGGAAAACGTCTTGCACATGAGTGTAACAACGAGTAGTAAAATACTCTTCAACTTTGCTCCAATAAATGCGCCATGCTGAATTAACCAGATATTGCAGTGGCGAAGCGTGAGCGAAGAGAATTCAGGGTAGCCAGGGGCAGCCTAGGATTCTCTCAAGAGTCCAATTTCGGTACAAAATCTTTATTTTTAAGGGCAGTGTCTGCTGCCACGTTCTTTTTCTGCTGGAACCTCAAAAAAGATGCGCGTGGTAGCAGACTCGGTCTTTGTCTTATCGTGATTTCATCATGCTATGTGTGAAATTACGTCTGTAACACATACTGTGAAGTTGTAGCGATTACTTTCACAAAAATGTTTTAAGATTATGTCTCTTAGCATTCTTCTAATAATAAACCTAAATGCTCTCGTAGTTAGGTTAGGTTCTGTTAGCATTAAAAAAATATCGCTAAATGCTTTCTAAAGAAAAAGGTTCTAAATTACCTGTACATTCATTCCCACTAATCATAAACTTGCATTTCTCTAGTTTCAATCTGTTCTTAAGATTTGTAACATCCTCTTAGCAGACGAATTACGTGGCAGGAGCAAATTTGAAGCTTATTCTTACTGCTGACACGTGCGTGGCAGCAGAATATCTCAATGGATGAGGTTTTATAATGCAGCAAACCCGGTGTAAATATCTCTTACGGTTTTTATGATATAAATTTTCAATGTTTGGGTTGCACGACTTTTGAAACACTCTGTACTACTCCACGGAGTCCACGCCATGGAAAGAAAGAAGATGAAGAAAATTTTATGACGTAATTTTGCCGCGTTTACTTTATTTCCCGCGTTTTTCACTTTGTGTTCTCGACGGGAGTGAACGTTCAAGGAATAATGTCTGTAAGTTTGGATAATTTTTGGTTATTAAATGTACTATAACATATCATGAGTACACGTAACGTTCTTTATAGATGTTAGAGAAAATATTCTATTTGAGTTTTTGGTCTAGAACATATAATGATATTTTTTACGCGTAATCTTTAACTTATGTGTGTTGTTCCATAACCGCACGAGTTGTTTCCGTTTTTGCTGTAATCTAATTTTGTGTTCACTACAGAAACTTAAACACCCTTGAAAGACATACATATATTTTAATTAAATATATATTTATTTATATTTGATTAATTACAGCCCATTTTCTTTTGTGCTTGTCTTCGATGTTACAAATATTCCTGCATAGTTAAGATTGGTAATTATATTTTCGAAATTTATTAATGCAAGTGGCTGTCATACTTAATTCGTTTGGATCGGATGTTGTCCTCCAACATTTGCATGGATTTTCTTCTAAGTATCGACTGCGTGTATTGTGATATATGGTATCTTGAATAAAATGTAAATAAACTTTTGTAGAGTGAACCACATACACCTGATCAAGAGATGGAAGACCTTCCATCTGATCCAGCAACAAGTCCTCCTCGAAGGGGCCGGAATAGGAGGCAACAAGAGGCAGCTACCCCAGAAGATGCAGCTCCTGATGATGAACCATTTGAAGATGAATCCAATTTGATTGCCGACCAAACTAGCGCAGCAGAAGAAGAAGATGATGGTGAAGAACTGTTTGGTGATAATTTGGAAGCGTAAGTGTGTAGTCATAAGTTTCGTGGAAGTAAATTTTGACAATCATATACTGGCTGAAACCACTTTGGTACTAGTTTACTATCCTTCGGACAGATTTCTTCATTTCTACAGAAGAAACTCCTTACCGTAATAAGTTCCTGTAGTATTGTCTAACATCTGGAAGGTGTTTTGTGTGATGTGGGAATGTTTCATAGCGGAAATTCAACCATTGACGCATAGCCCCACGAACCATTTCCGGTAAGGTTAGGTTAGGTAGGGTCACAATAGGTTACAATAGTTAAAAATTGGTTTTGAAAAAGATATGCATAGCCCCACACACCATTCACGCATAGCCCCACACACCATTCTCGCATAGCCCCACGAACCATTGACACATAGCCCCACAAACCATTTGCGGGAACGTACGTTCTTCAGTTACAAAAACACTTTTTTTTAAAAAAAAAATTGATCAAAAAACGTGAATACACGTTAAAAAATGATCTGCGAAGCAGATAGATAAGTACAAATGTCAAAAATTGACGAAACTCAGAAGTTATAGGTGTCTGAAGGATAGTAAACATTTACCGGTTTGTCTGCTAACATAAGAAAAAAATACAAATATGACATAGTCTGAATGCTTGAAAATGTGTTACATGTGTGACGTAAGAATGCAGCAAATTTTGACTTTGTCAGTGAAGCATACAGGCCAGAGATGCTAATAATTTTTGTTGGTGAAATATTCAAATTATATGCATTCACAAACATTTACACCTTAATGCAATTAAAAACACTAATACTTTTCAGATTAATTCATTTTGTTATTTCTATGGAGTAGAACCACTTTTTGGTGGAATGCCTAAATGCCAGGAACCAGTTTTGAGCTATGTATTCTGAAGAAAGATAAAGTATCTCATCTTCTATATATATATATAATTAAATTGGTATTATTTGTTAAATATTTCCTCTAGCCTAATCTGCCTTTTATCATTGTGGTCACTTCTTTACACTATTGCATCTTTTGACAGGGACTACCGTGCAATTCCCGCTTTAGATCGCTTTGAGGGTGACGGAATGGATGATGAAGATTATGAAGAAATAGCCCCTGAAGCTCGAAGGGAAGCAGAAAAAGCTATGCGAAACAGAGAAGGCGAAGATCACCTAATTGCTCGTCGTTATGCACAGGATCTTGCATATGGTTTGTATTCATCTGTAGTTTTCTGTATTGGTTAATGTCTCCATAAGCATTCCATATTCCTTAAAAGTAGGGATGTGCCGAAGCCGATTACAGATGTATGAAAATCGGCCGAAATTGACGTATCGGAATCGGCAAAAATCCGATATTTAAACCGGTACAGATTATACTAGAGTTTTTACCTTCTAATAAGTTTTATATTCTAGTTTTCTAAGATTTATTGAAAATTTGGTTATGATTCGCCATTATTGTAGAGTTTTTATAATAAAATTAATGCAAACTGGATCAACCTAACTATAAATCGGAAATAAAACAGTGCATTGCTGAACCAGGATCCGCTGTTGTATTGGAAATTCAAAAATGAATATTCAAACCTGAAGCAAGTCCTGAGAAAATACTTGGGCATACCTGCTGCATCAGTATTCAGTGATTGAGTGTTCATTGTTGTTGAACAGATTTGAGATAAGAGAAGAAGTAGGTTACTTCCTGAAGTGCTTCCAAATCTCGTGTTTCTGAAGTTGAATCTGGCAGAACAGGAATTCATTTTGCATTTCAAAGAACTGCTTGTGTACTAATTGTAAAATATCTTGAGAATCCATGTACTTCTTAAAGGTTCACATAACCAACTTTTGTAGATGCAAATGTACATTCGCATCTCTTGAGAATATATATGTATATACATATGATATGCAATAGAAATGTACATAACAAATTTATTTTTGTCATGCTGAAAATAACATCCCATTTCTGTTTAATAATCGTATGTATCGGAATCGGTTAAATATCGGCATCGGTATCGGTTCCAAAAATTATAGGTGAGTACATCGGCATCGGTAAATTTTCAGCTTCGTCACATCCCTACTTAAAGTAAACAAACAGTATAGCTATGTCATATTTCTACCAATACTGTATTACATTACTGATAAAAATATCTAATTTTGTTCTTTTATACTATGAGATTTTTTTTTTGTGTGTGTGTGTGTGTGTGTGTTTCATAACATTGCATTTTCAGGGTTGCTAAGCATCTTGAAAACAGGAAAATGTTGAAGAATTTTTCAGATCATCTGGAATTTATGTGCATTTTGGAATCTGCAAGAGAAAAAGTTGCAATATGAACAAGCAGTTCACTTCCACTTCTGGATTTGGTTTTTGTGATTCCACTCCCAAAAAAGATTCACTTCAGAAACTTGTTTCTTTTATATAAGACGTAAGCGAAATACTAAAGATATATCCGCGAAACTTACTTGTATATATAAGTGGATGGTGGCAGAGGCCACTGAAATTAATAGAACATTTACAAGTAAGTTTCGCGGATATATCTTTAGTAACTCGCTTACGTCTTATATTATCAACCACGTTGTTTTATTCCCCTCAATGTGAATTCTTTTTGTTCTTATGATTCTCAGTCTTGTGCAAAATTATGGTTTCTTTAAATTTCTGAAATAAATTTTCACTTTTATAATTCACTAATTTTAGAAAGATTATCAAAGTAAAACTTGCAGTCCAGATATCTGATTGATAACTAAAGTGCATTGGCAATATGAGTATAATTATTGGAATGGTTGGTGAAGATGAGGTTGTCGTTTATTGCTTTATAGATCTTAGTCTTGTTGGCATTTCCTATCGAATTCCTATATGCAACAAAAACTTCTCGAGATGCTGTGTACTTATAAATGTAAGCAAAAAAGCAGCATTTTCTACGACACTATAAATCTGCTAGAGAATTAAAAATTGTGTATGGTTTATGAGGATTTTGTTGTTTATGAACTTTTTCTGTTATGGTGAAATAATGTACGTCTAGATGCACGTAATTGTAGCACCCAATACATTTGATGCCGATTGTAATTTTACATTGTACTCTTCGAATTTTCACGTGTTGTGCATGTAGAATGAAATTTGGTACAGAAAAAGTGGAGCGAATTTACAATACCGGACCCCTCCCAGATTTTTGTAATATTTTGCATATTCACTAATTGAGGCCTCCTAATCACGAATTTGAAGTTAAAATTTGGGGGTCACGCGTAGAAATTGCAAAATAATTGGGTCCGTGATCGCAACCGACAATGCACGATTGCTCATTATTTATCGCAAGATTTTCAGTTTCGAATATTTAAGGAACAAAATATATATTCCTGACATTACTATGACCCAAAATTTTAACTATGCTTGCCTAACATAACCTTACCGTGAATGGTTTGTGGGGCTACCCCTGCATGGGTTTACGACCCCAAATTTTAACTGTTTGCCTAACCTAACCGAGAATTGTCAGTGGGGTTATCCGTGAGTAGTTTTTCGCCAATTGTGATAACGAACCGATAAAAAATCTTATTTTCGTAGCACTTAACGGCGAACGTTCTTCATCGAAGATGCCATTTTTGTATCCTGCAATTTTACGATCGATGCATTGCTGCCAAACTTACCTGTAATCAAATCAGTCCACATTTTACTGTGCTCTTCTGCCATTCTTACACGATCCATGCTCTCCAAGTATGAAATCATCAGTGTGGCAATGCTGTAGACAGCGTAACTAATTGCGAACGTCAATTGTTCATATCAACAAATATGGTCCTTATACTTGTATACGGAGGATCATTGCGAGAATAGAAAAGCTTATTTTACAACTTCTCCACATTAATGAACAATTTCTACACCTCACCCCATGTTAACCTCAGATAAATCATCGCGACTAATTATTTCGTGTGTATAAGCAGTAGCATAGAAATTACAGAAGGGTAGAGTATTGTAAATTCTTGCCGAAAAAGTTGTGTATGTGAATATTCATAATAATTAACGGATTATATATTTAATTGAAAAACACAAGGTTTAAAAGCAAAAATCATGATGATAAACATGTCTGGAAGAATTTCATTTTTGGACTGGAAATCCTGGAAATGTGGGGAAATTTCATAATCAATAAATCGTAGCTACCCTGATTTTGCAAATTCAAGTACTTCAGGAAACCACTTTTTAAAATTGTAAAAGATTCACAGTTTTTAGGTAATATATTTTAAAGAATTGAACTAGCTCTAAAGTATCTTAATAATGGTTTCCTACGTAGGACTCTTATCAGTGCATCTTTTTTAGCTTTCCGATTTTCCTTTCAGAAGTATATGTAATGGTATTTTTTCACCATTTGTTTTAAACTTGGCTCTGAACTGAACATATTAAATCTTGCAGATGGCATCACTGCATTTCTGAAGATATCTGACAATCATTAATTGTTCATAATAGTTTAACTATGAGTCAGCTTGGTGTCGCCACCAAATTTTGCAGGTTCAAGTCTTGGTCTAGGCGTGGGTGTTATTTGTGAGTGTCCCTTCATCAATTTCATGTAGTCATGCCTTATTCTCATCGTTTCAACTAGCCAAATGTGGCAGAAAAGCAATGCTAACTAATAGAAATACAATACAACAATATTTAACTATGTATTCTGGCTTACATTAGTGATGTTTAATTCCATTGCCTTCATAATATTGAGCATTTCACACTCTCGTTTCTTTAAACAACAGATTGTATTGTCTTTGATTCAAGTTTTTAATATGGCCGCTATGAATTTTGCAAATACGTTTTCTGCTTTTGCACATACTTTGAAGTGCTGCTGTGTAACATGGCTTATCTACTGTTATTCAAAGTTGATCCTGTTTTCTTACAGACGAAAGCGATGAGGAAGACATTGATGATTTAACAAGGAAGAAGCGTGAATTAGCCGAGAAAGCAATTGGATCTGTCTACGACACAGATGTAAGTAGTAGATTTTTTTTTACATATATTTTATAAAAGCTATATATATATATATATATTAGGGATGGGCCGATACCGATAAAGTACCGATATAAAATTTACCGATATTCTACCGATCCGATATAAAATTAGAAATGGTCCATGAAGAACCTGAAATGTTCATTGATCTCCTCAATAAATGTGTGTTTCGAGGTGACTGCAGTGCAAAAGAAGTTGAATATTTAGACAATTACTTTTTTTAAAAGTAGGGCATTGAGATTATCCATAAAATTTACCACAAAATGGCAAAATTTTACACTAAATTATAAGATATTTATCGATATATCGGATCGGTAAAATAATCGGTAATTTTACTGATACACCAATATGCCTATATCTGCTGATACCGATAGAGTACCGATTAATCGGTCCCATCCCTAATATATATACACACCGGGTATTCAGTCTTAACAGTATACTTTCAGCTAAATTTTAATTATTTTGTGCTGGTAATTTGTACTGCATCGCTTATGGTTAGTTTCACCAGGTGGCATGAACTGTTAGCAGACTTGTGAAATGGTTTCATCCAGATATTTTTGCTACAGTATGTAAGTGGGTGACATTAACATCCATTAATGCAGGGAGGGTTCTCCCCAATGCCATACTGGTAACATGGTCGCTTTGTAAGGAAGGGGTTGTGGGTTTGATACCCAGTGGAGTCATCTTGGACAGTGGTTTGAATTACACTTTAAACTGTATGTCCAGTCTCAATTAGCATATACTGGACTTAAAACAGAATTAATAATAAAGAGAGCAGAGCTGCCCAAACTATGGTCTGTGGGTCACATCCTCCCTATACCCACTAACATAGTTATGTCATTTTGACATGAGTAATATTCCTAATTACTTTTCCTGTGTACCTTATTATTGTCAATGAGCTTTCACCCTATTGCATGGGTTAATGCTAAATGTGAGAGCAAACGTTTGTCATTTTTGTTTATATAAATACCGTATTTACGTGTGTATAATGCACACCCTGGTTTTTGATAGGGAAAAGTGACAAACAATTATATCATCCTATAATGCACAGTACAATCCAGGTTCAAGAAATGGCTTTCTTGGTTGTAGGTCGTAAAGCTGTTGCTATGTGGACCAAGAGGAGAACCTTACATTACAAAGTGAAAAATTGTGGCACATGGCCTTTAAACTTTTATAAGTGATTTTTGTCATTTCCTCTTTACTTTTTAAAAAAAACTTCAAAATATATACTTTTTCTATGACTAACGAAACATTTATAAGAGGCACATTCAGGACCCTCAAACTAGCAGTTAGCAGCACATTTCTTCCATTAAGGCATTTACACACTCCATGTATGTCATATTGTTTGGCCAGTAGTACATTTTAATTATTTTCTTTCTCCTCATCTTTTCTTTCATACAAAGTACCATAAAAATCAGAACATTCCTTCATTTTGTAATGAGCTTATTTCAACCGCATTGCAAATAAGTGTTGCCATCTTGAATGGAATACTGTTTCCATATTCGGAAACTGCAAAATTCAAGCTTTACAACGATATATAACATGATAGAGTTCCGTAAACATTTTAAAATTATTCCGTGCATAATACGCACCACACTTTTTCGGGGCAAAAATTTTGGAAAAGAGTGTGCATTGTACATGAGTAAATACGGTAATGAATATTGAATACTGCATGTGCTATAGGATCGTAATTAGGGCTCATTTGGTATCACTTTGAACCTATACTATACTTCTGATTCCCATACATGGAAATTATAACAGTTCAGAATATTTATAAATTTTCCACTGGAACTATCATTGTTGCAATCTACCAGATTTTTTCTTTAAAATATTCATAATTTTACGAGTCCCACCAACACTTCCTGATGCTGATTCCACTGGTATATCTGCATGGCCTCAACCCTAATCATAATGCAACTTTTCAATTTCCTTATTTTTTAATCATTTTCACAAAAAAAATTGTTCTATTTTTAACCTGTAAGTAAAATTGATTGAAGTTGATGAATGTAGAATGTCTGTGCAGTGTGTCTGAAATTATTTTAATGAAGATTTATTTTTATATATATGTATGTAGGCAATTGAATCAATTGATGATTTGGAAGATACAAAGGGATATTCAATAAAGGAGTGGGTGTCAATGATTGCACCACGTAAGGAAATTGCTAACCGTTTCCGGAATTTTGTGCAAACTTTTCAAAATTCAAAAGGACGTTATGTGTACAAGAATAGGCTGAGGCAAATGTGTCAAGGTATGTCCTGTTGATTTGTGCATGGAATGCTTTTGGGGTCTTGACAAGTAATGAACAAATGATGGAATATTGCCTGCTAATTTTAGGTTGTTGATAATCCAGTTGTTACCTTTCTGTTAAGTGCAAGTTAATCCTGTTATTTTATATACACTGAGTGCTCACTGAATTGAATATATGCTAACTCCACCTTTTGGCCAGAAAACAATCAAAACTCATCTGGCATCTCCTAACACAAACTGTTGAACAACAGAAAGGGTGGGGGTCCATAGCTGGTGATATCGTATCACATACATGGTTTCTTCTCTCTGGTGTTTAATATTAGTGTTCACAAATTGCAAAGTGGGACTAAAATTATTTTATTTAGTTCCTACTTCGATTTTTTTAAGTCTCCTCTTTTGGTGACATGTCTCTATAATTCTGGTAATTAGTAAGATGTAACTTACAAAATATATACTTACATATACAGGGTGACTGGTAATTATATGTATTCCCTGAAAGGGGTTAAAGTAGAGACAATTTGCAATAAATTTGACCATATGATACCCCGTCCGAAAATTAGTAGTTTTCGAGATAATCGAATTTCTATTGTTTTTTAAAAAATTACAATTTTCCACATAAAAAGATGAATTGAGAAAAAAATTGCTTATTGTATGGAACTTATTTCAGCGTTTTCTGATAGCTAACAAATAAGTGGTTCTTTGGAAAAAAGTTTTTCCCAAATAACAATCACATGTAAGTAACGGGTGGGTCTAAACTTACAAGTGGTGATAAAAAAAAATGCACTCTTAGTTTACTTGGCAACGTATTAATAACAAAATTGGTATGACACGAAGCGTACAAATTACTTTAATTACTTCCTTGTGTCATTTGCTATCCAACAAGGTACAAATGTTGCTAACATTCACATTTGTGTACAAGAAATAATACTTCATTCATCTTCATGTGAATGGAATCAATGAACAATACAATTAAAGAACATTACAAGTCTTGCTCAAAGTGGGCATCTCCATTACGAATGCAGTCACGCAGGTTTTTATGGACATTTGGTTTCTTTACTCCTGATGTGATGGTGTTCTTGATGTGTTGACCAGCTGTTAAGATCCTCTACCTGAGCTCTTCTTGCGAGTTTACCGGTGTCTTGTCATGTGGTTCCAAATGTAAAAGTCGCAAGGCTCCAAATCGGGGGATCGAGCCGGCCAGGGAATCGGCCCGCCTCGGCCAATCCATTTCTTTGGGTAATTTTCATCTAACCACTGTCGCTGGTCAACACATCAAGGACACCATCACATCACGAGTTAAGAGACCAAATGTCCATAAAAACCTGCGTGCCTGCATTCGTAATGGAGAAGCCCACTTTGAGCAAGACTTGTAATGTTCTTTAATTGTATTGTTCATTGATTCCATTCACATGAAGATGAATGAAGTATTATTTCTTGTACACAAATGTGAATGTTAGCAACATTTGTACCTTGTTGGATAGCAGATGACACAAGGAAGTAATTAAAGTAATTTGTATGCTTCGTGTCATACCATTTTTTGTTATTAATACGTTGCCAAGTAAACTAAGAGTGCATTTTTTTATCATCACTTGTAAGTTTAGACCCACCCGTTACTTACATGTGATTTTTATTTGGAAAAACTTTTTTTTTTCAAAGAACGACTTATTTGTTATCTATCAGAAAACGCTGAAATAAGTTCCATACAATAAGCAATTTTTTCTCAATTCATCTTTTTATGTGGAAAATTGTCATTTTTTAAAAAAACAATAGAAATTCGATTATCTCGAAAACTACTAATTTTCGGACGGGGTATCATATGGTCAAATTTATTGCAAATTGTCTCTACTTTAACCCCTTTCAGGGAAAATACATCTAATTACCAGTCACCCTGTATAGCAAAGTGTGATAAAATATGTAACTTCTATATGGGGCAATATTTGTTGCAAATTCCCACTACCATTCTATTTTGTCTTTACACAACAAAATAGGGATAGGACAGATTAATCAGTACTCTATCGGTATCGGTCATCATAGGTTTATTGATAAAATTACTGATTATTTTACCGATCCGATATATCTACAAATACCTTATAATTTAGTGCAAAATTATACCATTTTGTTGTAATTTTTGTGGATAATTTCCATGTGTTACTTTTTTAAAATACTTTACCCCCGTGGCAGAGTGGTTAGCACATCATGCTACGATGCCAGCAGTCAGGGGTTCGAATCCTGGCCTGGGCATAGATGTTTGTGAGTGTTCATTCATCAATTTCATCACATCACTCATCTCCATCTTCACAAATTAGCCAAAAGTGGCACAACAAGCGAAGTAAAATAAAGCAAATCAATCAATCAATCTTTTGCACAGCAGTCACTTCAAAATATACATTTCTTAAGGAGGTTAATGCCTCCACGATGGCATATGGCACGATTCGATACCCGGTGGAGGCTCATAGTGGTTCAGATCCCACTTTAAACTGTAGGTCCAGTCCCGATTAGCTGTGCATAAAGTGGACTTAAAACATGAACTCAACTTTTAAGGAGGTTAATGAACCATTCAGGTGTTCAAGGAAAATTTGGAATTTTATATCAGATTGGTCGAGTATTGGTAAATTTTATATCGGCACATCCCTACAACAAAATGTAATTCCTAAACTTTATTGAATATGATCATTCTGTTAATCTTGCTTTCAGGAAATGGGATCAGCTTCTATGTTGATTTTACTCATTTGGCTTTGAAGCACGAGGTTATTGGATTGTTCATCCCTTCAGCTCCCTTTGAGATACTCAAGATCTTGGGAGAAGTTGTGTTGGATTTGGCTGTCCTTATTTTTCCCCAGTACAGAAGAGTCACGAATGAAATACACGTGCGGCTGACAGATTTTCCTTTGATTGAGGATCTCAGGGATTTCAGGTATGTAAATGACTGAATAGTTAGCTTTACTTTCTTCTTTTAGGTAAAATCTAAATCATTTTAGACTTTGTGAAATATTCTCATGTCGATCTTTGGAGCGAAAAGTACAGGCTTAACCCCGACTCGAACCTGGGTCTCTAGTGTACCGTGCCATTGCCGGATTTTTTTGCTGCTGTTGCTTTACCTGTGTTGAATTAGTTTCTCTTATTGTTGCTGCTATTGTATCTGTTGCTCACCAAACAAGGTGCTGAAGAATGACCAAGTCACAATCCTTGCAACTGAAGCTCCAGTCAGGACATGGATGTTTCTTTGAGAGTGTCCATTTATTTCATCAAATCATCATTCATCCTTATTATTAGAGACACACATTTTTGGTAAATAAAAAAACAACATTCGGTACAAAACCAGTCTATTTCGGGTTCAAAAGCGGTACATAAAATAAAATAAAATTTCGGTGTTATAGCTGTGAATAATCACATCAAAAGTGCTATATAAAATTACATTTTGGTTTTAAAATTATCTCAAATATTTACAGCAGAATTAATCAATTTTCCGTGAATTGCATAACTCACAGGATACTTCAGACTTCAGAAAGTGTCGCGTCGGTATATACAGTCAACTCTCGATTCAACGACCTTTCACAGTTCCTGGGAAAAGGGTCGTTATTTCAAAGTGGTCGTTATTGGAATTTGCACCAATTTTCAGCTCAAACAGACACAAAGATACCTAGGAGATGTAACACAATTTATCCTGGTAGTTATACAACCTGTTATGCACAAAACGTGTGTTGTGAGAAGGAAAATAGAACATGGAAACGTTTTCACAAAAAATAATTTAAAATAATGTTACTTTCTTTCAATTGTGCACAGTCGTTGCTCTTCCAGGAAATTCTAACAATTCTAGTTCATGAGAAACCCGTTTGCACCGAGACCTATGGAAAGGAAAACAATCTCTCGCTTATTGCAAGTGAAACTCAAAGAATCTTGACATCAGTCACACTGGCGCCAGCAAAAGTCTGGAGATTATCGGGCAGAATGAATGTTGGATTTTATACAGGTCTACTCGGGCATTGTCTGTTACAAGATTAACTTATAAGATTAGATCTCTCGGGAGAAACAACACAATCTTTCTAGGCACCAGACAAAAAAAAAAAAAAGGCGGGGCTGTAATTTTCGTTCTGGTTTGGCTGTGTAAAATACATCGCAAAAAATAAGTGACGTTTTCTTTGCTTCAAACAACTTCATTCACCCTCCCCCTTCCCATTCAAGGGAGCAGTCCAAACTCGTTCCTTGACTTGCATTGTAATCCAGTGTGAAAAAGGAAATGCGCAACTTGCGATCTGTCTTCACCCAATGCGTATTCTAGGACACATCATTAAACAGCGTCCCAGTCGAAAGTCATTCGGGTTTGGAATTGAATTTCACTTTAAACTGTATATTTAGTCCCGATTAGCCCATCAGCATAAAATGAACTGAAAACAAACTTTATGAAACTGCACATTTTCACATATCAAAATGGTAGATCGTTATTTACTCTCACGTTAATCGATGATTTAATATTGGATTTAGGAGTATTCTCGATGTCAAACACCCACTCCTCCAAAAGTTTTCCCCTTGAATAATGTCTTTTTAATCGGTCTCAGCGACCATTCCTACATCCAGGCAAGAGCTTTGCAGATGCTAGACAAAACACTGGCGCCAGCTGCATCGTAAAAACAAGGAGACTGGCTGGAAGTTCGAGCAACAGGTGGCGGAAAAGAATAATCCCAGCATTTTAAAGATAACACAACTGTCGAAGACTGAACTTTTAACAGCAGTGTAAAGAAGAAATAAATGACCCTTGCTTTACCTTTTACCATGCAACAGACAATAATACAGGTAATATTTCGTATGCAGACAACAGCATAAAAAAAAAGACCTGAATTCTGCAATTATCAACATTGCCGTGCACTCCAGTGGCGGAGAATGAGCTGGGAAAAGGGGGTCACTTTTTTTTTACTTGTTCTATGGTTTTTGTTCGTTTTCAAGAATATATCCAGAACTGGTTGCCCCATTTTAGACGTCAGAGGAAAGGAAGAGGGCTGGGTCCACTTCCACCCTCGCCTGTAATCAGCCCATGTGCACACACGAGCTAGAAAATCGTGGCTGAAACAATCGGCATCGCGACATCGACACAATTAGGAAAATGTATGAAGTGGGCAACGGGAGAAACCTGGATGACAATGCATAAAGCTGGTTGATGATCTTTAGTTGGCCTATGTGGTTTTGATTATCTCTTAACAGTTTCGCTTTTTTATGAAGTGTTGATGGGAACAAAGAACACGTTTTGAATGAAAGCAGTTACCGGAATTTGTCTGCTACAAGGTAGAGAGTTGCTCACTCACGGGAACCTGCTGAACTCTAGGTCAGAGCCGGACAGATGGGCCAGACTTCCAGTTGCCACGCATCTGTTTTTTGGAACATTCCTGCGATCTTATCTCTCAAGGTGGTGTATTTATCGATGAAAGAGCTTGACCTGCCATACACATTGGCAAAGACTGCAAGTCCAGCAGTCACTTCGGGCTGCTCCCCCCCCCCCTTTCTCACCCGCGAGTTTTCAGCAGCTCTTAGGACAAGGAAACAAGTCAAGGTCGATTTAAAATAACATCCAAGCACATTCGATCTTCTCTTCTTGCGTATCGAAAGCAAGCGTGGCAAAACAAGCCTGTCACGTTTTTTAACGGCCGTCAGGTGCAGGGTAACATTGGTGCGCATGAGGGAGGGGATGGCAGAGGTCAAGTGCTATTGGATATCACTCAAGCATGGTGTGGTGGTGTCTATTTTTAGTTCAGACCCAATTGTGAATGGTAGAGCGCTCATGAAGGGAATGAGTGGAAAAAGAACAATGCATTTTTTGGCCGATTTCCTTCAATTTTTCAAATTTTTCAACTTTTTTCTAAATTTTCCACGGTTTCCGGGAAAAGGGTCGTTACTTCGAGGGAGTCGTTATACCCGGGGTCGTAGAATCGAGAGTTGACTGTAAATGGTAAATTTCATGTGTAAGAGTTAATTTTGCATTTTCAAACATGAAAAATGAACATTACAGCATGTTATTTCATATTTCGTGTTTTCATTAAAAACTAAATTTGCATGCCTCTGCTCTACTCATTATTTACCAAAAGGGGCTGAAATGTATCACTAGATAAGAAAACTATAGTAAATAATACTTGAATACCCAACAACAAAAATATGTTCTCTTCCATTAAAGAGGTCACCTAAACCAAAATAAAGAATCTGAGCATGTAGAATTGTACCACTGACAGCAAACAGAACATGGTAGAAACATACTTTGCAATCCTGATTTTGTTTTTTCAGGGGACTAAGGCAAAATAGTGTAAAATGCAGGAAAAGCATTTTGCTCTCCTGGGATCATGATTAAATGTAGAATGCAGAAAAATATAAAACCGGGAACGTAAAATCAAGATTCCGTTGTAATCACCAAGCACTACCAAACATATCACCTGGACTGACTGAACCACTACAAGATCGATGCATCCACAAGAAATGTGAAAATCAATTGCTGTGTTCAGAAAAAATAATTTTGATTGCCATTTTGAGGTTCTGAATAAGATATTTTGTCACATAGGGAAAATTATTTGTATTACTCTTTTTTGAATATTGTAATGTACATTTCATATGGCCTATCCATAGCTAATAAGTAGGGCCACATATTTAAGGTGAATAAAAGATCAAGATATCAGTACAAGAACTGTGCATATTTTTGGATCAAAAACTGTACATAAAATGGCATTTTGGTCTTAAAACGGTGAATATAAACTTTACTTATTACACAAAATAAACTACCTTTCTAATAGTCCATTTTTGCTTTGAATTTTTTCATGAAAAATTAACATTACAATATGTTCTTTCACATTTCAAGTTTCCATCAAAAACAAAATATGCATATGTCTACTAATACATTATAACATTTAGCGCACATAGATTGTATATTTGCTGAATGTAGCTCCACATCCTACTTACCATAAGAAATATAACAATCGCTACCATTGCTTCATAAATCTCTTGCAGGAATGTCCATTTGAATCAGTTGGTGCGCACGCAGGGTGTTGTGGCTGCTGCAACCAGCGTCCTTCCCCAGCTATCAGTTGTCAAGTATGATTGCAACAAGTGTGGTTTTGTGTTGGGGCCTTTTGTCCAGTCCATGAGTAAGGAGATCAGACCTGGGTCATGCCCTGAGTGTCAGAGCACAGGACCCTTCTTGGTACGTAATGCATACTTCCCTTGCAAAAGTTGTTAAAATATGCAGGGAAATGTGAAAGGATTGGTACACAGAAATGCTAGTAGTAATAACTATTATTGTGACAAAATAACCCAGTTATGAAAATGTTTCTTGCACATTGACTCTTATAAATACTGAAAAATGTCTTCATAAAAAATATAATTTTTGTGTTCAATAAGATGTGTATGATAACTTGTTAACCAGATATTTTTTTGTAAAAATGAAATCCTAGTTTCACTTATAAAATGCTAGTTTATCAGTAAACTGTAATTAAATTAGTAAGGCCCGAATTTTGATGTAACCAAAACAAGCAAAGTTTGTGCATAAATGTGTAGAAAAATCACTGAAATAAGTTTTAAAGAAATAGCAAGTATATTTTTGTGTCTTCATTGTAGTGTTACACTTTAGATTTCCGACAGAAAAAAGTAATTATACTAAATTAGTTTGTCAGTTTTTATTTGAAGTGAATTTGGAAGAATACGGTACAAAATTGCTGACCTGGAAACACTATTTCTGGAATTAGAGAAATTATACAGCGAAACCTGATTGTACATTCCCATATTTTACATTTCCCTATATTATACATTTAACTTTCCAGGTCCCAGTATTAGAATTATTTACTCAATTTTACATTATCCTGCAACACTATCCTGCAGAACATTTAATCAAGATTAAATTAAAATTTAATTAAATTTATCCCACATACATGCTTGTCACCCAATGAAAATTAGGGAATGGCACAAATACTGCATTTTTATGTAACAATATGTACCCTAATTGAGAAATGTAATATACCTCAAGGTATGTAAAAACATGTGACAAGAAAGTACATGCATATTATTAATAACATTGTAACTTGTTGATAATTTTCTATTTTTTGCTTTGCTACATAGAAATAAGAGCACATGTAACTACATAAAAATCTTGCCTCTAGTAATTTTTCAGTTTTTTTGTATACTGATCAGTTAATAATTTCGACACTGATAGTTTTCACATCTGAAAGTAGAGAAAATTTAAGAGGTTGCACTGTATTTCCTGAATTTAGCTTTGAACTTAAGATATTCATGTACTGGAGCATGTGTGCTTCGGATGTTTAATTTTCACGAACATTAATTAATTAAACCTTTTAATTCCAGGTCAACATGGAACAAACCATTTACAGAAACTATCAAAAGATAACCATACAGGAGTCTCCAGGAAAGATGCCTGCAGGACGCATACCTAGAGCCAAAGACTGCATTCTCCTGGCCGACCTTTGCGATCGATGCAAACCTGGGGATGAAATAGACGTGACAGGAGTGTACACGAGCAACTTTGAATCTTCCCTGAACACCGAACATGGATTTCCAGTTTTCTCCACCGTGATAGTGGCGAATTACATTCTTGTGAAAGACTGCAAGCAGGTTGTACAGTCGTTGACTGAAGATGACATTTCTGCCATCACAAAACTGAGCAACGATCATAGGATTTCAGATAGAATTGTTGCTAGTATTGGACCTTCCATTTATGGGCATGATTACATAAAGAGGGCCCTTGCTTTAACATTGTTTGGTGGGGAACCAAAGAATCCAGGTGTGTTCAAATTTCTTTCTAGTCTTAGTTTACTGTTTTCTCAAAAGCATCTAGATTTATTTGTGCCACGTTAGTATTACAGGGACTCATCAGAGCTGAAAAACCTCCAAATCATGGAAATCTACATGAGTTGAAATGTCAATGAACTCATGGTTTTATCTTTTTTTTGTCTAATCATGAGGCAGGCACATCATCTTATAGCCAAAGTGGCAAAATAGAACACACAGAAAAGCAAATAGAAGTTGGTAAATTTGCCAATAGTATTTCTATTGTATCTAAAGATATCTGTTTGGAGGTTACGTGGAGATAGTTAATTAACTCTGATAAACTTACTTTTCATTTTTCCACATAAATTTATGCGGAAAAATGAAAAGTAAGTTTATCAGAGTTAATAGTACCATATTTACTCATGTATAATGTGCAATTTTTTCCAAAAATTTTGCCCCCAAAAACTATGGTGCGTATTATACACGGAATAATTCAGACAGCCAACATGAAATCGTACAGGGTCATTACATGATTTTGGGACACTTGCATTGATTTTTTATGTTTACGGAACCCTATCATGCTATATATCGTAAAGCTTGAATCCTGCAGTTTCTGAATATGGAAACAGTATTCTGTTCAAGATAACAACACTAATGTGAAATGCAGTTGAAATAAGTTCATCAAAAAATGAAGAAAAGAAACATTCTGATTTTTATGGTACTTTGAAAGAAAACGTAAGGGAAAAAAAATTAAAATGTATTACTGGCCAAATAATATGACATACATGGAGTGTGTAAATTCCTTAATGGAAGAAATCTTGTGCTGCTAACTGCTATTTGGAAGATTCTGAATGTGCCTCGTATAAATGTTACATTAGTTACGGAAAGAAAAAGTATATATTTGGAAAAAGAAGGAATGAGCAATTGAATGGGTATGACGTCATTCATTATGGATCAGCATAGCAACAGCTTTATGACCTACAACTAATAAAGCCATTTCTTGAAACTGGATTGTACTGCACATTATATACGAGATATAATTTTTTGTCACTTTTACCCATCCAAAGCCAGAGTGCGCAGTATACAGGCACATGCACTATGCACACGTAAATACGGTATTTCTGTTATATAATTTCTGTAAGTATTTCTCTTGTAGTCTACTGTTGTTACAAGTATAACAACAGTTTTTCATCAGTCATTTATGATGAAGGGAGCATGTGTTCTGAAACATCACAACAAAAAAACTGTTTTTTTATGCTTGCAACAACTGTAGACTACAAGAGAAATAATTCTACAATGCAAGCAATGCGTACATACAAGAAAAAATAATTTCTTTAAGGAGTCTTTATGATGATTTTATGATTTTTGTTATTTATCATCACTTTTCTACCACCTTTGGCTAATCATGACAGTGAGGATAAGTGATGATATGATGAAAGTGACGAAGGGACTCTTACGAAGAACACCCATGCCCAAGCTGTAATTCGAACCTGGGACCCCTGACTAAGCACAGAGGTCAGCTATATTTGAGCAAGCACTTCTAGCATTTCATTTTATTGTTCTTACAAGTGTAACAGATCATTACACTGTTTGTTATTGGTATAAGAATAAAAATATATCAGTACATTTCCTAGTTGTCAGTGATGTTCAGGCTTAAAATGTCTCTCTTTCTTGAAACATATATTGTACTAGTATACCTAACCAGATCCTATTGCTCCTGCACTTCTTACATGCATCCTTTCTGTTTCCAGGGAAGAAGCACAAGGTTAGAGGAGACATCAACGTCCTGATCTGCGGAGATCCTGGAACCGCAAAATCTCAGTTTCTTAAACATGTTGAGAAAATTGCTCCACGGGCTATCTTTACGACTGGTCAGGGAGCTTCTGCTGTAGGTCTCACGGCATTCGTCAAGAGGGATGCGGGAACAAGAGACTGGACGATCGAAGCAGGTGCCTTGGTGTTAGCAGATCAGGGCGTTTGCTTGATTGACGAGTTTGATAAGGTACAAAATAATTTTTTATATTGTGCGCAATTTATAAAGCAGTATATTTTGTGCACATTTTTAAGGAGAGAGGTTTATCACTGAATATTATACTTAATTTACAGTATTTCAAATATAAAGTAAAATGTAGGTCTGCTTTCAACAAATAACTTACCTAATCTAACTAAAAGAATACATTTTAATCTTGTTCATCAAAATGCAGACATTCATCTCCTGAGCTAAATGAAAAGTCTCTTGAAACCTGTTAATCAGAATCTGAGTCCTCCTGCAACAAATTGTCCTCTGTACCATCCTGTGCATTACCAATTCCACAGTTCATGCATGATTTAACCACTGTCTCAGTTTTCACAGCATCTCATGAAACTTTGACCCATTCACCAACTTGTGATATGCTAGGTCTCTTCCTTATACCCGAGTAGCAGTGTATAAGTTTGTTTTTCAAGCCTATTTTTAAAGGGGAAATAATGCATCTTATATGTTGACAAATTAGGTAATTTATTTAACTAGCCTAGAAATATTTGTTAAAATAAAGTGCAGGCTTATACAGTACTCTATTAGGTCATAGTTCACAAAGTGATTGTCTCCTTTACAAGTGTAATTAATTAACATGTCGATAAGATAGTAAATGCAGTAATTCCAGTTTCTGTTGTATATTTATAGATTTTCTGTTAGGGATGGGCCGATATGAAATTTTGGCCAATACCGATAAAGTACCGATATAAAATTTATCGATATCGATAACTGATATTCTACCAATCCGATATAAAATTAGAAATGGTCCTTGAAGAACCTGAAAGTTTCATTGACCTCCTTAATAAATGTGTATTTCGAGGTGACTGCAGTGAAAGACAAGTTGCATGTTTAGACATTTACTTTTTTAGAAAGTAGGGCATGGAGATTATCCATAAAAATTGTAACACAATGGCAAAATTTTGCACTAAAAAATAAAAAAATTATAATCGATATATCAGATCGGTAAAATAATCGGTAATTTTACTGATACACCGATATGCCTATATCGGCCGATACCGATTAATTGGTCCCATCCCTATTTTCTGTTGTATGTTTCTGGTAGCATGTGAGAGAATTTTACTTCTGTTACAGATGAATGACCAAGACCGTGTGTCTATTCATGAAGCCATGGAACAGCAAACAATCTCAATATCCAAAGCAGGAATTGTTACCTCTCTTCAAGCTCGGTGTTCTGTAATAGCAGCTTCTAATCCAATTGGTGGTCGTTACAAACCAAGCTTAACATTTGCAGACAATGTAAGTAGATCATAGTTTGCTATACCTTAGTTTGGAAACTGTTTTTTTTTGTTGAAAACAACCATATTGTCTGTTTTAGTTGATTACATTTTCAATATCTGGATTACTAATTGAAGCTAACAATCACAACAGTTGTGATTCTTAATTTGGTTGAATAGCATAATTTCCACTGCACGCATTCCTCATCTTTACAGGTGAACTTGTCGGATCCAATTTTGTCTCGTTTTGACATTTTGTGTGTAGTGAGAGATGAAGTGGACTACATGCAGGATCAGCAACTTGCCCGCTTCGTGGTCAACTCTCACGTCCGCCACCACCCACTGAGGAAGGAAAAAGATGACCAGACGGAGAAGAATTTGCAGGATCCTGTGGAGATTGTTTTGGGAGATGTCGAAAAAATCCCTCAGCAGCTTCTGAAGAAATATATAGTGTATGCCCGTGAAAACATTAAACCAAAGCTTGAGAACATAGATCAAGACAAGATTGCTAAAATGTACAGTGAATTGAGACGTGAATCTCTGGTAAGTATACAGCTGCAGTGACTCCAAAAATTAAATTAACGGTACCAATGCATTCCTGGTTTTAACTTGACACATATTGATGCTCTTTTGTTATTGCTGTTTGATAGCTTGGCATTAGCGAGACTGCAAATTAGCATATCCAGATTTGAATGCCAGTTGATATATATGATTATTGTATAAACTAGATACAAGGGTAAGTCAGTAAGTAGGTCACAATTGTGTATTAAAAAAAATACTATATCTATCTATCATATCTCTCCCCCTCTCTCTCCCTCCCTCCTCTCTCTCCCTCCCTCCTCTCTCTCCCTCCCTCCCCCTCTCTCTCTCCCTCTTCTTGCATACAGTACGTTGATACATTTATCCCATTGCTTTATCAGTGCCCCAAATCCTGCTGCAGGCTGCTCTACTGGCCACAGTCGCACCTCATGTTCAACATCTTCATCATTAATGAAACATTTACTGCCACCATATGCACACTTTTCGGAAATTCAAATGATTATGCATCATGCTGTGGGTTAAACCATGAGAACATCCTATTGCAGTTGCTATGCTGTCTGCAGTCATTTGCCTGTCAGCTCGAATCATCTCGTCCACCTGTACAGCCAACGGTAAATTAAATAGGAGGAAAAAGATTTTCCCGACTGAAAATAAGTTGGCAATGCTGCGAACACTGAGACTTTCTCGCCTTCCTGATGGCTAACACATTCTAATGTTAATTTTTCATGTTTCTGAAAGGTGTGAGGTGCATTTTTCTACCCTGTTTTCTCACGAAATGATGCGGAATGAACTGCAAAACGCGAAATAGACTCTTAAACTCGAAATTTACCGTTTATATACCGACGCGACACTTTCTTAAGTATCCTGTGAGTTATGCAATTCACGGAAAATTGATTAATTCTGCTGTAAATATTTGAGAAGCTAAAATGGAATCTTTTATACAGGAATAAACTTAATGATTTAATGTGCTATTAAATCAAATTTGGGATTATATTCACATTTTTTAAAACCAAGATGTCATTTTATATGGTGCTTTTTCACTGCTATAACAGCAAAATTTCATTTTATTTACCACTTTTGCACCTGAAATTGACACTGTTTTTGTACCGAAATTTTGATTTTTTATCTACCAAAAATATGTGCCTCTACCGATGGCGCAGTGGTAGCGTCGTCACCTTGTTATCAAGGTGTCCTGGGTTCGTTACCTGATGGAGGCACATAGTGGTTTGGATTCCACTTTAAACTGTAGGTCCAGTGCCAATTAGCCTTACTGTGCATAAAGTGGACTTAAAACACAAAGTCAAACAAAACCGAAGTATTCGTGATAAGACGCTTGAGGAGCGTCAAGCAAACTTTCGTGAAAAGCACAACTCCAGTATCGAAGGTCATGCTACACGTGGATTGGCAACTTTCGGGAGCATGCTGTCTGTCTACACAATTCTTCCCAAATGCCTGTTTGAAGATGAACCTTCTGCTCGCATTTTATTTTTCAAATGTAGTTCTGACGTTGTAGTCATTTTACAATTATTTTTATTTGTTCTTATTTTGCTTTGCTTTTATGTCACTTTTCTAATTAGTCGCAACTATGAAGATTGATGATAGATTAAATTGATGAAGGGACACTTAGAAAAGAGATTGCCAGACCAGGACTCGAACCCGGAATCGAAAAAAGCGGATTGGTTGGGGATGACAGTCAATAACTCCCGGCCATGAACTGGCTTATAACATTTGTAATTCCTCAAGAGTATTTTTGTTCTGTTCATGCTTAATACCTACTTTCGGAGAATTAATTTATAAGTGACATTAATCCACACTTCGTTCGGTATTGTTTGAGATGAGAGACACATCTCGTTCATATACCAGATACAATTATGACCTATACTTGAATTGAATGCTTGAATTGCTTTATTTTTACTTCGCATCTTGTGCCACTTTTGGCTAATTTGCTAAGATGAGGATAAATGAGTGATGATTTGATGAATGGACACTCACAAACATTCATGCCCAGGCCAGGATTCCTCGGGACCCCTGGCGTCGTAGAGCGATGTGCTAACCACTCTGCCACGGGGGCTGGTTCTTATTTTTTGCAGTAGGGTTACATTTAAGCTTAAGTTTATTTTACACTGATTATCTACTATTATTATCAGTATACAGCTATACAAATTTTGTATGGATATACAGAATATGGAAATTACAAATGTATGCAATTTTTAAAAATACATTAGTAGTAGTAGTAGTAATAATAATAATAATTTTGATATACAAGTTGCATTTTCTCTACTTACATTCATTGTCCAAATTTTATCCCAGTACATAATCTTGCAACAATGCAAAACGTTTTATGACTCAAATTCACAATGACTAATATATTCTTGACCTACAATTTTTAAATGCAAAATTTGGGCGACAAAAATGTGCCTCAATACGAAATGAATACACTAAAAATGCTGACCAAAGCAGACTTTATTATTAGACCTCGGATTTTAAGTTTTTAACCTATTTTTTTCCCTTTACAGGTATGTAAGAAATAATAAGTTGTCAGCGTTTTGTTAAGAAACTGATGAAGTGCCTAAAGAAACCTATTTTCCTTGTTAGAACCTATTTTAGGTATATGCACCTAAACCAAGCCTTTTTTAAATGTTTTTATATATTTTTAAAGGTTTTATAGGATTTTAATGTCGCACAGAAGCATTTGCTTTGTTCTGTTAAGATGTCATAGCAAGCATATAGCAAAGTTGTGTGAAGGATTGACGATAAGCTTTTTTCACATTTAATCTAAGCTCACACAAAGATAGCGACTGAGCAAGCCAGAGCAATGCAAACCAAAGAAAGCACTTAATCATCGAGAGAAATGAATTTCAAGGCTGCAAATTTGTACAAATGTCAGAGTTTGAACTCTCAAATAATACGAGGAGGTATCAAAAAGTTTTGCCTGTTGAGGTATAATTTGTTTAATGATGGAAAGATTGAAACGAATATACATATAGTTTGCCTGTAGTGTCATCTACTCAGAATTACCCTTCCACACAGTTGCCATCACGTTCGATGCATTTGTGCCAGCGTTTTATCCAGCCCTCAAAACCAGTTTGGAAAAATTCCACAGAACATTCCTTGCCCCACTGTTCAGAGCTATTTTAACCTCCTGTAGGTCATCGAATCTCATGCGACGAAGCACAGACTTAAGTAGTTAAGTTCAAAGTGGGAGAAACCGAAAGTGTGGACATGACAAGGAATGGTAGGCCATCAACATCGTTGACCGACGAGAACCGCCACAGGGATGATGATCTCATTCGAGAGGATAGACGCATCACCATCCAGGAAATTTCTGATGCAGTGCACATGTCCTATGGGTCATCACATGCAATGATTGAGAGTTTGGGATACCATAAAGTCTGAGCTAAGTCTCTGCTTCTTGGCATGAGATTAGAGGACCTGCAGGAGGTGCAAACAGCTCTGAACGGTGGGGTAGGGAGTGCTCTGTGGAATTTTTCCAAACTGTTTTTGAGGCCTGCGTAAAATGCTCGCTCATGAGGCATCGAACGTGATGGGAACTGTGTGGAAGGGTAACGTTGAGTAAAGGAGACTACAGGCAAACTATATGTATGTTCATTGTTTCAAGCTTTCCATTATTAAACAAATTATACCTCACAGGCAAATCTTTTTTGATACCCCCTCGTAATTCACTAAGGGAAGATTCTAATATCATAGGTTATACGTTTGTTTATATTTTAATTGAAAAGTACTTATAAATGTCTAATATTTGTGACATGTAATGATTTCATGTTTAGTTTATTGGTTTAGGCTACAGGAAGTTTGCCGATCACTGTCCGTCACATAGAAAGTGTGATCCGAATGTCAGAAGCCCATGCAAAGATGCATTTGAGGGAACATGTGTTGGAGCATGATGTGAACATGGCAATTCGAATGATGTTGGAAAGTTTTGTGGAGACCCAGAAGTACAGTGTTATGAGAGCTATGCGGAATGTAAGTTTATGTTTTTACCATTTTTTGTGTACTTGTTAGGAGATTGTCTTTTTTTAAGACAAATTCTAAATCTTTGAAATTCACCTTTTTCCATTGATATAGTGATAGAGAAATATAATTGTGGTGAATGAGAATAAAAATTTTAGTACAAAAACAGTTTTGAAATTGATATATTGTGAAATGCAAGTTATACAGTGGAACCTTGATTTTTCGTTTTTCAGGGAACCAAGCTGAAAGAACTTAAAATACAGGAAAATGTAAAATTGAGGAAAATTTATTAACATTTTACTATGTTGGTACCATAGTTAATGTCACATGTATAATGCAGGGAAATGTGAAATTGGGGTTCCACCGTATTGACATACTTTGCTTTGATGCCTTAATTTTTTTAATAACTGAAATTCTGTCTCCACTTATTCCTGTGTAGGATCTATCTTGTCAGATATATCATATCTGCTGGCGTATAAGATGCACTCTTTTCCTTTAAAAGTAGGTCTGAAAGACAAGATGCGTCTTACACAGTTTGTGATTGCCTTCATTTCTGGAAATTTTCTGTTCTGAGTTAGACGGTGTGTGACAAAGAAGATTAAAATGTATTCTTTTAGTTAGATTAGGTAAGCTATTTGTTGAAAGTAGACCTACATATTACTCTATATTTGAAATACTGTAAATTAATTATAATATCCATCTTTTTCCGCAAAAATGTGTACATAAAAGTGGGTGCAATTTGTCTTATACGCCAGCAAATATGGTAATTGATTCCAAACAGAAATTCAGTGAACATGGATTGATGGAGGGTCACATGCTTAGAAGTGTAATGGTTTTACTAACTGTAAGATAACAAAAATGAAAATTGGAGAATCCTGATTTATATTGGCACTTTTAGAGAACTGTCAACAAATACAAATGATGGTAATATTAAAGATGAAAATAGTTCGAACATCGTGAAAGCTAATATTGGTAAGATATTTCCTAACTTGCATGAATGTGATTTTTAGTGTCGTTAGTTTAATAGTAAATGATGTATAAAAACAATACTTTAATGCACATATATTCAGATGTGACAATTTACTGGAAGAACGTAGCTGTTTAGTATTGAACAAAGATGACCTAATAACTAATATTCTGCTGAGCTGATATTGTAAACATTCCCTAAAGAATGGTCATCCATTTCCTTAATTGATGCATTGAACCAGGGTGACTGAAATGTGGTTTACTTTAAGAATTGAATCTGTGTATTTAGACATTTACCTTATGTAAACAAACTAAACAACAAAATGGCATAGTTTTTCAGTCAGTCAAAGGCTATTTCCAGAATTGCCAGATCATTAAAATTATTGGCGTTACTCGTTAAAATTACTTGTTCTTATTGTTCTTTGATGAAAAGATGATGAACATTATGAAGGAGACTAACATACAGTATGTAACATTGTTATTCGTACACATAGAATTTCCGAGGAAAAAATGTCATATCTACTAGTAAATATAATAATTTTCATATGTACCTGGAAATTAATGTTAATGAAGGTTTCACCAACAAATCTCAATAAAAATGTATGTTCAAAGTGTATAAACAGAGCATATAATTTGTGTGAAAGAGAAAAACTCGATGTTTCATGCAACATTGTTATTCGTACAGGCAAGAGTTTCAATCTTCCTCGCATACAGCGGCGCCGCTATTCGAGCGATTTCGTGTAGTTTGCAACTTCGTAACAAGTTTGAACATGCAGGCGCGTTCCCCGTCAAGCGGAATGCTGGAATAGGTATTGTTGTAGGCCTATCGTCTATCTATCAGCATGTTCGAAATGGGCAAGGTGAAGGAACTTAGTTCCGATCTGAAGGATGTTATTATAAATTTGGCCCTTAGAGGTTATTCGTTAAGAAAAACATGTCGCCATGTAAACAAAGTCGTAAATAAATAAATAAAAATTGGACAAACAGTCAATAAATCACACTCCACAGTTCAATGCATAGTAAATAAATTTAGAGAGGAAGGTTCAACACAGAATGTGCCGAGAAAACCAAAAGAGAGACGGTTGAATAAACGTGATGAACGCTTTATTTTAAAAAGAGTGCAAAAAAACCCCCGACTAAGTGTTCCTCAGTTACGACCTTTAGTAGAAAATGTTGCTGGCAAGATGATGTCCGATCAAACTGTCCGACGTGCCTTGTGGAAGCATGGATATCATGCCAGAATACCACGAAAGTGGCCGTATGTAAATAAGGTGAATCGCAGGAATAGACTTTCATTCGTGAAAGAGCATATCCACAAAGACCAGAAATTTTGGGATAGTGTAATATGGTCAGACGAGTCCAAGATTAATATATATGGGTCAGATGGGATAAATAGGGTCTGGAGAAAATCAAATAAAGACAATGATCACATTAACACAGTTCCAACAGTTAAACACGGTGGTGGGTCATTAATGATTTGGAGCTGTATGTCGTCCAGAGGTGTTGGTACCATCCAGTTTATTAATGGTATCGTGGATGCATATGGCTATTTGGACGTATTGAAGAACAATGTAAAGCAGAGTGCCCAAAAAATGGACATGCCGCCTATCTACAAATTCCAACAAGACAATGACAGTAAGCATAAGGCGCGAGTTAACATGAATTGGCTAATATGGAATGTGCCCAAACTACTACAAACACCAGCTCAAAGTCCAGACTTAAATCCCATTCAGCATTTATGGGCAATTTTGAAGAGGCGAGTCCATAAAGCAGGTGTCAAGTCCAAACAAGAGTTGAAAACTGTTGTGCAAGCCGAGTGGAATAAAATAAGCTCTGAAACATGTCGGAAACTGGTTAATTCTATGAAGAACAGGTGTCAAGCAGTAATTAAAGCCAAAGGATAAACATCAAAGTATTAGAACTGTCAGTCAATTTGCTCTGAATATACTTTTTTCTTTTATATTATTAAGTGTATGAATAGAAAAGTTGTACAAAAAATGGCATGTTTCTCTTTCAGTTTCATTTAATTTATTATTGTCATTGGTTATACAGAATTTGGGCAAGATTTTATGTTCCTAATGATATTAGTTATTGAATTGTAAAGAAACTATTTCAAAAGAGTGTGTTTTCTTTCAGATATTACAGCATTTTCTTTGAAAATCCGTGTGTACGAATAAGAATGTTACATACTGTATGTGCACAACAGGATTTAGGCTGCACTCCTAAATTGTCTTGTGTTAGGGATTGGGAGAGCAGGATAAGGGAAATATATTTCTTGGAGATATTGATGTTCAAGGGCATAGTGCAGAGGTGCACTGGGGAGTTATTGATGTCCAAGGGCATAGTGCAGAGGCTCACTGGAGTTATTGATGTTCAAGGGCATAGTGCAGAGGCTCACTGGAGAGTTATTGATGTTCAAGGGCATAATGCAGAGGCACACTGGAGAGTTATTGATGTTCCCATATTTGTAAAATGAAACAAGACAGATTTGAACTGATACATAGCAAAAAACGCAATAAACTGGTTGATTTAAACACCACATGAGGTAGAGCACACAGGGCATTCAAATCCCTGCTTGAGGGCTTAAATAAACCTTCATTGTAGTTATTGTTATATTACAGACGTTCCAGAAATACCTCTCTTACAAGAAGGACAACAACGAGCTTCTGTATTACATCTTGCGTCAGATGGCAATGGATCAGCTTCTGTTCATAAGATGTCGGCCAGCTGGGCGTGACCAGTCACACATTGTAATGAAGGAGAAAGAATTTGTACAAAGAGTGAGTATTTCTAGTCTGTGAATTATTAATACATGGTGTGGAACCTCAATTTTGTTCCTGGATTTTACATTTCCCTCCATTATACTTAAAGCAGTGTTAAAAACTTTTGCTTGATTTTACACTTTCCCTCATTTTAAGTTTTCCAACCAAGGGTCTCAGAAAAATATAAAATTGAGATTCCGCTGATATATAGTGAGTGTGTGTGTTTTTAACACATTCGGGTCTGGCCTCATAATGCAGCATTTTTACCTCTGGTCTGCGGTTTTTGGTTGTTTTTAAAAAAATCATAGAAAAAATATTTTTAATTTGTTTTTATTTACCACATATTTCTTAAATCTAAAAGATTTCCTCTTTTCAATGAACAAAAATTTGTTAAATTTTCTTTTCATTTTCAGACATTTTTTAATATTTTTTCAACAATGTTTTTTGAAGAAAAAAAAGTACAACATTGTAACAAATGTTAATATAGAAATATTTTAAGTTCGTAATCTGGAAATTTCAATAATTAACTACATAAACTGTCAATACATCTTTTGAATCTTGCATAAGAATACTTCTTATGTGCACATAACAAAAAATAATTACAGATTACAAGTAATTATCTTTTGTATGAAAAAGTGGCTGCAGGACAGGACCAGACGATGTATCAGTTGTTTCTGCGTCATCTGTAAAAATTAAACAAATAAATAAATAAACTAAATAAATAAAAAAAATTTCATTTGACATACACTATACAAAATAATAAATGGAAAACCTAAAAATACATCAGTGCATGTAGGAGAATCAAGCAAGAGGCAAGATGAATAAACCCAAAAAAATTACCTCTTCTCACTTCGTTCATAAAATACTAGAATTTGCAACACTGTTTATATTGTCGACAATAATTATTACGAATATAACCTACCTTCCAAATTTTCAAAATCGTTGCTAACTTCAAACTCTGAGGCGGAATCCTTATGCAGAATTTCCGCTATGCAATCTGGATCTAATGACACCATTCTAAACAATGCACAGTACATCAACTCGACAACAAACAGTCGCAGGTGCGAGATAAAAATAGCACATGAGTCACCTAGCGGTCGGAATTTCAACAGAGGGGCTTGAATGAACATGCGCATGAGACAAAGTACGAGCATAGCCTGTCGTTCAATCGGCAAAGCGATTGCATACCGCAGGATGGGCTATGCCCGTTGTTCGTCCACATTGACTTTAAGTGCACTGCCGGCTATGGCCCGTTGTGAGACCCCAATGTGTTAATAGGGATGGGACCGATATCGGTAAAATTACCAATTATTTTACCGATCCAATATATCGATAAATATCTGATAATTTAGTGCAAAATTCTGCCATTCTGTTGGAATTTTTATGGATAATCTCCATACCCTACTTTCTAAAAAGTAAATGTCGAAATATGCAATTTCTTTTGCACTGCTGTCGCCTCGAAACACACATTTATGAAGGAGGTCAATGAACCTTTCAGGTGCTTCAAGGACCATTTCTAATTTTATATGGGATCGGTAGGATATCGGTATCGATAAATTTTATATCGGTACTTTATCGGTATTGGCCAAAATTTCATATTGGCCCATCCCTAGTTTTTAATATATATAAATGCATAATAATTTTGAATCCAAGGGAATATAGCAGCACTGAGGCACTTTGTACTAAACTGTTGCCATTTTGTAAAGTGAATAATGACACATAATTTTTGGCATATTTGAACTGATCAAGAAGTTTAAACTGGTTATTTACAGCCTTTTTCTTTATTTAATTCTATGAATTCATATTGAGGATGTCAGAAGTGTCCTTTTTGGATGGGCCTGGAAACTATAATTTTACAGGACAAGCCATATACTGTTGTAATGAGTGTTAATGAACAGTTCCTTGTCTTTTCTTTCGCATACATTAATATTCAGAATTTTTTAATTTAATGTTTCATAAATTCAATGTAGAGGCACATTTTCCAGTATTTTGTACTTTTATTTTTGCCTTCACTAATGCAGACTTTCCAGTCCAAATCGTTGTTGCTTTACAGTCATCCACAGGTTTACCAATCACTGGAACCTTGTTGTTTCATCATATGGTGACTAACTTGTGAATAAATCACATTCTATAATTAATTGTTGGTGTAACTTTCTGTGCTTTGTGCCATTAGTTCTTACCAACCCGATACAATCATCAGAGAATGCGACATTAATACTAGAGTACCTACCACTTTTGCTCGATCATGTGTGTTCAAGTCTCCCACGCTTGAGGATATAGAATCAAATATCATTTCAATGTGACAATAATCGTAGCCTATATGTAAAAATCCACCCTGGTAGTTTCAGCCCATAACACTGATGAACAAATTTAAACTTTTTTTTGCTCCTTTGAACGAAAATAGGTGATTATTTATAATTCGACCCCGCTGAATCCAAATCTGAAAGTAGAAATGCTGTATCACGTATCGTTTTCCCTGGATTTTCATTTTTTGTTTTTAATAAAAATTTAATTTCCTTTGTAATAATACATCGAAATTTGAAATTATTTTTGTTTGTTTGCTCATGAAATAAGATTTAAATATTGAAGTGAATAACTATGAAATATAAAAAAATTAAAAAATATATATAGGACCGATTTTGACTGTTCAATGAAGAAATTTCATGCAAAAAAAAGGAAAAAAACACATTTTTACTCGCATTTTCAAAATTTCTTTCTTGAACTCTGCCGTTTGTAACTGCCACCAGAAACCTCTTCCTTGAGGTTCCAACTATAGTCTGCTAATATGGTCTGTGCCGATTTTCCTGCATATCGTTTCTACATGACAGAAATATCCTGGTGAAATCTCTCGCCGCATTCGTCACTAACCGCGCCCAAGTTAAGGGGGAAAATGTCCAAATGCGAATGTAAAAAGTGAATTTTCAAGGACATATTGCACCCCATGCGCTGATAACACTTCAACAAGTTCATAACAAGTTCCTTGTAGTTGTCAGGTTTCACATTTCCAAGAAAATTACAGCATACTTGTCTGAAAGCTAACCATGCGCATTTCTCTTTTTCTCAATTCCACAAAGTTGTCATCATGAATGATCTCACGGTTTTGCGGCCCAATAAATATGCCTTCTTTTAACTTACTATCACTGAGTTTAGGAAATGTTTTTCTCAAGTACCCAAAACCCTCACAGTGTTTATCCAAAGCCTTAACAACATTTTTCATCAGCCCTAACTTTATATGCAACGGTGGTAACAAAATCTGGTCTTTCTCAAGTAGAGGGTGATTCCTAACACTCTTCTCTCTAGGACTTAAGTTTTTTTCGTATGGGCCAAGCCACAGTGTTGTAATGTTTATCTTCTGCCCGGCTGTCCCATTCGCAAACAAAGCAACAAAATTTTGTAAACCCAGATTGCATGCCTAACAGTATACCAATCATTTTGAGGTCTCCGCATATCTGCCAACCATATTTTTCATAATTTATCACTTTTAATATTGTATCCATACTTTCATATGTTTCCTTCATGGTGGAAGAATAGGCAAGGGGTACTGATGGGTATATATTCACATTATGCAACAATACTACTTTTAAACTATTCTTAGATGAATCTAAATATAGTCTCCACAAAACAAGTTCGGGTTATTCACACATTTGCGTGACATGGCGAACTCATTAATTGACTTATAATATATTTCTTTAAAAAAAACAATTGTGAATGCTCTTATCGTCTTGTTAAAATACAACTTACACTTCACTTCACTATACAATATTACATTCACAATTTCACGAACCTACACAAACATGAAATACGGCTACTTGCGAAGGCTACTTGCGAAGTTATCGGAAAGGAAGTTAAGACTCGACTAACCCACAAAAGAACAAATTTTAACAGAGAAACAGGAAATTTCTCTACTGATAGATGTTTCCTCCACTATATATTAAGTGCCAGTCATAAACACAAGGTCGCTGAAAAGTTCTTATCCATTTGTTTGCTAGGAACCAAACGTTAAACCGGAAGCGGAGCAGGGTGCGGAGTCCTGAAACCATAAAACTATAAAATTTGGGTGTTCTGCAAAAAACTTAGGTGATACAGGAAAACGGATGCGATATTCGTTATCAGCACATCTGAATACATAAAGATCACTTAGTTTTATTTAAAGGAGTATTTCATTGTTTATCAGTGTAATCATCTATTTCATTTTCATATATCACTATGTACATTCGTAAGATTGACTAAACTATCATCTATACATTTTAACATGGAGATGATGGAACCCGAGTCTCTGGCATACTGTGCCATTGCTCTACCACTGAGCTACCGAGCCAGCCTGGCTTTACCTGATTTTTCGCTGGCGCTGATTTACCTGTGTGGAATCGTCTCTGCAAGTGCTACCGCAATAGGACCTGTTGCCTTTGACCTATTCTGAAACACTGTAGATGTCAACATTGCCTGGTTTCTCCCAGCATAGAGATGTCAATTCGCTGGCGTTTACAGTGTTTCAAAGTCAACAGATCCCGTTGTGGTACCATTTGCAGCAGGGACGATTCCACACAGGTAAAACAGTGCCAGCGAAAAATCAGGTGAAGCCAGGCCAGCTTGGTGGTAGATCAATGGCACTATGCCAGACCCGGGTGAGTCCTGGTCGAGCCGGCATTTTTCACTGGAAATCTACGTAGTAGATCTCCTGTGTGTACCTAATTTAATGTACGTTCACTTAAGTTTCAATTTCACTCAGCCTTTCACTTCACAATTCAAATTTCAGGGCCCACTACCACAGACAAATTACAGATTTATCTGAACTACTGGGCTTAGAGCTTATACCGATCGTTTTGCCCATTCGAGCAGTATTTGCTGGAGCGAAGAAGCTGTCCCAATTCCCTATGCTAGCTACTGTCCATGCGAACTATGACACTCTAGCAAAGAGCCCTCGGTGCAGCATTCTAATTAATACATAACTGTGCATGTGAAGGTAGGAAAGCATGACAACATTTAAATATTCGTGTAGAAGTAAATACTTAATGTGTGAGCTATAAAATAAAATATTGTTTCTTTCAGGCAAGAAGGATTGGCATACATGATGTGAAAACTTTTTATGAAAGCAAGATTTTCCTTGAAAACAAGTTCATGTATGATGAAGCAAATGGAACTATAACACAGCTAGTGCCAAGTGGGAATGAACTGGAATCTTGATTCAACATGAAAATATCAACAAAATGTTTTCCACGTTTTTTACAAGTTCATGTTAATGTTTTTTTAACTATGTACACTGTATTTGTCTTGTAGATATTTCTTAGGTACTCCACTATTATAAGTTATACTTTATTGTACCTGCTTTATATGAAAGATTTAAATAAAATTTTGTATGACCATTTTTTAAAAATTGTCTAATATTTAATTCCTTCTTTACTCAATTAATTCATTCATATGGAATAAATATGGCAAGGCTTTTTATGACCAAATATTTCCGTACGTATACCCTACGACATACTGAAACAACAATATAACTACCACAAGGTTACCGTTGCACAAAATACCAGCACGTTTCATAGTAGTAGTGAAAAAAAGATAGAAATAGAGGAGTGCATTGATTCTTCGTGCAACGGTAATGTTGCGATACAGCATAACTAGCATTTGTAATGCAAGAACTAACTAGCTATCTGAACTAAGCAGCAATGTATGAATATACCAGGTATCCAAAAAAGTTTGTGCCGCTGGAACGAAAAGTGAAAGTCAAACGGCATGTGTCGGCAACCCTGTCTGGATGATGTCAAAAATTTACATTCCCGGCAACCGTCAAGTCAGTGCAGAGTCGGGAGGCGTGTCGGTCGCATAGACAGCAGGTCTGTAGGAACTACAATCCTGAAGGGAACATGTCAGTGTCAAAGGACGTTTTACGGCCGTGTTTACTGTATGAGTTCAAATTGGGCAGCAATGCTGCAGCCGCTGCTCGAAAGATATACTCCGCGTTTGGAGAGGCATCAGTGAGTGAGCGCACAGCACGAAAGTGGTTCAGTCGCTTTGCATCGGGTGATGAGAGCCTCCAGGACAAGCCTCGAGCCACTATCGACGAAGCCCTGCTGAAGGAGACCATTGAGCATGATCCACAGCAAATGTGCAAAGAACTTGCACAAGGGTTTGGAGTATCGGAGGAAACCATTCGATTGCATCTGCACAACCTCGGGAAGACTTGGAAGCTCAGTAAGTGGGTTCCTCACGTTTTGTCCCAGGAAAACAAACGCCAGCGGCTCACCATTTTCGCATCATTGCTGTCACGCCACAAGAAAGCCCCATTCCTGGACCAGATATTGACATGTGATGAGAAATGGGTGTTATACAGTAACCGCAGGTCGTCCCCTGGTTCTGTTGCATTGGCCCCCAAAGAAAACATTCATCAACAGAAGGTTCTGCTCTGTGTTTGGTGGACCAGCGCTGGTGTTGTGCACTTTGAATTCCTAGAGCATGGCAAAACCATCACATCCAAGGTGTACTCGTCCCAGTTGCAATGGGTTGCAGCTGCACTGCGTCTGAAGCAGCCAGCAATAGTCAACAGGAAAGGAGTGATCCTTCTTCAAGACAATGCTAGACCTAATACGGCGAAAGCGACCAAGGGGGTAATCAACACACTTGGTTGGGAAATTTTACATCATCCTCCTTACTCCCAGGACATTGGCCCATCCAACTTTCACTTGTTTTTGGCCATCGATAACCATTTGCGTGAGCAACAGTTCTGAAACAGAGATGATGTCACGCAGGTCATAGGACATTTTTTTGCTTCTAGGGACCAGCACTTTTACAAACGCGGGATTTATAAGCTTGTATCTTGTTGGGAACATGTAATTGAAGCTGAAGGAGCTTATTGTGCTGAATAGAACACATTTGCCAGAAATTACAGTCTTTATTTCTCACTGCAATATACGGCATGAACTTTTTTGGATATCTGGTATCCCAGCATGGAAAATAAAGTCTTACATATTCTGGTTTTTGGACTTTTAACCACCACTGTTATTTTTTAAAAGAGATTATCTACGTTTCGGAGGCTGAATCTGCCTCAGTCTTCAGGGTAGCGTGTAGTCTGTTAGATCATATAAATGGTCTATAAATGGTTGCGTTGGAGGATTATTCTTGGTGGCCTAGGCTCCACCGCATCTGTCGGTCACAAGGATCTCTATATACATAAAGTTGCCAGGTAGGGTTATCAGTGGCCCAGGCTCCACTTCGTCAGATGCAATCCGGGGCTGTCCAGTCCCCGGGGATCAAGGTGGAAACCTAACGGTGCCATGAAGACTTGATCGTGACCTTGACGTGGTGATCTGATGAAGTTGAGCCTGAGCCACTGATAATCCTACCTGGCAACTTTATGTATATAGAGGTCCTTGTGACCTACAAACGCGGTGGAGACTAGGCCACCAAGAATAATCCTCCAAGGCAGTATTTATAGACCATTTATATGATCTAACAGACTACACGCTACCCTGAAGATGGAGGCAGATTCAGCCTCCGAAACGTAGGTAAATCTCTTAAAAAAATAAGTGGTTAAAAGTTGAAAAACTAGAATGAATAAATCACCACTGATTAGCTACAAAGGAGTCTTGCATACTTTATAATTGTTTCTTCTCTGTTTAATTCTTACATTAATGGTTCACCCCACAAAGTGATCTATGTGTAAGAATACAATTTATTAATTCAAAATGTTTGTTAGGGGATATTTATGGAAATTTTAGGTCATAAATATATTATGCATATTTTCGTGAGCTACACTACAGTTTTCTAGGAGCTGTGGTGGTGTAAAGGGGTGGCTGATCTTAGGTTGTAATTTTTCCAGCCTTACCCCTACATAAAGCAGCTCTGGGGTTCACAGCCCTCATTAAATAGGTACCTGAGTGGGCGGGTAAAGGCAGCTGGAGCATGATGCTGATCAAATCCCCTTAAAAAAATGGCTGAGTTCGAGAATGTGTGGGGCCTTACCTTCACATTCCCCTATATGTGCCTTCATGGCATGGTGCAGTGTGTATGGGAACTTTACTACAGTTTTCTGAGAGTTGGAAAATGTGGCTGCTATTGTGTCGTTATTATATTTTTTTCACATTGTCTCAGTAAACAATGATCAAATCTGAGGAGTAAAGTGAATAAACAAAGAAAACAAATTCATTCTCTGCAGGAGTCTGGTTTGATCCTCCTTTTGAGGCTTCTTGCGGAGTTGTTCAGATTTAAATTTAAACTGTAGGTCTATTTCTTATTAGCCTACCATGAACATAAAGTGGGCTTGCATCAAACTTTAAAAAAAAACCTAGCCTGTTTAAAGAAGGCAACATTTTAGTCTTGAAAAATTTTTGTATATTCAAAACCCCGACAGTTGGGAGGGGTGATTGCCCTCACCATGGATCCACGCCTAATTGGGAGTGCGTCTTGCAATTTATTTTTATAAATACTTATCTGTCTTTCATATTTGGAACATTGTAAGAAAACATGATCTGTAGCTTCTTGAGGAGCTTCACATAATACTCGGGGCATTTCACTATTTTTAATTTAAGAAGGTTCATTTTGTTCCTACATATGGCAGTGTTTACACATATTTTTTAAATGAACTTCTCAGCAGAAATAATAATTCTAATTGGAACAATATAGCTGCAACATAATAGGAATGCCAATATCCTAGCAACAATAGACTGATGAATGGATTTAAATTTTTGAAATTTAATTTTTCATGAAAATTAATTTCGCAAATATTGAGGCAGGTATGTCATATGTTTTTATAAAAATGTTTTGGTATTTTACTGGTTGAATGCACAATATTAATTTTAAATCTGTAACCAGTTCTTGCATATCTACTTCCTCTAACTAAATTGTGAATTAGTTCATGTATCAATATTTGTACAAAAGGATGAACTTCTATGTATTTTTGTACTTGTGATGAGAATGAATGATTACATGAAAATAATGAAGAGAGAGACAGAGTGTAACACCCAACCCACACTCAAGTCAGGCTGAGTCTTAAGCCAAGAACCATTCGTGGCAAGGTTGAAGAGGAGAAGCCCAGATAATCATACAGTTCAATCCGTTGGCATGGGCTGAGCAGCAGGAAGGCCTGTTTGATGGAGGGAATAAGTAGGCGGTAAAGCGGATACTTTCCACATACTCTGTAAAAGAAAAAGAAAAGAGAGAATCATTTTTTTTTTGTTTTCTTCTTTCTCTCTTTCTCTTTTCTTCCCTGATCTTAATGAACTCCTTGATATATGCAGTGTATCTAATGATTGCCCCAGTTAAAAAGAAAATGATAGTCTCATCACGAATGGTACAACAATGACACAGGATCATATCACAAAGCATTTGCCAAAGGTTTATGGCTAGAGGTATATGGGGAACAGAAAACCCTCATACTTATGTTGAGCATGTTCGCACTTAATTGAAAATCAATATTTTCTGTGCTGTGTCCATAATCAAGATGTGGCCCTTTCTTTTTATTTATTTCTATCAACTATCAACAGTTAAAATTACCTGGACATTAGCCACAGCTCGAAAATGACAGTGACGATTTCATCTTTCAACAAGATGGTGCCTCACCTCACTTTCACATGGAAGTCTGGAGATTTATGAACATCCGATTGCCAAGCAGATGGATAACATGAGAGGGGAACAATGAAGAACAGCTGCTGTTGGGCTATGTGAAGGATTCTGTGTCTGTGCCATCATTACCCAGAAATCTTACTGGTCTGCAGACATGTATCACCGCTGCCATTCCTGCTATCGATGTGGATACACTGCACAGTGTGTGGGATGAACTGTGACTACACATTTGATATATGCAGGATAACAAGAGTGTTCATCTTGATCACTAACAGGGTGAACGTTTTGAGTGTGTCACCATACCTGCACATGTTCCATTTTCCTGTTTCATGTAACGTCTGCAATAAAGTTCTAGAATCAGGGAAATACTTTTGATGCAAACTGCACATCCTGATTGAGAACATGTAGAGCCTGGCCTGCTTTATACACAGGGCCGGATTGAGGTGGGTGCTATTGATGCTGCAGCATTAGGCCCATTCCTGAAATAGGCCCAGATGAAAACAGACGAGAATTTTTTGAAAGCTGAAGAGTTTTCTTTTACTATATTAACCTGAAAATAAATCTTAGAATGAAATTTGGAGCCCCAATTTCGGACACCTAGACACAGGTAGTAAAATTTTCACATTGAAAGTTATTTGTAAACAAAAATATCGATGGTATGCACCATCAGGCCCAATTTCGTCTTAATCCGGCTCTGGAGGCATTTAAGCTATCGACTACAAAACCATGAAATATCAGAAAGTCAAATTCAATGCCTTAAAAAGTGAACCGAATGTGAATTTGGACTGCAGAAAAACATAACTATTGAGCAACAGGGTGAATTTCACAGGAAAAGCAATATTAGCATGAGGCCTTGAAACAAATACTAGGCTTATATATCATTAAGTATTTGGCAGAGTATGATCTTGCATTACGGGACCTGGGGCATAAAATATTCGCGGGACATACTATATATACGTATTTCAATTTTTCCTTAGTCTGAAGTACAGGTGTCCTACAAACTCATTATGTAAACACTATTACATTTTCATTTAGTTTTCATTCTGATGTACGTCGTTACCAGGTGGGGGCACATGGCACAGTCGTTCGGATCCCACTTTAAACTGTAGGTTCAGTACCGATTAGCCTCTCTGGCCATAAAGTGGACTTACAACAACAAATCAATCAATCTGACGTTCATTATATTTAATTGCAAAAAAGGGGATGTTTAATATCATATTGTTACTTTAACTAAAAAGTAGCAATATTTAATCATATCCAATATCATAAGCGTTTTCTTTACTTTTCATTGAATTTTGACACTGTAGTGAATTTGCATTGCTTCCATAAAATAATATTTTCATATCATATTTCATTCTATAAGTAAGCAAACAATAGCCTATATGTTAAGTATTTTTGATATAAATATTTGTAACACTATCTTTATGTCGTGGCCACTTTGTTTATGATTTCAGTAATTTTGGATATATTTAAGTATCTCAAAATACGTAATACACGCATGCAGGCTATATCAATTAGTTACTTAATTGGAAGCACCAGCATCCTATAAACTCCTCCACCCACAACCTGTACTTCACTGTCGCCGTCCACACCAACCACCACAACATCCGTTTCAGCGACTGCTTCCGGCTAACGATCATCCATCTCCTACCCCAACCAGCCAACACCTCTGTTCGCAAAAGATGGGAGAGGGCATATATATCGGCCATGAGTCCAACCACTCCACCTGGCCTGAACAAGGCCACCCAGTAATGCCCACCCCTCACCCATCCTCCCTCCCAACCCATCCAACACATACACAGTTTTCGACGAGCCTGGTGACGAAACAGTGTTTTTTCATTCTACACACCGCTTCTTCTTCGATGGGGACCTGGAAACTCTGCAGGGCCCCAACTTCCGGTTCCGTCTCTTTCGTCTCACACCGATGATGCTACTAAGCTAGCGAAAATTTTGAATTTTTCCACTGTCCGGTGAGTGTTTCCTTTCTCCTTCTTTGATTTATATATATATATATATATATATGGATAACAGCAAGGAGGGCCAAAAGGGCTAAGTAAAAATCAAATAAGGTAAAAGAAAACACTCACCGGACAGTAGGAAAATTCAAAATTTTCGCTAATTTATAGCATTCCGTCTTCTGTTTCTTCTCACACCGATGATGCTATAAATTAGCGAAAATTTTGAATTTTCCTACTGTCCGGTGAGTGTTTCCTTTTACCTTATTTGATTTATATATATATATATATATATTATATTTAGGTCTAGGAATTAATTTGTGCGCCTGGACAAGAGATGGCGTAACGAGCGTATCGTCCCACAGTTCCGTGTAGCCACACATGCGTTGAAAACTCCTGTCAGCGCGCATCGTTCGTAGTATAGGGCAGTTGATTGACGCGTCAACAACAGCATTTTGTAGTCAACTGAACATGGCGCAGTTCGTGCCAGATAAAGTGTTTTTGCGGGGTGTTCTCCTTCATTACTTTAACATGCAGAAAAGCGCTACCGAAAGTCATCGTATTTTGGTGGAAGTGTATGGTGACCATGTGCTAGCTGAGCGAACGTGTCAGAAGTGGTTTGCACGGTTTAGAAGTGGTGATTTCGGCCTGGAAGACCAAGAGCGACTTGGACAGCCAAAAAAAATTGAAGACGAAGAATTGAGAGCATTGCTCGATCAGGATTCGTGTCAAATGCAGGAAGAACTTGCAGAAGCATTAGGCGTTGATCAAACAACAGTTTCCAAATGCCTCAAAGCCATGGGAATGATTCAAAAGATGTCACATTGGGTTCCACATGAATTGAAAGACAGAGACGTTGAAAGACGAAAAACCATTTGCGAATTTCTGCTTCAAAGACAGAAAAGAAAGGGTTTTTTGCATCGCATTGTTACTGGCGATGAGAAGTGGATCCATTACGAGAACCCGAAACAAAAAAAGGCCTGGGTGAAGCCAGGTGAACCAGGTCCATCACAACCGAAACGAGATATTCACTGTGCAAAGGTTATGCTGTGCATATGGTGGGATACGAAAGGTGTGGTGTACTATGAGCTGCTGCAACTGGTTGAAACTATTAATGGAGAATGTTATCGACGACAATTAGTGCGTTTGAAGCAAGCTCTGGCCAGGAAATGACCAGAATGGGATAACAGACATGATAAAGTTATTTTTCAACATAACGCAAAACCGGTCAAAACCTATTTAGAAAATGTCGGATGGGAAGTTTTACCCCACCCGCTGTATTCACCAGACGTTGCTCCTTCGGACTACTACTTGTTCGATTGCATGAATAACGATTTGATTGGACAGCGGTTCACTTCTTCAGAAGATATCGAAAAATGGGTCTCTGACTGGATTGCTTCAAAGGATGAGGACTTCTTTTGCCATGGAATCCGTAACTTGCCTGACAGATGGGCGAAAGTGGTGGCTCGCGATGGACAATATTTTTCTTAAGGTATTTATGTATTTTGTGTTTGAATTACAGCTTCAATGTGTGCGTAACAACCGCACGAATTAATTCCTAGACCAAATATATATATATATATATATATATATATATATAAAAAAATCACAGTATGTAAGTGCATCAGGCCCAATTTCATCTTAATCCGGCCCTGTTTATACACCTTTATTCCATGCTGTTAACCAGTGACTGAATCCATCATATGTACTTAGGTCCAAAATGTCTCAATTGGCTTAAAAGACATACACGATGTTTACTGTTACAGTGCCTGTACACATGGTGAATGATGGCAGAGCAAGTCCTAGAAGATGCACCATCTGAACCACAGCCACAAATGCCTCCACCCCCACAAGACCCACAACTCACCAGCCTTCAGAGACACAATAAGGAATTTGAAAATGCCGTGAGAGACATCGCACAGAGAGTCATGTTTATTGACTACTGCTACGGTACGTATAACAAGTGTTTTAGCCAAGTCACTCCTTTTTGTTTAAGATTCTGTTCCAAGTCCACTTTTTGGCTAATCGGGATTGGGTCTACAATTTAAAGTGAGATCCAAACCACTCCTCAACCAGTTATTGAACTCTAGGTCCTAGGTTCCCTTGATTGCAAGGCAACAACATTACTACAATGGAACCCCGATTTTACGTTCCCAGATTTTAAATTTTCCCACATTATATATTCAATCTTGATGGTCCCAACATAGCAAAATGTTAAAAAAAAATTCTTGATTTTATATTTTCCCACATGTTAAGTTTTTTCAGCCTAGTCCTTAAAAAAACGTAAAATTAAGGTTCTGCTGTAATATCCCATTGGGAAGGCTCTTGTTCCATTTTGTTTAATTTAACTGGACTACTACTTTGCATGTATTCAAACATTACCCAATATCATTATTCGGTAACAGTTTCATACATCGGAGACATATTTCTTCCATTTTACACAAGAAACTACTTACGGAAATGAGTTTCTCCAAGGTTTACAACGTTCGTCGAGGTATTTTCTTTCATCGTGGAATATATTTAACCAGGAAATCATGTATTTTTCAAGAGAAATATCTCACCGATGCACAATTGCCATTGCTTTCATTTGCTTGCCCTACGACAACCGGATGCTGCATATGTTTGATGACGTAAGCCCCTGTCAGTGTTTCAACCCCCCCTTTTTTTTACTATGCTTGCCTAACCTAACCTAACCTTATCGGAAATGGTTCGTGGGGCTATCCGTGAATGGAAACACTGCATGCCCACTACGGTAGTGAAGATTTGCCCACCTTATTGTGTGTTATGGAAGCGAAAAAAGGAGTCAAAGAAATTACTCTCTATGTGACAAATTGTGTTTCTTTTCATGTGAAAAGCATAATGGCACCTTGAACTATGTTCCACAATACACAATTGGTAAGTATGAACCATGCGAAACACAAAATATCCAATTTTAATGTGTCTCCGATCTACGAAACTGTTACCCATTATTCTATTATAGTTCTAACATATCAAAGACTGGTTGGGTCATGAGACTACATATCTGCCAGATGAAGTTTTAAGGACACAGTTGTTTCAGGGTCTGTACATAATACAGTAATTATTTGCAGATATAGGCTTATCAGTAAAATAGCCAACAATACTGATCTGACATTTCTATAAATAGCCTGCATCTTAGTGCAAAATTCTTCAAAGTGAATGTATCTTGTCGTAACTTTGAATGCAATGTGAGTTTTTGAAAAAAAACAACTTTTTTTTTAAAAACATAAAAATTGAAAATAGTGATCTGATATCCGTATGTAATTTTAAATATATTTCAAAATAAGGACTGCGTTGAATAGCCATATCACGATCTTATCTGAAAGGTTTTGTGATTGAGTTGTGAGTTAGACATGGGTGTTCCTTTGCAATTCATTATTAGAGGCTGGATATTGCCCAAAATGCCTATTTTGTGCATTTCCTGTCATCAGATTTGTATGCTTGCAGTATGGAAGGTTTAAGGGTAATGCAATAATTATATGTAAATTCTGTAGTGTCTGTAATTGCCTGTTAGTGCCTAAAATGCTTCAAAAGAGGGACAAAATAGAGTTTCAACTACGGAAATTGTGTTTTTGTGCCTCTTGGTTTAGATTTTCCCACAGGCGGATTCAAGGAGAATGAGAAGGTGCTCCACCTCCTTTTGATGACTAGAACTTAAACAATACATGTGAATAATAGTCAATCTCCTGTCTAACGGTATCTTAACCTTTACTCTGCTGAGGGTGTCGTCAGAAAGTAACCCCAGTTTCGCAGAGGCCCTTGGTGCGAATTTTAAATTCATACACTTATTTGACAAAAAAATGTTATAACTCTTAGACTATTTGACCAATCTACTTCGGGTAACTTTTGTTTTGCAGTTAAAACATAAGGGCATGCAACCGTGCAGAAATAAAAACGCCAAAGCCAATTAGAGGGGTTGGGTGGGCCGCAGTCCCCAACTTTCAATAAAAATAAAAATGGGGAGTTCGTTTAACACATTCGATAATGTAATGCACCCAGGAACATGAAATGACTTTCATTCGGTTGAGAAAGGACCATTCTTTGAAAATAAGGCTAAAGTTTGCGTGCCCTTCCCAAAATAGCAGGGGAAGAGGGGGCAAACTCCCAATTTTTTATGATTTTCTTCATTGAAAGTTGGGGGCCGCAGCCCACCCAACCCCTCTTATTGGCTTTGGCATTTTGATTTCTGCACGGTTGCATGCCCTGATGTTTTAGCTGCAAGATAAAAGTTACCCAAAGTAGATTGGTCATATAGTCTAAGAGTTATAACATTTTTTTGTCAAATAAGTGTACAAATTTAAAATTCCCACCAACTTCCATACGTAACTTCGGAGTCGGGGGAGGGGGTGCATCCACATGACGTGCCAAAGTTTCGTTTAACACACTGTAAGTGTTTCCAACCTAACAGAAATGTATCAAGATAATAAAAAAACAGGAATTTTGCAATCAGCTGCATGGTCGATTTTTGAACCAAATTACGAGTAGCACCTTATATTCGATGGTCGAAAAATCAACCAAAATACGAGTAAAGGTTAAATGTGCATAGTAAGGGGTCTAATGCAGGGCACATACAGCTGAGAGCAGCTGCTAAAACTAATGGCTAAGAGCTCTAAACCTGGTCCTGCTAGCCTAACCACATATGCATAATTTGAATGGAGTGGAATTGTTTCAATCCAAAACACAGACAGGAAAATTAACGGATCCGTATGCTAGGCATGTCACTTAAATGTGACATGTGCATGTGCTTTGATTGTTGCAACAGTTGGACCAGTGTTGACACGTCTGTAAAAGGTAAAAAAAAAAAGGTAAAGTGCTCCCCTGTGCTTAGCAACATGCCATGAAGGCATATAGGGGGTGTGGGGGTAACGCCCCACACTTTCTTGATCCGATCATGAGTGGGGGTGATGTGATCAGCATCATGCCCCTGACCGCCTTTACTCCCCAGGGTTTCCCCCTGGTACCCATGTCATTCGACGCTGGGTGGGTGCCAGGGCCGCTTCCAACGTTAGAAAAGTTCCCGGATTTGAACCGGCCAGGGATCGAACCCGGGACCTTGAGCATGGTAGTCAGACGTGTTACAGACTGAGCCACTGCGGCCACTTGACACGTCTGTGGATTTATCTATTTCATTAGTCTTGTAATGACTTCAAGGATAATTAATATTTTTATATATTTTTTTTATCCTAGATTGCTTTCCACTGAATAAAATCAAGATGCATAAGTATTACCAATCAAATTGCCCACCACAAAGTTCATGAACTTTATTTTGCGCAATGAGAGCTTCTAGAATTAAAACAAACTTACAAGCTGCTGGTAATGTATGCAGCAGTATATTTAAAAGTTCTATAAAAAACACGTAGGTTGCAAGAGAAAAACTGTTGAAAATAGCAATGGACAATTGCCCAGAAATACTTGTGCATCCCACTGTACATCACTTTTTTGCAAAACACACACAAATAAATACAGAGGCAGAATAGAAGCAAGATTGCATGTACAGTGAAACCCCGATTTTGCATTTTCACGTATTATACGCATACATTCAATTTGATGGATTTAACATAGCAAAATGTAATAAAATTTTCTGGCATGTTAAGTTTTTCCAACTTTAGCCAGATAATTAGTGCTCTCAACTTTGCTGCTAGTGGCTCTGGGTGCAATCCCTGGTGAGAGCTGTAAATGCCAGTGTAACCCAGAGTCTTGAGGAGATTGGGGTAAGGTAGGGATGTGCCGAAGCCGATTACAGATGTATGAAAATCGGCAGAAATTGACATATCGGCATCGGCAAAAATCCGATATTTAAACCGGTACAGATTATACTAGAGTTTTACCTTCTAATAAGTTTTATATTCTAGTTTTGTAAGATTTATTGACAACTAGGTTATGATTCATCATTATTGTAGAGTTTTTATAATAAAATTATTGCAAACTCTCATTCAGAGGATCAACTCAAAATCGAAAATAAAATAGTACATTGCTGAACCAGGATCTGCTGTTGTATTGGAAATTCAAAAATGAGTATTCAAACCTGAAGCAAGTGCTGAGAAAATACTTGGGCATACCTGCTGCATCAGTATTCAGTGATAATGAACAGATTTGCGATAAGAGAAGAAGTAGGTTACTTCCTGAAGTGATTCCAAAACTCATGTTTCTGAAGTTGAATCTGGCAGCAGTACATTGCCAACATTAAGAACAGGAATTCATTTTGCATTTCAAAGAACTGCTTGTGTACTAATGTTAAATCTCTTGAGAATCCATGTCCTTAAAGGTTCACATAACCACCATTTGTAGATGCAAATGTACATTCGCATCTCTTGAGAATATATATGTATATACATATGATATGCAATATAAATGTACATAGCAAATTTATTTTTGTCATGCTGAAAATAACATCCCATTTGTGTTTAATAATCTTATGTATCGGAATCGGTTAAATATCGGCATCGGTATCGGTTCCAAAAATTATCGGTGAGTACATCGGCATCGGTAAATTTTCAGCTTCGTCACATCCCTAGGGTAAGGTAAAGTTCCCTGTGCTTATAGCACTGTGCCATGAAGGCACATTTAGGTGATGTGGAGGTAGGGCCTCACACATTCTCGATGTCGGCCATTTTGGAGGTGATGTGATCAGAACCACAATCCCACACTTTGTGTGGGAACAAGGCTGAAAAAATTCCGACCTTGGAACACCCACCTCAGGAATCGAACCAGGGTTTCCCACATGGCAGTCAGATGCCGTACCAACTAGACCATAACTTGAGGACAATTTAGGAGCTACTTGAAAAAAAAAATTGCAGGCTCCACTCTCAAAAGCCAGAGAAACAGTGGAATTCAATATGCTGACCACGCGTCACCCAATGAAAAAATCACTTGGCAGGCGGTCAGTGTGTGTAGTTATAATTCAGCATCAATTTCCATACTACTTGGTTGCAAATTTTACATTTTCACTTTTATTTATTCAGACCGAGCTAAGTGTGCCGAGTGGGTACGCAGGCTTGCAGTGATTCCAAATGACACACCAAGCTCCGCAAAGCTTAGAAACGACTACATCCAAATGCTGCGCATCATGGTGAGAAATGGAAGATTATTTAGCATCTTTGCCAAGCCTCCGCCAACACAACAAATCCCACCGCTGCCTGAGATGCTGGTAAGTTTAATTTCTTCCGTTCACAGTTATAATAAATAAACTCTGTTGTAAGTTGTACTTCTATATTTCTACACTACGTAGTACCTCTTCTAGAAATCCAGTTCTAAATTACAATACACATAATTCTAGATTAGTATTGCGCATCCTTTTTTTAGGGAAATGAACTACAATCAAGGATCCCAAGTTTGCCTCGAAGCGGACCCATAGCTCCAGCTATCTGTCGCCGCTCACCAGATGGGAGGGCATACGTCTCGGCTAAGCCAATCCCTGGTGCAGGAGTATTCTGCTATATGTGTGTATCCCCAGATCCAACAGAAGGAAACCAAAACGTGTAAATCTCTCTGCTTTTTAAACCATAAAAAGTCTATACTGTTTGATGACTGTACCTGGCCAAGAATTAAACTTTTTTTTCAGCCTGAATGCGGAGATCACTAGTATTACTACTGTAGTAGACATTCCTATGAACTCTTCACTTAAATAAATACTTTCAATCTAGTAGTGGTGATGATTTTGTTCTTTAGCAAATAATTTGTGTGCTTATTAAAATGTGTTTATTCATGTAACATACAGGGCGAGTTTCAAATGCTGGACAGATCCAAGGTAGCATGTGTGAATCAACATAATGCAAAAGTTCATGTAGTTTTTTTGACCATGTCCACTAAACAATGAACCGGGAGTTAACTATGCAGCCTAGGGCTGAGCCGGTAACAATCTGCCATGGGGGCCAGCTATCTACGTTAGACTTTCAACTGGAAATCGTAGAAGCTAAGTTCAACATGAACATAGCACCAGGCCATGAAGGCCCATTTAGGGGATGTGGCAATTTTGGAGGTGATGTGATCAGCACCATGATCTGGCCACCTTTACCCCCCCAGAGTTGCCCACCATACCCCAGTACCCATTGATTTGAGGCTGGGTGAGTCCAAGAGCTGCTTTACGCAGGAACAGGCTGAAAAAATTCCACCCCAGGAATTGAACCCCTTTCGACTAGCCTTACGGAGCCAGTAGAAGCTATCTAACGTTATTTATTCAGGAGATGAAAGGTCAAAAAATCAATTAGCAATGCCATTGGAATATTTACTTGGTATTTATTGATTGTGACATTTCATTAATTTTGATTACATAGAGCAGATTTACAGAAAAATGCAAAGATTTGCTTTCAGCTAAAACTTTAAAAAATGTAATAAAGAAAGTGTATACACATACATTTACAAGTAAGCAAAGAACTTTCATTACAAATCCAATATCTCCCAACTGTGCGAAATAACTGTTACTGTTTTCTAAGCATCAATAGTTATAAAGATGTCAATATTAACTAGTCACGTAATGATTAAAAATAAAATATATTAATCTCACATATACCTTCTAACATTTGAAGTGTACCAATGGGGATCAAGCAAACCTGCTAACTTGGATATCATAATGAAAATCAACTCTCATGCATTTAAATAATATAATATGTACGTATTGATGTCAAAGACTATTCACAGAAGAGAGATAATTGACAAGGTATTTGGCCGTTTTAGTCCAGCTCCGATGCTGTAAACCTTAATGAGAGAAAATGTTTGCATATAAAACAGAATCCTAAGTAGAATGTTTCACTCAGCTTCTTTACAAACATAATTCTTCTATCAGGATGCAATGCAGGTGTTGGCTGTTACAATGTTTTTAATGTACGGAATAAAGCAACTTAACAGCCAACATGTAAACATGGACAATTCAAGCAGTTACCAGAGCCCAGCTAATAGTTAAGAAATCTGATCAATAATGATTCATCCTAGTGTTAAGTATGTTACATGTGGCATAGACAGGGTGAAGGAAGAAGGAACTTGCATGAAAGGCACATTCTTACACGACACAGGTTACAAAACATGAGAATGGTTGGCGTTGATTCATGCACAACCGATTCTGTTCAACCTTAATTTCATGAAACTTTACAAAAGAAACGTTCAGTCACCTGCAGATGCCACGGCAACAAGAACTGAACTACTTATTTACAGATGCCTGGTCGCGTTTCAAAGTAACAAGCAGTATCAAATCGCACTGATGATGCTTAGAAAACCCTTTCCCCCTTTGATACTGGAAAATAATGTACCCAAGTCAAATTACTACAGCAGAATTAAAATATCACATGCTCTGCTTTTTACATAAGAAAAATAACGGAACAAGCATGTATTAATACCTATCGGACTGTACTAGTCAAAACTTATCAACTCCGCAGTTTGCTCACTCCCCGGCTGCTGGTTCTGTTGCGGTTGGCCTGGCATCATACCTCCCTGCTGCGGTGGGAACTGCGGATGGAGACCTGGTCCCGGAATAGGCGGTGCGCCTGGAGGAACGTGGCCTGGCATGGGACCAAGCATGGGTCCGCTTGGTTGGTTCGGCACGGGAGGTTGGCCACCCTGTCCAGGAGGAGGGGGTCCCGGCATGTGGCCTGGCTGATTGGGAGGTGGTCCCAGTGGCATGGGTCCAGGTACCTGGGACCCTGGCTGCGAACCTCCTTGCATTGGCGGTATGTGTGGGGGTCCTCCTGGCATTGGCCCAGGGGCTGGAGGGGGGCCTGGCATGGGACCACCTGGCATCACTGGTTGACTAGGTGGAGGCTGAACAGAACCGGGAATGCCTGTAAATAAAATTAAACTCATTAAAGGGGGCATTCCCCAGAAAGTATTCAATCTGGAAATTATGTGTTTTTTAATTGCATTAAGATTTAAATGTTTGTGAATGAATACAATTTGCATATTTTACCAACAAAAATTATTAGCGTCTATAGCCTATATGCTTCACAGACAAATGAAGTCAAAACTTTGCTACCGTTTTAAAGCATCATGCACGTAACACATTTCCGTTAATGCTTTTCATGCATTCAGGTTATATCATCAAACTCAAGTTTTTTACCATTTGTTAGCAGATGTCGCAAAGTACTTCACAATTCTATGAATCACTTCATCATAATTTTAATTCAATTGCATGTCTAGAACCTTACATTTTGTGTGTGAATGTTACACACATAACGCTGGAATGCTCAATGGTAATGTTTCATATTTCGGAAATGAGAAACGCAGTAGTAGATAAATGCAGACACATTAGTACTCACTTTTCCGCGAAACTGATTTTTCGTAGTTGTATTAATTTCAGGGGCCACTGCCACCATCCTCGTTGGAACTTCTTGCACTGTTGCTTGGCATGCTTCTCTTGTTTTTAGTTCTCTGGCTGCTGCTAGGTGCACTCTTGTCAACTGTCCATCTGCATCCGTTTCGTCTGCTATCGTCCGGTGTAACAGTGCACCTAGCACCAGCCACAGAACTAAAAACAAGAGAAGCATGCCAAGCAACAGAGCAACAAGTTCCGAGGATTGTGGCAGTGGGCAATGAAATTAATAGAACTATGAAAAAACAGTTTTGCGGAAAAAGTGAGTATTAGTGTGTCTGTATTTAATGGTAATGATATTAGTCTACTATTTGTTATCATTCGGCCAGGCTATGAAAATGAAAACTTTCTTCTTGTATTAGCGTTTCCTGCCTCCTCCTTATTTATATTTGAATATACATACATAAAACAGACTTACTATATAATGGGGCTCACTGAATATTACTAACAAGCAAAACAACAAGCACTATGACTATTATAATATTGATTTTGTCAACCCAAACCACCGCTGCCAGACTCAATTTGAATTTTTAACCATTCCATGTTACCTTGTTTTCCCATCACACTAAAAAAAATAAGATTTTCTAACCTGGTACAGTATAGCGGGGATACTCGTGGAAAGGAGGCCCAGATGGGATGGTTGTAACAGGAGGGCCCGATGGTGGAAATGGACCAGTGCCTGGAGGCATCATCGGAGGTGGATATTGTCCATGCACCGGAGAACTTTCCGTTACAGGAAAATTCTGCTGGGGACCTAAAAGAAAACAATAATACGGTAAAGAAAATGTTTGTGGTCATACAAGGTCTGTCCAAACAAGAAACCAAACTTTCAAATTAGGATGTCATGGTGCTGCACAGTGGGATTCTCCAGAGGTCATTCTTGCTTTTTGCATCGCTCCACAGCAGTGGTAGTCAACCATCGTGAAACCACAGCTCGGTAAATTCCTTTTTAAAAAGTCAATGCCACAATCCCAGCAATTTCACTCGTAAACACCTTTCTATTTCTTTTAACGTTATACATGAATTAATATGCACCCTTGAAATTAAATATTAATAAATAAATTAAGGTTGATTGATTCATTGAGTTGATGTTTTAAGTCCACTTTATGCACAGTAAGGCTAATCGGGACTGGACCTATAGTTTTAAAGTGGGATCCGAACCACTATGTGCCTCCAAAATAAATTAAGGCATAAAGAGTAATAGTTCAATTTTGTGAAAGCTTGATGAAAATATAAATTAGGTTGAAATTAGTTGTCAACCACTAGATCTATGATATATTGTAGTTTCCTCAGGACAACATCACTAAATACAGTTGGTAAGTGCTGATCTTCATGAGAATGTTGCATTTTGAACACTGAAAAATTGAAATTTATTTGAATATTTCAACTACAAAATATTTGTTAATGAAAACTGCTGCAAAATATAAAATAAATTTCAGGAAAACCTCTTGGGATCTAGTACAATCAATGGCCATGTCATGGCCCAGTGGTTGAGAAACACTTCATACTGCTTTAGAGAGTTTCATTACCATTCTGCAAGCATTTAAATCTCGGGAGATGACACTTCAGTGGATTGGGCCAAACCAAAAGTGAAATCAACCATCGTGTGTGCCACCTCTCTTTGAGTATCACTCTTCTCTCATTGTGGCATGTTCTATTCCTGGAACCACAGGTACAAGTGTGTCCAGGTGTTTTTTTTTTTTTTTTTTTTTTTTTTCGTCGTCGTCGGGTCCACAGAATTCCAACTTGGTTCCTTCATCATGCAGGAAATATGTCTATCTGTATCTCAACAAGTACGATCATAAAGCCACAAACGTGATTAAACAGTAAAGGGACACAGAGATGGACTTTATGCCAAAGATGCTCACATGCTTTGTCACAAATATATTTTTGGAATCTCATCCCCTCAAGGGCACTGAGATAGGTTGGTTTGTTTTTTGTAAATTTCATTTTTAAAAAGTAATGTTATCACCTATTCAGGTGCAATTTAGTATTTTTTTTTTCTTAGTAATACGTAATACAGTTTGGAAATATTTTTCTTATGTTAACACTAGACCAGTGAAGTCGATAAAGGACACCATAAAAATTAATATTTAGAGTACAAAGGGATAGGAGTTCTCATCTGTTTCATAACCTCACCCCTACTGTCATTGTTGTAAATTATCTCATTCTAGGGACTATAGTGACAGTAAATTGATGTAAAATAATTAGTTAAATCACAAAAAGGGGAAGCTTACAATTTCAACACACTCAAAACAAATGTGGAGAATATCTATTAGTAATTTTGGATCTTGAAATATTCTTACAAAAGATATATGGTAAAACATCTAAAATTAAAAGTTGCAAAATGTAACAGTTGTTTTAATATCCATGCTTCTGCGACTCTTAGACCTTGACATTTCTCCACATGTAGTAAAATTTAATAGTACACAGTGTACTATGGGGAAGAGAGGTTGACATTTGAATACAATGAACATGGAATATATGTCAATAACTAAAATATGCAAATATGTACTAAAAGCTAATAATGTAAAAATTTGGAAAATAATTTAAAAATATCATTTGTCAAGTTCAGATACCACGATTCGCAAAGATAATACACAATAACATTGATTTAGCATGTGTGTGTGTGTTTGAAGACATGTGATTACATATAAATTAGGGATGGGACCGATTAATCGGCACTCTATTGGTATCGGCCGATATAGGCATATCGGTGTATCGGTAAAATTACCGATTACTTTACCGATCCGTTATATTGATAAATATCTTATAATTTAGTGCAAAATTATGCCATTTTGTTGTAATTTTTATGGATAATCTCCATGTCCTACTTTCTAAGAAAATAAATGTCTAAATATTAAACTTCTTTTGCACTGCAGTCACCTGGAAATGCACATTTATTAAGGAGGTCAATGAACATATCAGATTCTTCACAGACCATATCAAATTTTATATTGGATTGGTAGAATATTGGTTATCGGTAAATTTTATATCGGTACTTTATTGGTATCGGCCAAAATTTCATATCGGCCCATCCCTAATATAAATCCTTTCCCTGTTTATAAGGTTATCAGCAAATAACAAAACACAAGTTCCTTGGTGAAATATCTCACCTGGGGGCCTGAATGCTGGTCCGTAGGGGGGCATTTTCCCCATTAGGTACTGCTGCTTCTGCTGCTCCTGCCTCATCTTCATCTCTCTCTCTTGCTCTTGTATTCTCTGCAGTGCAAGCTGCCGTTGGTACTAGAGGGATAAGAAATAAACCAAAGTGAAGCAAACAATGCATACGGAAAGAGCACTGTCACTGTTTCCACTCCCTGTTACTAAATAAGATTTCATAAAAAGGACCCATAATTAAGCAGATTTAATCACCAATAGCATTCTGGAGTTGATGGGAGATTCCCACAGGCAAAAATAAATTTATTCACCTGGAGACGAGAAAAGAGGTGCTCTCTCGAAACGTAGTGTTAGAATAAGTATAGATACAAGCACTAGACAATGGATAGGTGCATGCATATTTCGTTTTTGACGAAAACACGAAATGTGAAATTATGCGAAATGAACTGCAAAATATGAAATAGACTCTTAACACAAAATTTAGAGTTTATTTAGAGACGCGACACTTTCTGAAGTTTGATTTATCCTGAGTGTTATGCAATTCACAGAAAAATGATTAATTTTGCTGTAAATATTTGAGAAGCAAGAATGGACCCGTTTATACAGGAATAAATTTAATACTCTGGTAAGTACATGAATGTGCTATTAGAAGGGTTATGTTTATTTTGTAATAAGTGTAATTTTTAAATCAAATTTTGGATCATGTTCACAATTTTAAAACCAAAATGTCATTTTATATATTGCTTTTGATCAGATTTTTTCACCGCTATAACACTGATATTTTACTTTTTTTATTTACCAAAAATATGTGCCTCTAACAATGGATAATGTACGACAGTTAACATTGCATCCTAAGATTCAGAGATTTATTAAATTTTTACTGCTATAACATTTGCAGATAGCAAAATTCTATGTTTAAACAATTGATTCGTGCAATACTGATATCTCTACCTGCAAATACTCCTGCTTCTTCTGCCTCATAATTCCCAGCTTGTGTTGCATCTGCATCTGCCGCTGCCTCTCTGCCTCCTCTGCTTGCCGCCGCAGTTTCTCTCTGTGCTCCTCGCGAAGGGCATCCAGGGCTGCTCTCGCATCTTTCACTTGGGCCAGTTTGTCCTGAAGCCCTTCATAATATACTGAAAATGCAAAAAATACCAACTGAATCATAAGACGACTTCATATTTACTGGAATATATTCTACTATACTTTGAAGAAGATCAAGTAACCCTTCCACCAAAGTAATAAACAAAAAAAAAAAAAAAAAAAAAAAAAACAGTCACTCTTTGCTGACAGTACCCATATATTAAAAAATAACGCACCTCTCAAATCATCCTGTTGCTGTATATACCTCAGCAACTGAGAATGCAGAGCTGTGATGTTCATGAAGAGGGTCTGCACCGAACTGTCGTTGTCAATGCTTCTGCCTCTGCTGGAGTTGGACTTCATCCTGTTCACAAATATCTCCACCTGGCTCCTAAGGGTGGACACAAAATCATCGATCTCACTGTTCTCCCCGTTTTGCTGTTTCTGGAAGGGAAGAGTTCAATTAGCATCGTTTTTAGAACCACAATGACGCTGGATAACGACAAAGCAAATGAAAGGGAAAACACAAAGAATCCTTCAAATCTAGTGTTTCTGATGAATATAATAGAGGAATCAGGTTATTTTTCATATTTTATCATTTAATTCAAAGAATAACTAATTCAACCATTTTCAAAGTTCCAAAAATTACAGTTTTATGTGAAAACACGCAAAATGAACTTTATGACTAAAATTTCCACTTAAGCTTATGTGTGTAAAATCAACAAAAGAGAACAACTATGGACTTCAGATGCAAAATAATGTAATACACTTATTTTTAGTGTTTTTTTGTTATCTGTGACGTTTCATCCTGGTTTCCCAGAACGTTTTCAAGCTTACACCAAGATACACACAGAACACACAACCTCATAGATATAAACACAACACAAAAACATAATGAAAGAGGGTTGTGCTAGATATTCTCTCATCTGGTGGATCAAGTAGTCTCTCCCCAAGGATATAATTATTAACAACAATAATAATAATAATAATAATAATAATAATATGTTTGGAATAAAATTAGTTTATTTGTATTAATCTATAATAGTTGTAACAATGATGATAATTATTTTTGTTATTATTTCTACTATTCAAGTTTTATCAATTGCCTGGCCCCCTACAAAAATGGCTGCCTATTTTTATTAGTATGGCTATAGTTAAAAGTGTTGGATAGAAGCCACAGAAACAGTGCTTACACATACATTGTTGCGAAAAGTCCATAAATAACAGTATTGTGGCTCTCTCTCTCTCTGACGTTTTTGTTTTCATTTGTTCATATGTAATGGTTCCTTCCATGGGCGTATATATAGTTCACGTAAGGGGAGGGGGGGGGGTCAACTTTTGGTATGAATAGGGTTGCTTTATTTCATAAGTGAAACTCCAGGGCACTGTTGACCGGAAGCTTGTTGGGGAGCAGGTGGGGGGGTTTGCTGGACCCAACAAAGTTGCGTAAGTAGTCACGAAGACACGCTACTTAGTGCTGATACTTTTCTGTTCATCTTGTGTCAAACAACTTGAGAATGTTACGATGTTTACCTAGTTTTCTTGCACTGCGTTTTAAAAAAAACAAATTTCTTTAAGATGACTTGAGGAAAAAAATGATAACTGATTTGACAGTCCCAATGTAGTTTCATATTGCAGAAATTCCGAAACTTTCACGAAATTGCAGACATTTGGTTTGCTGTCCCATCTGGTGCGTGGAATTACGTAATTTCCTTCCATCCGTATCTCGTCCTATACATCGAGTTTAGGAAAATAAAATAAGTCCGAAGAAATTTTTATGAACAAGTGGATAGAAAAGGTAATCTGGTAATTTTACTGAACCAAAAGGAAGGGGGGGGGGGGGTTGTCCCGTTGACCCCCCTAAATCCGGACATGGTTCCTTCTATGAGTCAAAACCCTTCTCTATAATGGTCACATTCATTTATTTAATAGGAATAGACCGATATGAAATTTTGGCAGAGACCGATAAAGTACCGATATAAAATTCACTGATACTGATAACCGATATTCTACAGATTTAATATAAAATTCCAAATCGACCTTGAAGAACCTGAATGGTTCATTGACCTCATTAATAAATGTTTTCAGGTGACTGTAATGCAAACAATTTTGCATACAGTGGAACCTCGATTTTACGTTTTTCAGGGGACCAAGCTAAAAAAACTAAAAATGCGGGAAAATGTAAAATCAGGGGAAATTTCATAACATTTTGCTATGTTGGGACCATCAAGCTTGAATGTTATAAAGTAGGGCACGGAGATTATCCATAAAAATTAAACAAAGTGGCAGAATATAGCACTCAATTGTAGATATTTATAGATATATTGGATCAGTAAAATAATCTGTAATTTTACTGATAAACCAATACGTCTATATTGGCCAATACCAACAGAGTACCATCCCATCCATATCATATAATATCATATCAGCACACTATTGGCTGTATTTCAAAATAAACACATTACACAAATCAGACACTTGTTGAGCATTGCTTCTCCAAAACTCAGCTGTGATAAAATCTTATGTAGTTTTGTGGAGAATAAGAACACAGAGGGAATGTTGTTTTAATATACAAATTAAATTTCACAAAATGAACATTGTAGTAACAAGGCAATAACAAAGAATTTCCTCAGAAAGCACCTAACATGCATATTTTAATTGCTACATTGATAGAGGCAAGTAAGCTACAAGAGTGATATGTTGTAAATTACAGAATCAAGAAAAAGAAGGGAATTAGCTATAATTTTCATATCTGCATGAAATAACTTATGAGAAGCTATGAAAAACCCATTAACTAGGGTTTCAAACTTATCGAATTTGCTAGTGCCGATGAACATTAAAATATGTGAAGTGACAAATAAGCTTATCACATGCTGGTGAAAAACACAAGACAACCACATCCAAGACAAGAATATAACAGCATAAGTAAGAAGTTTCCTGGGTTTACATGCTGGCAAGTGCAAAGGGAAGGAGGAGTCCTTGGCAAGAGGAACAGAAAACATTCTTTGACACACAAACTTACCAAAGAATTGGTCCATTCATCAATTTTATGATCAAGTGACAAAGATCTCTCTTCATTTTGTGCATTTTTGTCAGCCTGAAAATGTAAATATACACTCAACGGGTGGAAAAGTGAGCATGAAAGTCATACAACTGATGATTTATCATCATTAGTACTAGAATACTGCATGCTGTATTCTAAATAACATTGCACACAAAGCATTAGTCACAAACATGCTGCTCTACATAATAGCTTCAACTTCTGGACAAAAATTTACTCCTATTTTCAGAGCATATTTTCCTTATATAATCAGAATCTAACACTCTCCACATTCGGGCAGAACTGAAACAATCAGGCAACAAGAGTGCAGAAACCAGTGTTTCCAACTTTGATACTTGACGGAATTATATGCAGACACTACAAGTCATCAGTGTTGTAAAGCTGTTAAAACTTCAAACTCTTCAGGAACGCCGTTGAACATGTGAACATATGTTAATGTAACAAAAGTATGGACATGAAACTGATAAACATTAATAAAGAAATATTACATTACACTACTGCATGACAGTTAGAGAACCATTTGTATGTATGAATCAAAAATTTAAGGTTATCTTCAAGTACTCTTTCACAAGAAGCAGATCTTTTATAAATTAAATTTATATGATCATACTCAGAGTCAAATTCACACATCCAATGCCATTGACAAAACAATACTATTCTCCCGTTAAAAATAAGTATTAGGAGCAAGGGTGCCTGCAGGGAGGGGCCGCGGGGGTTCTTGCCCCCCCCCTGATTACTGGAAAAAGTTCATGTAATTCAAACGGTGAAATTGTAGCGATATTTTATAAAAAATGTTTTCTGTGACTTAAAGACCGTAAATTACAGCAACTACTACTACTATTATTATTATAAGTAGTAGGGTTAAATTTAACTTAGTCTATTTGACACTGATCATCTAACTATAAAAAAAGGATTAATGTTATGCAAATTGGATATACAGGGTGGCTCATATTGTATCTACCAATATGAGTTGGCAAACCTGTCAGAATGCATGCTCCATTGCTTAGGCAGATGGAAGTCTGGCAATTAGTCTGCCATGGAACATTGACCAGTTCAGACATGAATCGTGACAGTGGAGGCGTTCATTCGAACGGATTCTTTCAAGGAACGCAGAAGGTACTGCACTGAGAAGCATCAGGACGCCAGAGAATATGCCTCCTCTGACCTGGAGACTTTTGTTTCTGCACGCTGTCATTGGCTTTCTATTGTCTGACCCATTGTATCATGTAGTGACACTCTGGCATGGGTTGATGGAGACTAACTGGATCATCGTCCCAGTTCCTGCTGCGTCTCTTGAATGGAACCCGTTCAGATGAACGAGTCCACTGCCACGATTCATGTCTGAACAGGTGAACATTCCATGTCAGACTGATTGCCAGACTTGCAGCTGCCGAACCATGGGAGACTTCTGCGCATGTGCACCTGCATTCTGACAGGGTTGTCAACTTATATTGGTAGATACAATATGTGCCACCCTGTAGATAAGCAGAATATGGAAATTACAAATGAAAGTAATTAAAAAAAAAAAAAACGTAAGTAGTAGTAAAAAAAAAAGGTAAAGGTAAAGTGCTCCCCTGTGCTTAGCACCACGCCATGAAGGCATATAGGTGGTGTGCGGGTAACGCCCCACACTATCTTGATCCGGTCATGAGTGGGGATGATGTGATCAGCATCACGCCCCTGACCACCTTTACCCCCCAGGGTTTCCCTCAGGTACCCATGTCATTCGACGCTGGGTGGGCGCCGGGCCGCTTCCTACGTTAGAAAAGTTCCCGGATTTGAACCGGCCGGGGATCGAACCCAAGGCCTTGAGCATGGTAGTCAGACACGTTACCGACTGAGCCACCGCAGTAGTAGTAGTGGTAACAATAAAAGCAATAATAATAATAATAATAATAATAAAAGTTTCTACGACCCTGCCCCCAAGAAAAATCCTGTGGGCACCTTAGTCATTTTAACATGTACAAAGTTGAAATAATGCAATTTCTTCAGCACTTTGATGCACTTCACACATTATTTTCTGTTTACAAGAAGCATATCGAGAAAAAATACACAATTCCAGCCACAACAATTAGTGTCTTAATTATTATTACAAATAATATAATTCTACTACGACTGTATGTATAGGGATAAATCAAATATTAATAAAGGAATTTAAAAGTTATTTGCACGTATTTGAACGTCAGGAATTCACTTTTAGAAAATCACACACATCCAGTGTTGAAATTTTGTGAAAATCAGTATTAAGTTTAAAGGTACATTAAAATTAATTAATATTCTATTATCTCTATGGTTACACAGAGAATTTTCAAAATAGTTTTCAGTACATAAAAATGTATTGATGCTTCCTGTTAGTACTTTCATGATATTTAATTTATGTAGAATTTAACAAAAAAGTATCTGACTAGGAAGTGACATCTATTTAAACCATGAAAAATACAGTGAAAAAATAACACTTAACTGTTAAAGATGAAAATGGAAATTCCACATGGCTAATAATCATGTACTGAAATTTATGTACAATTTCTCTCAAGTGTCCTGATGATGGAAATAGGTTGTGCTATAAATATTTCAGGGAATTAAAATATATGTATACTTAAAGTTCAGTGTTTCTGCTTTGCGAACTGGATGTTTTCTTTTTTTTAATTAATTTCATTCAAAGGCCCACTGCCTTCATCAACTGAGGATACGGTATCTTGGATGGAGATGGTAGTCTGTCACTGCCTTGTTTGTTCCTGGGTGGTAGTAGTTCCATTTTCTCCCACCTGGCAGCACTGGTGCATGTTTCTTAGTTTGCGTTAGAAACACTCAACTTTACGTATGCAATACTACAACTGAGTATACCGCATACACCATAAAATATGTGTGTGCAACACATATTTTCTTCTTATTCGTATTAACATTATGTTGACATCATTTCAGAAGGAATAAATTTAAAATGTATAACTTACTGGCCGAATAGAGTAAGATAGCGTAGGGAGTGTGGCTGGAGCACTCGGCTGACTAGGAGGTGGGCTGATGGTCCTCTCTTTCATTTTCTGCTTGTCACGGTCTTCAGCTTGCCTCTGTTCCCAGTAAGTCCTGTTTAAGTAGCGGGCTAGTTCCGGATCCATTTCTTCATCTTGCTGCGTTGGACTTGTTTCCTGAAACCAAAAGTTCAAGAGTTGGCAATTAATTCATCAAATGAAGGGAAAAATATCTTTGAAATTAGAACTGGGCTGATACCACTTTGTATCGATACCGACACTCCTACAGATTCTCACGGATACTGATAGCAATGCTTGAAATTGTAGTAATTCAAGGTTGTTCAAAATATTGATTAATATTAGTGTGTATATTACTATTTACAATTATAAGCATCAATTTATCAGTTTTGCTTCAAAATATTGAAGAATTACGTCAGAATATTAAAATACCTCTTCTGTAATCACAAAATTGAGTTTTGCCACACAATACTGGTGTAGTATAGTGGGATATTGGAATTTTTCTTAATTCTCAGGATAATTAGACACTGAAAATGCCAGGTGGCATTTATATGAACCTTGCAAAATACCAGAAAAGTATAGGCCACTATAAGTGAATAAATTTCATCAATATCAGTGATTTCAGTAAAAAAGGTAAAGTGTTCCCCTGTGCTTAGAACCACGCCATGAAGGCGTATAGGAGGTGTGGGGGTAACGCCCCACACTTTCTTGATCCGGTCGTGAGTAGGGGTGATGTGATCAGCCCCATGCCCCTGACCACCTTTACCCCCCCCCCCCCCCCCAGGGTTTCCCCCAGGTACCCATCAGTGGTTTCAGTACTGGAAAGTATTGGTTATTTGGAGGTCAAGACTTCTTATGAATGCCCCAACCTTAATCCCCTAAACAAAACAAACTTCAAGTCTCTACCACAGTTCTCTTACTAGAACTTTTTTGCACATATCTGCACATTTGAAAAGCACTCGTGCCTTAAAATTCAAATTTACATTTTCTAAAAAAAAAAAAAAAAAAAAAAAAGGTTTTTGACAAATATCCAATACTGTTATGTTATTGTGTTGTAATTCACGTATGTTATACAGAATGATCCATTGAAGTGTAGACCACCGCGACTGTGTTTGCGTTATTGGCAAGCAAGGCTCTCTCAGCCTTATGTCGGCACTGTAGACTGTCCGTGAATCAAGCGAGCAAGTTTCCGTAACTATTTAAAGATTGATTTATTTTCTTGCCAATTTATGAAACAAGGTGCTGAAACTGGCCACCTTTGTTGGCCACACATTTTTGACACCTCTTGATGAAGTTACCCATAACATGCTGCAGTTCCCATTTATTAATGTTGGTAATTTCTTGGCAGATGTTACGTTTCAGTTCTTCCAGGGTGTATGGATTTGACTTGTATACAGAGCGTGTATTGCTTGACGACATGGAACTTTTACACCTGGCAATCTGGTTTCAAATTACCTTTGGACTTCACGTAGCAATTAAACTAGCACACATGAATCACAAATAAATACATGCTGTGCAGTAGAAAACATTTGCTGGGCCATACCACACTTTGTGGTTGACTACACTAGAAAAACAACACGTAACAAGCACCCTATCACTTCAGTCGCCAGACTAATAAAAAGTCCACACAATACAAAACAAGACCCTAATCACTTCACAGTCTTGTGTCTATTTTCAGAATCTCCGTAAAAACCAGTTTCTAGCCCCCTTAATAAAGATGTATCAAAAATGTGTGCGCATCAAAGGCAACTAGTTTGAACACCTCCTTTTATATATCTGATAAGTAAATCACTTTTTAAAATACTTACGGAAACTGTTGTATGCTTGCTTCATCAACACTCTACGATGCCAACAAACGGCTGTGAGTGCCTCGCTTGTCAATAGCACGAACACAGACGTGGTGGTCTACACTTGAATGGATCGCATTGTACCTTCACACATACATATACGAGAAAACAGAAATTAAATATCTACAGTAGTTTTGGTGAAATTACATGAATATTACAGTCACGTAGTTATGAGACATATATGTCGTGGCTGGCAGGAAGGATATAGGTGCTTGGCTATATTATGTCCTGGCTGGCATTTAGAGGCTGAATGTACTGAACATATGAATCTGATGAATACTTACAGCCAACCTAGGTGGAGAAGCTGTCTTTGATCTCGACATCATCTGCGATGTTACCCTCAGTTTCTGAAGAAAAAAAAAACATTTCTAAAATGTACAATGCTACAAAAGGTGCATTCAATATGAGGGTGAGAGTTATTCAGCTTACAATACTCATCTGTATAGTTCTGTACAATGAGAACTAAGTTATTCATGTATAATTGTTAACTGGTGGTTGTAGGATATTAGAAAGATAACACAATGGTTTAGTAGCAAGTATTTAAGTAAGTATGCAAGTAAAATATATTTTAGAAAGCTTAAGTTGTTTTACCTCATATTTAGGATTACTTCTCTTGCAGTTTACGGAAGCAAAAAACTGTAGACCAGAACTCAATCCCAGGTGGCATACTGGGCCAATAGCTCTACCAACTGTCTGTTGTTTTACCTGTGTGGAAATTGTCCCAGTCAATGGTTCCACAGCGAGATCTGTTGCCTCTTGAAAGTGTGATAACATATGACTTACTGTGACTGGCAGTTAAACATTAAAAAATAAAAATCAGGCAAAACAAGGGCTGGCTAAGTACCTGTTTGCTAAGCACTGGCACTGTATGCCAGAAACAAAGGTTCCAGTCCTGGTCATGCATGCATTTTTTGCTTCAATTTTTTACCTATATTGTTTGCATTTGTCTTACATTGTTTCTAAAGATATCAGTTTGGCGGTTACGCAGAGAGAGGTAATTTACTCTGATAAGCTTACTTTTCATTTTTCCGAGCAAATGTTCTTCGCGATCCATTTCGCCACCTGTCTGGTGGCTTCGTCACGCTTCGTGAAGAAAATTTGCGTGGAAAAATGAAAGGTAAGCTTATCAGAGTAAATTGCATTTGTCTTTTTTAGACCTGGTCAGGCACATATCTAAAACTATGTTTCGGAAGGAGTCTGAACCAAATGTATCAGGTGTGATGATAATAATAACTACACCAACAAATACAAAGTTGATATTTTATAAGTTAATAAGATTAATGTCTAACAATAATTTTATTATTAAAATAGTAAAATTATTATTATTATTATTATTATTATTAACAAATAGAGATATAACAGCATGTATTTATTATCTAACTTATCTCTAATTACGACCACTAAAATTTATATATAGAAACAGCTGGCCTACAAAAGAAATTAGTCACAAAATCTTGTAATGGACTATTTATTGAATACCAAAAAACTTGTTTGGTCCAGCTGATAAAAACGTAAAGTCCCTGATCATTATTCATATGCATATTATTAGTAGTAGTGTCACACACAAATTTTCGAAGGCACTGTCAACACAGAGCTGCATGATCACAATTTATTCCTCATTTTTATGAAAGTTCTACGAAAATAAATCAACTTATACAATAATAAAAAAGTATTTTGCTTCTAAATAAATTGAATTTTGGACTGACCAGGTCTTTTGTTTTCAAGTTGCTTCACATGATTGTGTCAATGTTCTACCAACACCAAGATTTTACCAAAAGCTACAACTCTGAAGTAAGAGAGGTCATGTGAGAATCTTTGATTTCAGTCACATGAAGAAAATTATTTATACCTCCTTTTCTTTCTGCTCAGCTTCAGACTTAGACAAGGCCAGGGCCAATTGAAGTTCCTCTTCTTCCTGCAGTTCTTCCTCAGACTTTCGTGGAGGAGCCTAGAAAATATGGGTTACACAACTTTAGATCCCACAGCAGTACTTAGAGATGAAGTCATTGAGAGTTTACAAGTAAAATATCCTTTCATTTTTCACAAACATTTCAAAAGACTTCTTTTAAGTACAAATTCAACTCAATTATGCATACTTTGGACATACCATATTTCACCACATAATCGTCACAGATTTTATGCCAAGTTTTCTTCTAAAAAAAAGTGGGGTGCAAACACTGTGTGAAGGTTTTCGTGATGGAAACGGTACACCTGGTTTAAGAATTACTTACTTGAAATTTCGTATTTCCACGTTGTACAATTTAATGGTTATTTCCGATTAATTTTGAAGGCTCACTGCCTTCATTCACTAAGGGTACATCGTCTGGAGTGGTGAGCCTTCGAAATTAATCGGAAATAACCATTAAATTATGCAATGCAGAAATACGAAATTTCATGTAAGTAAATATGTAAAGGCTTTCTTTTTTTAAAATTGTGCCTGTATTAACGGTATTTATTTAAAAAGCTTTTATAACTAAATAAATTATCTTATGTACAAGATTGGGATGCACAGAATACTAAAAATCGACACATAATTTCTTCGTGAAAGTTTAGCAAACATTTTTCTGGTCAGAAAAAAAGTTAACACATTATTTGTTATATTTGTTACTAATGCCTTGTGTATTATAGTTGAAATATTACACTTGAGAAAAATCACTACAGTGTTGCAAAATACAGACTTACAAATTTAATATTCAGTAACCGAAGATTCTGCACCACTATTATGGTTTCGTTACCTAATGTGCTGTTGCAATGATTACACGATAAAATAAACCAATTTTTGGACTGAAAAAAAATGGTGCGATGATTGTGCGGTGATGACAATTATGCGGTGAAATACTATACTTATGCAAGAAAATTGAGAAGATGAAAAAAATAATGGGTATGAGACACGTCTTAACCAAACTAACATCTACTCACAGCCACAAGGCATCTGGAAGGTGCTATTCAAGACTATTCAAAATAATCTTAAATATATTGCTTGTTATAACACCCATCAACTCATTGTCCCTTTCTGATCAGCACACTGGCACAAAGTGTAGTATCTTTTATGGTGGTAAGAATCAAAATTTCAATACAAAAACCAAGTATGTGGGATCAAAACTGGTATATAAATTGGCATTTTAGTATTACAGTGGTGAGTAAAATCTTAAATTTGATGCAAAAACTATGTTTATTATAATAAGATTAACACAGGATAAATAACAATGTAGGAAGTGTTGTTAGTAAATAAACTCTAAATTTCACATCTGAGAGATTATCTTGCATTCTGTATTTCATATCATTATACAACAAAACATGTTAGGAAAATATCGTATCAACGTGAGTTAAACCTAGGACCCAGGCAGCATAAATAAATAAGCTAATCATGTTATAAAAATGGGTCCCGCTGAAGCATTGGTAGAGGCACATATTTTTGGTAAGTAAAAAAGCAAAATTTCGGTACAAAAATGGAGTCAATTTCGGGTTCAAAAGCGGTAAATAAAATAAAATATCGGTGTTATAGCGGTGAAAAATTGGATGAAAAGTGGTATATAAAAAGACATTTTGGTTTTAAAATTGTGCATATAATCCTAAATTTGATTTAAAAACTACACTTATTCCACAGAATTAACACTTCACTTCTAATAGCACATTTATGTAGTTATCAGAGTATTAAGTTTATTTCTGTATAAAGGAATCTATTTTTGGTTCTCCAATATTAACAGCAGAATTAATAAATTTTCCGGGAATTGCATAACACTCAAGATAATCCAGACCTCAGAAGGTGTCGCGTCGGTGAATAAACCCTGAATTTCGTGTTTAAGAGTTAATTTCGCTTTTTGCAGTTCATTTCGCATTATTTCGTGACAAAACATGGTCACAAAATGCATCATACCTTTTGCATACCTTTCAAAAACATAAAATATTAACACTACAATGTATTTTTTCAAATTTCTTTTTTTGTCAAAAACTAAATATGCATGCCCGTAAGCATTGGAAAAGAGCTCCATAAAAGCTAATCACGCCAGCGACCTTCAGCAGAGCTGACATTGCATTAGGCCAGCTCAATATGAAAATCAGGAAATCAGCGTTTTTCCTCAGAATCGCCGTTGCCAAAGGATGCAATCGAGTCAACTGTCTTAATGGCCGATAGTTCGAATTTAATTTAAATGGGTCACGAGAGAAAATCTCTTAGTTGTCTTCAATTTTCCGTCAGATGAAGTAGTTACAAAAGAACTCAGTTTCTAATTGCTCTCAGTTTGCATTGAATACACTTGTCGCGGGAGAGCTCCATAGTTGCCATAAGTTTAGATAAAGGAGCAAACGAACGATCAGGAAGTTAAAGTTTATCGTTTAGAATATTGGTCTACAAAAGTACAGAGTTCAGAGCCCAGAGTTGCTCCCTCCGTTTTATTAGAGCAGGGCTACATCGCAACAAGGACCAGCGGAGAAGAGATTGCAGCAGAACTACAGGTAAACGAACATTCCTTATGTCTTTCCTCACCCTACCTGTCCAGTCAATAGAAGTGTTTTTATAAGAAATTGTGTTTAGTGCTTCATTTATCAGGGGTGTCACCCCTTACCCCTTTATGTTCCTCTCGCTTAGCAAGCGAGTGGCCGAAGGCTGTCATAGCCTATCAACGATCCCCAAAATATTTGGTCTTTACACGATATAAACTGTACCATGCATAATCTCTCATTTAGCGTTTCCATCATAAACAAAATATGCATGTCCCAACATACCAAACATACCATTGTATTTCTATACATTATGCTGATGTGTTCACATTTAATTGAAATTTCACCAGGTATATTGGTCTGCATTTAACATGAATGGGAATTGCTAAACTACAATATTTTAATTATAAATGACTTGTCAACAAGGAAAACATGAAACAATTCATTCATTGAAAAGCTAATGGAAAATTCTAGCCAAAATCTGAAACCCCAACATTACAATGTAACTCTGATTATACACCACGGGAAACATAACAAAGAGAAACTCAGGTAACTTGTTGCTTTATTGGGACCAGGAAGGTAAAATGAATAAGTGAAATGTTGGGGAGATGGTCATGGTCAAGGTATAGTTCCATAAATATAAACTATGACATGTAAACTTGCAACAGCAAGGGGTCATTCCTTTTTATTCTCTCTACTGTACCCTCCTGAAACTTTTTGCATTGGCCATTGAGTAGCACGTTCTCGGGTGAGAAAAAAAATGAAGGGGTCACAGGAGCTGAAAGGCTTGCCTCTACTACTGGGGTAAGTACTCACCCCAGTACTGTACCAGTCCATTTACATGGAGAAAGTAGCTCACTTTACCATACTCGCATCCTGACTTCACTGATTCAAAACAGCACTAAGATTACACACTGAAATGCTTATGTGGTTACCTGTGTCTGTTGCGCTAGGGAACTGGACACATATTCCGGTGGAAGTTCAGACTCTGATGGCTTGGTTGTTACAGGCCTGAAAAGAGAGAACATAGCTATACTCGCTTATGTAGACATATCATCAACAGATGAGCCTTCTATGTGAATGTGTAAGCATGTTTGCTATATCAACCAATGCAATTACGGCTGAGCTGATGCCATCAGTACCAGTTTCAGAGTACCAAATCAAATTTAAGCACCGATACCAGTCAACACTTTTCAGAGTCTAGATATCTTGTGGGGCCATTTGAAATGTCATTATACGTTTTCCTTGAAGTCTAGTACAATGGAAATTATTCAAAACGTGCACCTTTTCATTAAATTTTAACCATTTTAATCTTGATTAAATTATAGTTACTTTAATACGTGACCCTATGAATATTTTAAAGCAAAAAAAAACTGGTTGATTGATATGGTACAGTTCTACATTAACATTATAAATTAGAAGCAACTTTAAATTGTTGTGCTCAAATGTTGTCAGAAATTAGACTATTGGCAAGTCGTATCAGCTTATCCTAATTATGATAGAAGTATAATGCTCCTAAACAATGGTGATAAAACATAAAGCCAATTCATATTATGGGAATGAGAGACACGTTAATAGATAATTAAGCTACTCACATTTTCCGCAAAGCTGTTTTACATTATTTTCTATTAATTTTGGTAGCCACTGCCACCCTACCATATCCAACCGCCTTACCAAAGCCCTCCGCCCCTACAACATCCAAATAGCACACAAACCAACCTCCAAAACAGCTGACCAACTAAACAAACATAAACGGTACTTCCTCTACCCCTCAACAGTCCAGGCATCTATGATGTTGAATGTGAGTGCAAGGCTCATTACATCGGCAGATCCATCAGGCCCATCAGTGAGAGAATTCAGCAGCACCTATCAAATGCAAAAACTGCCCAACCCACACCTGGACTTGCCAAGCATATTAAATTCCACAACCATAAAATTGAGAAAGTACATGTCAAATACAAAGCACACACTCTCATAGACACAAAAATTAAAGAAACTAACGTTTTCATTACTTTCGTGCCTGCAAACATTACATAATTGAAAATTGAAGTGCATGTTCAATTTTCGGCTATCAGAGGGCGTTTCATTCCCTCGATAGCTCTACTGGCAGTTTGGCGTAAAAACGCCTGGCCGTAAATCTCGCCCCACCGGGCAAACAGTCTCTCTCGATCGCCCGCTACGAACGGCACACACCAGTTTTTGCTATTACATCTATTCCTCGTCGGCAAGGGACCGTACTCAACCACGCTGCCTGTGGAAGAGAAGCCTGTCACGCGAACCACCAACGCGAAGAGGCCAGGCCAATGAGCACAAGGACCCCGATGGAAGAGTGGCGTTGTGTCTTTACATCGCTGAACATTAGTGGTGAGGTACGTAAGAAAACTCTTGACTGTGATATTGGAACTCGTTAACTTCTCGTCGCCGTTCATTATAAAACAATTTTTTGCGACGTCATTGTTTTCTCGTGACTTAAATAGAACGACGAGAAACCTATAGCTTCTCCTCAACATTTTTTTGCCCCCTTCTTTTCTCCTGTTGAACAGTTTAATTGTGCCAAAAATAAATATATACGTATATTTTGCATGTGTGTCGTAATGGGGCAAAAGAAGGAAAACGTGCATAAAATATGAGCGAACTTAGCTAAAATTACCCTTTGCATAAATACGTTCTCTTGAACAGTCTTTTGTAAGTAACGTATATGGCACAGTCAGTTACTTAATGAACAGGCATACCATAATATGGCAGATGTACGAGCTGTGCGTTCGACCTTGCAGTGCAACTTGATGTTCTTATTTATTCAAGATTGGGCTTAGTGGCGTTAAATGGACATTATTTGAACTTAAGAAAACGGCATAGAAAACTACAATCCCCCACCTTTTTTTCTTAGTTTCTTGAATCGCAAATTGCTATTAATCCTCTTCTTGTTACGGTAGCACTAACGATGCCAAAGGGATCAGAACAAAACAAATGAAAATAAAAGGAGTCGTAGATTAAGTAAAAAAAAAAAGGGGGATCTGCTGAACGTTCCTTGCACGCTAGAGAGAGAGAATGGTGCATACGTTAATTATCATTTTTTTTTTTTGTGTGTTAGTGAGTATTGAATTAGTCTGTTGTTAAGCATGCATGCACGTTGGTAATTACGCATAATTTGTGGGTGCAGAATTAAAGTTAAATGTAACAAAGGGATAGCATGCTGGACGTGCGGATGAAAATAATTGAGTGATTGCGCTCTAAAAAGGATTGTTGTTGGGTTATACGTTTGTTGATATTGTTACAACTCGCTTTTGGATATTTGTATTTACAAGAATGTATCGTAATGGGACAATATACGTACGTTATTGTTAATTGAATTGTGGAGTAGTATAAATTCATTTACCTAGCAAATTCTAGTCAGTAAGTCCCGCGCGAGAGAAAGTTGCATTTGAGAGTCAAATTAAAACTTAAGGCAATCTAAAGGGGCAATTGAGAAAAGGGAATAACGTTGGGTAAAATACGACCTTTAAACCTTGCTTACGATGGAGAAGGCGTAACTCGCTATTCATTGTCGGACCCTTTGACATATTTGCGTACGTTTGTGTAATTACATATGTGCATTTCTTACAGGGCCTTTGTCTCGTGCTTCTTGTATGTGCTGCCTGTAAACTCCCGCAGTACCGTGCAGGAAGTACGACACAAAATAGAAATTTGCGATGTGTAGTACGGGTCTCAGATCTTTTTTTTATTGTATTCGCGGTTGTGGTTGCCGTGCAGCCGTTTCCAAGTTAAATATCGCGTGCAACCACAACTTGACCCCACTACCACGTCACAAAACACATGCCATCATGCACTACAACCATGAACTGAACATAGATAGTGGTCAGGCACACCATGCCTGGCTTCCGTTACTGGAGCAATTATAACCGGTGAACAGCAGACGACATATACGCAGACATACAGGCGACAGCAGCACACCTAGCGGCGATTTTGGAAAAAACAACAGAAACGCGTCAAGCAACAACACAATGAATTCCAACGAGGATGGTGGCAGTGGCTACCGAAATTAATAGAAAATAATGTAAAACAGCTTTGCGGAAAACATGAGTACCTTAATAAAACCAATGTTGAAAGAATCGACTCCAAGATTAACATTTGTCATGATCGGATATCTACATAATGGTAAAAAAAAAGGTAAAGTGCTCTCCTGTTCATAGCACCACGCCATGAAGGCGTATAGGGGGTGTGGGGGTAACATCCCACACTTTCTTGATCCGGTCGTGAGTGGGGGTGATGTGATCAGCATCATGGCCCTGACCACCTTTATTCGCAAGGGTTTCCCCCAGGTACCCATGTTATTCGATACTGGGTGGGCGCCGGGGCCGCTTCCATCGTTAGAAAAGTTCCCGGATTTGAACCGGCCGGGGATCGAACCCGAGACCTTTAGAATGGTAGTCAGACGCGTTACCGACTGAGCCACCGTGGCCATACCAACTGAGCCACCGCGGCCATAGTGGCAATGTAAAAATGTTTATTTCAAAGTACAATAGAGCCTCTGTTGTGCATTCTTCACACAGACTGTGTCTAAAGAACGTTTAACACAGAAAACTTTTAAAACTGAACCAATATTTTATGTATAATGGGATAACTGTGCATAACTATACTGGGACTTTAAATGTATGACGAGTCCTGGGGTCCCAATATGTATGTGCTTTCATAATCATAGGTTAAGGTGTTTTTATACAATGCTCAATAAAAATAAACAGTAATTTTTTTATCCTGCACACTGTGTAGATACTAATTCCAAGAAAGTTTCATGCAATCCTTTACTACTTACATTTCTACCAAGTATATAATCTTTCATATTTACAGATTTTTTTGCATATACAAAATAAGTAAAAGAAATAATGCACAATTTAAGGTTCAAGAAAGATATTATCCATACATAAAATGGCTGTGTTTCATGCATCCAACAGACATGCCAATAATAACCATAAATTCCATGAACTTGATGTATCAGTATATAATGAAATCTATAACCATAAACAAGTTGCCAAAATATTCTGAAGATTAAAGTTAAAAGCCAACTTACTTGTTGAACTTCTCGAAACATGCCTCACACACTCGTACTTCTTTTTCAATACCAAATTTCGGCAATGTAGAAGTTTTGGCAGAACACTGTGCACAGAACACTTGGCCACATGCTCTGCAGTGATGCTGGTGAGAGAGAGAGAAACAATTACATTCGTGTGTTAAGAAATGACACATTGATTAGGCTAGTACCACACTTAGAACAGTGACAAGAGAACAATTAAATCTGCTACAAGTATGCACGGAGATATTGCAATTTGGTTTAATAATTTACTTTCACATATTTATGAAATGTAATTCTGTAGTTTTATCTATTTTACCTTTAAGAGGATTTATTTTTAATTAACATGCATTTTGTATTGGAATTATTGGTTATTTTAAATTGCTTTATGCTTCTCTTTCAAGATTAGAACCTTCTATTATTAGAGTATGTTCACAATTCACCATCAGTTAGAAGTGTTTAGAGAATCCAATCTTCACCAGACCTTTCTCTGATAGATAATGTGACAGTTGATGAAGGACTCATTCATTATAAAGCCAAATAGCATTTAACTATTTGTGTTCTGATGTTGGGACTTATTTTTATCCTTTATCATGTAGCAATCTTTTATTAGTGACCTGAATAACAATAACAGACACCGATTCAAAGTATGGAACAAATGTATCCGTTACCTTTCTCTGGACCATGCTGAATTGGACTCGACAGCGATGGCAAACATCCCCATCCGCCCATTCCGGAGCAGTGTCAGCGGAGAACATAGCATCACTCTCCTTCAATGAGGGGAACTTGTAGCCTTCCATCTTCATCACATTGAAAGTGTCCTGAGGGAAGAGAGATTAAATACTAAAACTTCAAGTCCCTGTCATGCTCGTACAGGATACTTGGAACTTGACCTACAGTTAAAAATGGAGTTCAACGACTTTGCAAAGCACCTCCAGCAAGGATCAAACCTGGCTCACTTATCGGAGATTTCTTTGCATTTGAAAATGAAACTGCATATTTCGACACATAATTTACAAAATCAGGACTTGAATTACATGCTTACACTCATGTGTAGAATTTTACACTAAATTAAGGCTATTTATAGATTTATAGATATATCAGATTGGTACTCTTACTGGCAAACAAATATGCCTACATGTGCCGATAACAAAAGAGGACCTGTTCATCTCTTGCATCACTGTCGACTTAAGATTACACAGAAGGTACACTCACACTAGTAACAATAACGCACTACATACTTCCACACTATTTCAGTTTAGTACTTGAATAATCAGTTACTACTTAGTTAAACTTATTAATAAATGATTACATGTATTACATAATCATTTAACAAATACATTCAATCTGAAATATTTTTTCCTGATCAATGAATGAAGAGAGTTTCTGTAATGGGTGGGACAAACCCAGAAGCCACATAATGCCTAACGTGACTGCCACGTCGTGACACAGATTTCTCCAATCATGAAGCCATACTACATCCTCAAGCTTATTGATAATTTCTTGGCTACTATCCACCACAGAAATCCATGAATCTATACACGGGAAGATGAGGGCATGACAAGTCAACATAGACATGAAGAATCACACAATTCTATCTGTGCAAATTAGTTATTTTATCCATAATGGGGAACAAGAAGAAAAAGAACATTTGAAATGCAGTATTTCAGTTCACAATGCATATATACTTTATGAATTACTTGAGGTTTTTGTATTTGTATTATTATTCTCACATCACTTTACTGCCACTTTTGGCCAACCACAATGAGGATGAGTAATGATTGATGAAGGGACACTCACAAAGAACACCTATGCGGAGTCTGGGACTAGAACCTGGGAACTTTTGTTGGGAGAGCAAAAGTTGAAAACTTAATGAACCAGCATACATAATGTCATATAATATTTACACATAATACTACCAGTAGCAGCAAAAAGCATTTGTGCATTTATTCTCGAAGAGTATATCGATGTAAATTGATTGATTTGGTGTTTTAAGTCCACTTTATACACCGTAAGGCTAATCGGGACTGGACCTACAGTTTAAAGTGTAAAAATAATATGAATGATGATCATGGAAATGAATGTACAAACTCCATGTTGTACAAGTAATTTTCACTTCAAGAAATATATGCCTTATGGTACCATGCAGCAGAAATAATTTGAAGTTCAATTATTATTACTATTTCTATTATACCTGTGTCTATACTGTCTGTAGATTCCTTCCAGGTTGCACCATGAAAGAAAACTAGCACCTCTGGGGATGACACCATATTGAATACCTTACCATAGGGCTGGAACAACGGATATAGCAACAAATTCGTATATGATACAAGTCCTTTAATTCACTTGGCATTATACAGTAATTAAATGCGTTTGCACACTGAAGAAATACACAAAAGCCCACATCCGATAGGCTAGCTGAAAAATGTTCTTCCCGCTGCCACGAGCCGACATGCACCATGCCGATGTGTTAGAATATCACGCTCCCAGAATTCCACGTTCTTGCAAGAAGCTCCCAGCGGGAGTAAAATATAAACAAATGAGGAGCGGAAAGCAATACTATTTACAATCTTCAACATATACAAAGAGCAAATATTTGAACAAACAGGAAATGGAATCTGTAGTGATTGAATGCAAGACTGTTTCACAGGCAACATGAAAAATCACGAAGTGGTGACCTGGAAACTATTTTAAATTAGCAGAACATATTCTTATTTATTCCAAAATCAATGTTTTCATTATTGTGCCATCTTATTGATCTTATGCAACTGTTGATACTATTATTTTATTATTCCGTACTGTGCTTTAATACACTTTCCTTCATATACAATTCTTTCTATTTCTTCACATCAGCAGCATCATTGATTCATGCTTCGACATGTTGATGACTGGAACTGTCATATTAAAAAAAAAAATAACCTGTGGTGCTACAGACTGTGAGAGCCAGTGCCTACCTACCAACTGTGATAAAGGAATTGGGAGCATACAGGTAGAAACATCAATTTTCCTAAAACATCACTCTGAAGCTCACAAGTTGAACGCTCTTTCACCCCACATTCCACCGTATGCAGAGCCGAGCAACAAGAATTTTCCACTCGGCTCTGCACAGTCATCAAGGCACCAGCCCTCGCCAGCGGTGAGTGCACCTCCATTGTATATTTCCATCTGCATACAGGGATACCCTAGGTGTACAGCTGGAGGTGCAAAGTCCACCAAGTCGTGACTCAATTCAACAGTATAAAACCCCTGGAGATGGTAAATCGATCTCACACTTTGCTCCACAATTACCAGCAAATTGGTCAACGCGATGACGACTGCCAGTTGAGAGATTGCGACTTTACGAGGCGGTAACAAGCCAGAAGCCCAAGAAGCAATCTGGACTCCGGAGGAACATTAGCCAAAGCCAACCAGAGTCCGGAGAATCAGCACTCCATAGAATCAAGTCGCCAAACTTGCCTGCCGCCTCTTATTGCCAAAATCGATCTCTCCAGCGGGCACCTGTCACCATACTACCGTCGCCAATGCCAGTAGCCGAGGGCCAGTTCTACAGCAAGGGGTGAGTAGCGTTGAACAACACAGGTTCCCGACAATTCTTCATCAGCTTCCTTAAGGGTAGAGGTGGTTAGCTAAATCAAAACTAAAGACCTGTCTTATTTATCTGAGGTACGTCCCCGCATGACTCGATCCCGTGCCATACCCGACATCACGCTACACTAGCAGGGTGGCTACAAACAAGCAGAAATGAAATTCCCTGACTTTTCCAGGTTTTCCAGGACAAAATTTACATTTTTCCCTGACAATTACAAACTAAACTAAATCGATGTTTTTGCAAATGGAAATAATAAACTCATACAGATCCACGTATTGTTTTGCCAAGTACCAATATTATCTTCTATTAAATTGACTTAATTTCTCTAATCTCTATGATTTGAATTCAAACTGCAAAATAGTGAATTTGGAAAATTATTACAATTCACAAGCTAAGGAAGGATTATGGAATTTTGTCATACGCAGTAAGTTTAGAATAAAATACTTGATTATTTTTAAAGTTACGACTAAATGAGATAAGAGTGAAGAGTGATTGATTAAGAAATACAATTTGTAATTTATCAATCTCCTTATACATTCTCGGCATTATATGTTGATATTTCCACTGAGGTTTGGAACCCTCTGCTTGCAAAAACTATGAGTGCGGACTCATTTTTCAATGCACAAAGTTACTTTTCTCTTCTGTGTAAACCAAACAACTTAACTCTTGCATATAAGTGAAACAACTGAATCAAACAAAAGAAAGTGTCATATTTCCTTAGATTATCGATGGGATTTCTGCTTCAGTACAGTATATCCAAGTGAAGTGCTGTGAAACTGACAACATGCAGTTATACCTTTAATGCTGACGAAAAGGGTACGTAAGTATTAGAAATTTAACACAAGGAATTTATAGAATTGCGTTGTATATGTACCTGATTTAGCTAACCAACACATTAAAACAGGAACACTCTAATAATAAAAGCTTCTGAAAGTTCATATACGAGGGGCATCCTGGAAAAAGCTCCAATGGTGCCTATACGCAGCACTAGTGGTCGGAGAGCGACACACACACATGCAGGCAGGAAGGCAGGAAGAAGTGGCATGTAGCTGTAATCTGGTTCAGTTGCAATGCAGGCGGTTTAGGGCAGTTCTAGGTTAAAGATTGCAGCTCTCATAAAGTCGTTTGCGAAAAATCAATGTACCTACTAATTGGAAATTACTTTCTGGCCGCCCCTCGTATAAATCAGTAGATGGAAAGTGAAAATTTAGCAGGGCTGGCAGAGAAAAGTCAATTCTTGAAGGAAGTGATTTGCTGTTATGCCTGAATGATTCGAGTAAGTATGATATTAAAATATTTACGTATTTATTATTAGTATTTTATTTCATAATATTGGACATTAACTTCACTCAGTGAGAGATTTAAGATCATCTCTCGCGAGATTAAACAGACAGGACAGAGAGTGGCGTTAATTTCATTGCAATACTAGTGTTGCAGTAAATTTGAGGTAGGGAGCATGCACTTGCCAATTTTTATAACGTTCACCAATGTAGATTTATGTTTTGCTTTTTCGTGATAGTATTCAATATATATCCCGTTTAGTTGGATTCTTCTTGATATCTAAGAATATTGCAATGTCATTGTAAACGTATGTTAACTTGTGCGAAATCAGTAATACGTCAGGGTGATAAAAGAAAGCCTTCGTAAGGACTGCTACATTCAATAAGGTGAAGTGAGCCAGAAGAGTAATAAAATTCCAGCAGCATATTTGCAGTCTAAAGCTCTTCTTGTTTATGCATGCGATATTTGTTCGATGTTGCAGTCCATGCAATTTCTGTCGAATGTTGTAGTGAGATACTTTGTCGGGTGGCGATATTCAACAAAAATCGTATGTATCAATGGTACATATTTGTTTCCATGTTCCTTCAGTTTGCCCAACAAAATGCCTTACTACGACGTCCGACAACTATCGGACGGCGCCACCCACTCTTATCGCCTCCATCTGTTGACAAGTCCCCTTACTACTCCCATATGGACAAGGAAAAATGATAATTCAATGCATTTTCCATGTAATATTTAGAGGCTTAACCTTTACTCCTCCGATGAGTATCATCAGAGTAAGGTCGTACTGCCCCGATGATACCATATGGTATCATGGTGTTGATTACAAAATGAAAGTGCTTTTTGGACCTTCATACTCTTATGTTTGGGTGGAAACTCTGACACAGGTCTGGAACAAGCCTGGGAAATTCATATTGATGACCAACCTCCCCCCTCTCCGCAACATATCCATGCCACATTTCCGAACAGAGTTTCACATTTTGGCTCATCATTCAACTTGTATGGCACCCAGGAACATAAAACATGTTTCAATCTCTTTGGAAACGTCCATTCTTTGAAGAGAATACTAAGGTTTGCGCCTTCTCCCCAAAATAGCGGGAGAAGAGGAGGTAAACTCCAGATTTTTATGTTTTTTTCATTGAAATTCAGTGGTCGCACCCCCAAACCCCCCTTCCTCAGTTCGGTGTTCTGAATTGTACACGGTTGCATGCTATGATGTTTTAGCTGCAAACCAAAACTTATCCGAAGTAGATTGCTCCCATAGTAGCCGAGTTATAACGATTTTCCTCCAAACATGCAAATTACGTATTTTTCGTAAAAAAAAAAAAAAAAACAACAAAAAAACACACATTTTGGCATATTATTCAACTTGTATGGCACCAAAGAACATGAAACATGTTTCATTCTCTTGAGAAATGTCTATTCTTTGAAAAGAATACTAAAGTTCGCGCCTTCTTCCCAAATAGCGGGAGAAGAGGGGGTAAACTCCAGATATTTATGTTTTTTTTCCATTGAAATTCGGTAGTCGCTCCCCCCAAACCCCCTTTTGTACACGGTTGCATGCTATGATGTTTTATCTGCAAAACAAAACATATCCGAAGTAGATTGCTCCCTTAGTGCCCGAGTTATAACAATTTTCCTCCAAAAATGCAAATTACCTATTTTTCGTAAAAACAAAATTCACATTTTGGCTTATTATTCAACTTGTATGGCACCCAAGAACATGAAACATGTTTCATTCTCTTGAGAAATGTCCATTCTTTGAAAAGAATGTAGCGAACTCCAGATTTTTGTTTTTTTTCCATTGAAATTCGGGGGTCGCCCCCCCCCCCCCCCAAACCTCCCTTCCAAGGTTCGGTGTTCTGAATTGTACACGGTTGCATGCTATGATGTTTTATATGCAAAACAAAACATATCCGAAGTAGATTGCTCCCTTAGTGCCCAAGTTATAACAAATTTCCTCCAAAAATGCAAATTACCTATTTTTCGTAAAAACAAAATTCACATTTTGGCTTATTATTCAACTTGTATGGCACCCAAGAACATAAAACATGTTTCATTCTCTTGAGAAATGTCCATTCTTTGACAAGAATACTAAAGTTCGTGCCTTCTCCCCAAAATAGCGGGAGAAGAGGGGGCAAACTCCTGATTTTTTTTCCATTGAAATTCGGGGGACGTGCCCCCCCCCCCAAGCCTCCCTTCCTCTGTCCGGTGTTCTAAATTGTACACCGTTGCATGCGGTGATGTTTTAGCTGTAAAACAAAAGTTATCCGAAGTAGATTGCTCCCATTGTGCCCAAGTTATAACAATTTTCGTCAAAAGAGTGTTGGAAGTCAATGAAGACGAAATTCCCTGACATTTCCCTGACTTTTTTTGACCCCTCAAATTCCCTGACCTTTCCCGGTTTTCCAGGTTTTCCAGGTCTGTCGCCACCCTGACTAGATATCCCTAGAGAAAAAAAGAGCAGAATAAGGTTACACCCACTGATTGAGTGCAATCTTCACATTTTCAGGTGACTTTTAATTTGCAGGAGATAGATGTAGCTTGTATTACAGAAAAATGTATTCAAATCATGTGCAGTAAATTACAGTTTGTGGCAATAAAAAGCCAACACAACCTCCCCCCCCCCAAAAAAAAAAATGGTTCTGCTCACCTGCACCAATCTGTACTTGGGGCTATTCCTGAAGGCATATGCCCAAGCTTGAAGCAACTCCAAAACCTTGTTCTTCACATTTTCATGACTGGTTGATTTGACCAGGTCTCGCAGTTGTTCCATGAACTGCTTGGTTGCAATTTCATCGTGGATCAAGCTTCCACAGTTTTTCACACAGGATTCAAGAACCTATAAGAATAAATTCAAAATTCAAGCTTTGGTAAGGATGATTATCAGTTAAAACAAACAGAGTAGTTTGCTTGCAAATTAACAAACACATTAGCTATGGTTTTTTGTTTATTTTGCCACTTTTTTACCTCTGGAGGAAAATTGCAGGAATGCAACTGAATGATCAAATACAAGAGGCTTAATTGATAAATTGAAATGAAAATTTTGGGTGCGTCAGTACTTGAGTATTTGCACCCATCTCATTACATGTGGCCATAAGAAAATTCAACATATATGCCTGTGGACAAAAAACCACCTCTCCTATATTAAGGAGCCATGGTGGTCTATTCAGTAGGGCATCTGACTGCCACATGGGAGACCCAGGTTCGATTCCCAGGATGAGCGATCTAGTAGGAATTATTCCAGCCTTGTCCCCACATAAAGAAGCTCCGAGGCTCACCCAGCCTCAAATCAATGGGCACCTGGGGGAAACCCAGGGTATAAAAGTGGCCTGAGCATGGTGCTGATCACAACACCTCCAGAATGGCCACGATCGAGAATATGTGGGGCCCTACCCCCACATCCTGCAAATGTGCCTTCTTGACAGAGTGCTATATGCAGGGGAATCTACGTTAAAAGCCAGAGCTGTAACATGGCACTCAGCACACACAAAGACAAAACACAGTGTTGCTGTTAGTTTTGTATTAGCAACTAAAACAAATATATTATTTGTTTTAAGAAAGAAAAATACTGAAATCTACTTACGAATTGATGTATATTACCCTATATCCCATAATACATAATTAGAACAGTAACAGTGATAATGAAATGTCTTTCTTCTTATCAAAGATTTTTATCATTAATGTAACTTAATTGTGAATGTTATAAAAAGATGACAGTCACAATAATCTCCCCTCCTGGGGTGAAGAAATATAGACATCATACTTTGATGGCTTAACAAGATACAAGATTTTAAATATACACATTGAACAGTTACATAACTTTAAAATATTCAACATTCAAAACAACATTTAATACTATAACAAATCTTTCAAAGAATGACAATCAATTCAAAACTACGTTGTTACCCTTGCGCATTCTTCATTAGCGTTGCGTAACAGTTTGATATTTTGCAAATTAGATCTACATTTTATCTTTGGTCCATCTAAAGACGCCAAGTTAACAAAATTGTTCTTAACTTCCTTTAAGCAAAGCAATATTTCTAAGTAACCCAAATATTAAATAATACATTTGGTATTTGAGCAATAAATTAAATAAATCATCAACTTCAGCTTCACAATATTCGTTGCCATAAACTTTCTTATGAATATCTTCTTTAGAAGCTACATAAACACAATCATCCACATGAGAAGATTCAAATGTAAAAGGTTTATAAGATCCAGCTACATAATGTAACGACCAAGTATTATTTGTGGAACTCTGAACAAAAGGAGCCGATACTTCCTGACCACTTAAATGGATTAGTTCAACAGTAGACATACGATAATTAATTATAGCCTTGTACTTCCACAAAAATGGTGCTCCCAAGATCAAATCGGCGTGTAATTGTTTAATGTTCTCACAGGGCTCCCACTAGTAACATTATTTACTGAAGAACATTCTTGATTTAAACTAATGTCATTGCAATTCATTCCATTTCGGAAATGTCCATTGTTCCTTGCTGAAATCTCTGAGTTAGTGTTAATGGAGTCACCTCGCAATTCTGTATTGGTCGGACTTTGAAATCTTCTATTCCTGTTGTATCTAGGTGCATCTGTATTATTGCTATTACTAGCGTTCCTTTGAGTGTTTGTTCTTCGATTATTATTATGAAAGTACAAACTTCGATCGTTACCTTGTCGCCTATAGCTCTCTTGATTAGCTCCAGATTGCCTATAGTTGTTTCTGGGATTCCTAGCAGCTGGTTGGCCCATAAGTCTCTCTGAAGCTACTGTTTGGGTAGATGAATCGCTGCATGACTTATTTTCCATAGACACTTGCCTTACAAAATGCCTAGATTTTTCGAACCTATTCGAGTTGTACTCCCCACTTATATAATCACCAGGTAGTGACAAAGATTTGGTTTTATCACTAGAATATAAGTCTATTGCCCTGAGTTTTTGTGTTAATTGTTTAAGGTTGGAAATTTCGTGGCAACCCACATTCTTAGAAACTGTTTCTGGCAATTGCTTCAGAATTACTCTTATTATCTCAGCTTGTTTAGGCTTTTCTACAAGGTTGCAATAAGATGAATATACCTTCAATGCGTACGCTTCTAATGATAAACCAGAAGATGTGTTGTATTTACGAGAACGCAAAACTGTCAGTTGGCTTTCTAACAAATCATTCGAAGCAAATTGTTCAAGAAACTTGCACACAAAATCATCATATGATGAGAAATTCCGTCTTTCACTATTGAACCAATACGCTGCAGTATTGTAGAAACATTTGTGAATAACTTGCAGGCGATATTGAGAAGATACACCAATCAAATTTAACATTGTTGTCAGCTGGTCTATAAACTCCCTAGCTGATTGTTTCGAGACGTCACCTCCAAAACGTGGTAACTGGCTTAGCTCATTTACACGAATAACTTTACCCGGGCATTCTCCAAATTGGTTTCTTGCAGAAATATTTGTATTACATTCTGCACGCGCAGGTTTACAAAACTGGTTTGATTCAAAATTTGGAGACTGAGAATTCTTAGAAGCAATGTTAGTTGGATCATTCAAAATGTCATTTCTGGGAATGTAATTTTGATTACAAAACATCGGACTCATTGAAGTTGTAGCATTTGTATTACCAGCCACAGTATATAATGGCTTCTCACATGAAGGTGTATGCTGAAAACACATTTGTGAAATTGGATTATTTGAATAAGCTTTCGTTGTACAACACTGAGTTTCATTATGAAAACTGGCATTCAGAGGACTTCCATAACCATAATGGTTAGTAGAACAAGGTTCATTGTAATGCACTCTATTTGTATTCTCCGAAAGTGCGAAGTCCCTATTGGCCAACGGATGTGTAGTGAAATGAGCAGGTGATTCGTCACGTGATGGAGGATCCCACAAATAAGATGTATTGGAAAGCCTGTAGTTAAAATTAGTTCCCAAAGAAGCGTTCTGACCTGATTTACGTTTAGTAATTACAGGTACATCAATATCAGATGAATCATAACCGGAAGAACCAACACCACGTTTGTCACTTCGAACACTATCCCGAAATTTAACATTTCGTGATCTTCGATTTGAATTTGCGTTATTTGTTTGACAAGCCACATGCTCAGTTTGTTTACTATTTCCATCCTCTGCGCTCAGTTCTCGTCTTCCATTCAAAGTTTCGTTAGCAACACTGTTGCTGATGGCATTGCCTTGCTCCAAAGAAATAACCCTATCTCTAAGGTCATTTACCAAGGTTTCAGAGCTACATGTAGCAGTCTGAACTACCTTCATTCTATCTAATTCCGCATTTAATGTTTCAAACCTAACCTCATGTTGAGTAAATTTCTCCATAATTTCCTCATTGCAGACTTCCAACCTTGCCAACTTTCCGTCATGACTCTTCATTTGTTCTTGAATATCTGAAACTTCGACATGCATTGTACTAATACCTTCATCCAATTTACACCTCAACTCACTGCTAACATTTTGACAAGTTTGGGCAACATCTTGTAACGAATGTTCAATATGATCAAGCCGGCCGTTAAACCTAACATTATGCTGCTGTAATTCATTTCGAATGGCTTGAAACTTCTCTTCCAGATTTTCATTATTTTGTTGCAATTCCCTTTGTAACATTTCATTATTTTGTTGCAACTCCTTTTGCAACATTTCGTTATTTTGTTGCATATCCTTTTGCAACTCCTTTTGCAACTCCTTTTGCAACATTTCATTATTTTGTTGCATGTCCTTTTGCAACTCCTTTTGCAACTCCTTTTGCAACATTTCATTATTTTGTTGCATATCCTTTTGCAACTCCTTTTGCAACTCCTTTTGCAACATTTCATTATTTTGTTGCATATCCTTTTGCAACTCCTTTTGCAACATTTCATTATTTTGTTGTAATTCACAGCGAATGTTCTGTTGCAACTTTTCTTGAAGATTTTCATTATTTTGCTGCAAACTTTGGGTAACCGTAACTTGAAATGCAGCAATAATCTTGTCCAAGTTTGGATTCACTGTACTTGTATAAGACTTTAACAAAAAAGGATCAAAATCTGGTTTACAAGATTTACAAAAATAGCTTTCATTAGAAGAACTAAATATTACCCAGTGCATTACAGTCAAACCTCTGCACTCCAAATGTTCCCATTTATTGCAGCTATTGCACTTCACAAGACGAGAATCTGCTTCAATGTTACTGCAACAAATAATATTCTTCATTGGGTCAGCATTTTCTTCAATAGTTTCATTTTCCCTGAAACTATCGACGACATCGGATCTTAAGAAAACTCCCGTTCTTAAGTTGTAAGAATGTTGTTTACGATCCATTATTTAAAGTAATCAGAAGATAACTTCCACACTATATATTCACGAATCCTGGCTGAAGGTCGCCATAATTGTTGCTGTTAGTTTTGTATTAGCAACTAAAACAAATATATTATTTGTTTTAAGAAAGAAAAATACTGAAATCTACTTACGAATTGATGTATATTACCCTATATCCCATAATACATAATTAGAACAGTAACAGTGATAATGAAATGTCTTTCTTCTTATCAAAGATTTTTATCATTAATGTAACTTAATTGTGAATGTTATAAAAAGATGACAGTCACAACAGGCCACACACAGCCTGGCTGTTGGCCTCCAACACTGCAGTTACCAGGGTGCACCACATGGAACTGATGTCAACCATAATACACGAGGCAATGAACAAGAATAACAATTCTCCATTAACGAGGATACACTGTTCTTGAAGCATATGAAACTTACCACTCTACAACACAGGATTGTAAATTCTACACATAGCTATTATACCAAGGTAGTGTGCCTTGCACTCTCATTCTGTGTCATCAAGAAATAACAAAAATCTGTCAGTCAATGAAGTGTTCATGCTGATCACCACTTTAAAAGAAGTGATCACATTCCCCTTAGAAATCTAAACACCCAAGAGATAATAAATAGTTCATAAAGGGAAGAGTAAATAGTGATTGCCTGCCTTTTCGACATCTAAAATAAAGTGACACCTCCCCACAGTTACAGTTTATTTTATACATCTGTGAAGAAAATTCACGAGTTGTTCATGCATAATTACTGGCATTCAAGGCATTCCCAGTGAGTAGATATCATGAGATTACAAAGTATTCAGTTACATGTTTGAATTTTGCATAACTAATGGTTGTAAAAATTATATAAAATAAACTGTCTTCAGTCATTCAAGTTATCTCATCTTAATTTTTCTTAATTGTTAAATGCACGCAATGCTATATAACATTTAATAGTTTTATTTATCATTGCCAATGTATCATCTGTAATAATAGCCTTCAAAAAATTAAAGAATAATACATTTGGGATCATTGTTGGATTGATTTAATCATGGAAACTTAAAACTGAACAATGCCAACAATACAATATCAAAACAGTGTATCCATGGATCAAAATAACAGAAATTAATCTAACAAGGATTTCCTTTTGTTTTGGTTCAACATGTATCTAAATTAGCTGTCAGTTCATGTTTATTACTTCTTATTTTGGATACACGTCAAAATTATCTGTTCCACAATGTACCATAAGTTTTCTAGAGTTGTTCTTAAAGCCATATTGCATTTAAAGGATCCACATGGTTCCTCAGCAGTAGATGTCACCAACTACATTCACAGCGAATACAAGTCAAATGTCTCCAAAACAGTGTTGGCAAACGCAGTTCATCAAAGCTTAGAGCAAGAGGTTCTGGACGGAATCCTGACATCCAAGCATGGAAGGTACAAGCTTACGAAGAAGCTCCTTGTGATGCACAAGAAGAATGCATCCCACGAACTTTCGGAACCTGAGCAGATGCCAAAATGTGGTGAACCATGGGAGAAAAGAATGAAGAGGCTCAGAAAACACAAGCTGTCACCCATAAGTGGCATACGACGTCACCGGAGTTCAAGCAGGAACAAGAAGCACAGAGACGGCGACAAAGAAAAGTCCAGATGCAGGCCAGAGAAGCGTGGTCACAAACCTACAAAGAAACACTCTCCGAAAAGGAGCTCCGAGAAGAGGGCACTGGAAAAGAAGAAAGGAAAATCGTGCCCCTGCAGCTCAAAGAGAAAGACCCACCGATCTAAGTCAAAGGGTAAAAAGCACTCGAAAGAAAGACGTGGAGAGAAGCGCAAAAGGGAAAGATCAGAATCGAGTTCCAGAAGCAGGTCTAGGTCTCACTCCAAAGAAAAGAAGCATCAACGAAAGTCTTCGGAGCACGGTAAAGATAAGAAGCGCTTCAAAAAAATCTGTGGAGAGAGAGGTAAGAGGGACAGGTCAAAGTCTAAACACAGATCACCGAAAAGAGCAGAAAGAACGAAGCACAAACACAGAGGAGATTCCGAAGAACGTGGGAAATCACATCACAAGTCAAAAGACAGGAAACGAATAAAGCGTAGAGCAGAGAGTAGGGAAGGTAGGTCTAAACACAAATCAAGAAGACACTCACGGCATAGTTCCAAAGGAGAATGCAGCTGCAGACGCAAATCAAGATCTAGAAGTCCTTCAAAACATAAATCTCACAAACGCCAGTCCGACAAGAAAGACAAACCCTCCAAGCACCATTCGGAAAGAAAGACACGAGGCAAGGCGGGAAGCTCGTCGAAACCAAGATCGTCCAAATGTGATACAAATGCAAAATCGGTACCAAGCCAACAAAGCAACGATCAAGAAGCAAAGAAAAGCACAAACCAAGAGCAAAAGGAAAACACAAACCAAGCGGAAACTCAAGGCACGGATGCAACCCAACGTCAAAGCACCAGAGATGTCGCTCAAAAGACAGATCACTAGAGGGAAAAAAGTCAAGACGGAAATCGCGTTCAAAAAAGTAGAAAGATCATTCACCCCATGTGTTTCCTACATTGCCCCAAGTAAACACAATTTATTGCATATTCAAAATTTAACATGTTTCAGTCCTAAAGTGTACATGTATATATCCTTAAATATGTATCTCAATTACCCAGTATGATTGCTTTATAACAAGTGTTTATATATAAATCTCACACAGTGTGTTGCCTATGAACTTGAATAAAGTAATCCATTCTAGCTTAAACCTTTATTTGCATTATGCTTGTCTCGCATCACTTTTTCTCTTAGATAATTGCAATGATTTGCAATTGTAAACCTAACACTAATATCTTGCAAGTAAATTAAACTCACCTGCAATCCAAACGTGGCAACATGTGGATTTGCATGGTACAATTTCTTTTTAATTGCCGTCAGAGCATATTTTGGCCTGCAAGTAAGAACAAAGTTCACATCTCACGCTATTACTATACTATACATTCAATCCTCATGTTCTCAACATAGACAACTGCTACAAAATTTTTCCTAGATCTAACGTTTTCCTGATATTTTAAGTTTTTCACCTCGGCCTGCCTGGGAAACATAAAAGCTGAGATTCCAGAGAGAGCATGTGTCTGTGGGTGTGTGTAAGAGTACTGCAATGGAGTTTGTCTCTCAAGCGGCAAATAGTTTGCACAAGCAGTGTTAGATGGCACACAGATTTGATAGGTCTACTGCTCGAGCGAAATACACTTGAACTCTCTAACCCTATTACTAGTACATATTTCTGTCATTTGTCTATGGTAGTGGACGCTCAAATATGTATCATGAAGTAAAAGACAAAGTGAAATTTTTAAAAAAGTGAACATAGTCATCATCTCCATGTTAAAATGCAGTTTTGTATATCTTACAGAGATATGTGAATATTTAAATAATGATTATGGGCTGAAACTGCCTAGGCTGACATTTTATGTTTCTACGATTAAAGTGTGGGGCGTTACCCCCACACCCCCTATACGCTTTCATGGCGTGGTGCTATGCACAGGGGAACACTTTACCTTTTTTACCTTTTACGATTATTGTCACATTAAAATGATGTTCGATTGAATGTGATAACTGCATTTTATTATTTTGCAGAATAAGATTATTTATTCTTTTTGGTAAGTGAACAATGATGTACACGTACATGTTGCACTGTTATACGATATTTGTAATTGCTTAGGCAGGTCTGTCAGCACGTGTATCCATTTTACGTTTCAGTCTGTAGATATTGCATATTTTCATATGTATTGTATTTGCATCTTACACAATAATATATGGCATTACTATATAGAATTGTAATTGCACAGAGTGGTTTCCTTCCATGTATGTGTTTTAGATTGACAGTGCTGCTTATTAGGCTCTGAAATATGGCAAGTTGTCAATCATTCCACTACGAGTGCTGTACGATCCACCTTCTTGCCCTTTCAGTTTGTTTTTAATTTACCTGCTCATTGGAGGTTAATTTCCAGATGAAAAATTCCAGAAAAATGTCAACCTTGATGGTCAAATTTATATATCAGTGAAGAGCAACATGCTGTACATTGTTTGAAAGAACATCTTCAGATTGCAAATATACAATACATGCGTTTCTAAAATCTACATTTTGTCTGTAAAAAAATTAAGTTATCAAATAATATTTCACCAACTCTAATTCAGACAATAAAGAATCATTGTTTAATTGTGTCACTCTTACCTTAAAATTTATTTTTATACAGTTCTGGCAGAACACTTTTGAAGAAAGTATGCTATGCAAGAAGAAATCCTGCTACTTGTAAATGCTATTATATGTTTCATGAATGACATACAAATAAATAAAATTGCCTCTAAGTCAGCTTATGATTGTATATAACACTTCTTTTAATACCAGAACCATTATTAATATTTAACTATTTTTTTTAAAAAACGTATTTAACGTACTGAACATCTCCCTGTCTAATCTGATCACAAATCTGTAATATGGCTGGCCAATCTGGTTCCAAACGTAAATTGCTGGTGGCTTTATCTGTAAAATAAAGTAAAAGTAATGTCATTTTATTAATTTGCACTCTTCTACACAATAATGCTAATGATAAAATGATAGATTGATTGATTTATTTTACTTTGCTTTCACGCCTTTTTTTTCTTTCCTTTATGTACGCATTGCTTGCATTGTAGAATTATTTTCTTGTAGTTTACGTTATTACAAGCATAAGAAAACAGTTTTTCGTTGTGACGTTTCAGGAGAACACACGCTCCTTTCATCAGACATTTATTTTTATTTTGACTAAAGATACAGTTATAACAATGGTTAGTAATTTTCTAAACAAAAAGAATCCTTTACATAATGGAAACATCACAATGAAAAACTGTTTTCTTATGCTTGTAATAACCATAAACTATAAGAAAATAAATCATGCCAATTTTGGTCTAAATTCAGAGCCAAAACGACTATAAATTGGGCCTTAAATAAAGTTGTTCATAGAAGTGTTGATGAAATTTGGAGGTGAATGTGGATAAATCCCTGAACATAATCAGTGCTGGAAGCAGTGGCGCAACCACAGGGTGGGGGCACAGTGGGACAATTGCCCCCCCCCTCTCAATTTCAAATTTTATGCAAATAGAAATACATTTTGTAAAATTTTCTTGCTCACTTCACTTGCATTCCCTACTTTTATTACTCTTATCAAGTTCCGGCCTGTAGCTAGGGGGTGCCAATCGATGTAAATGAAAGAAGTTGTAAAACAGAGAATCCCATGGTGCCCCGTGAAATCATATGCACCCAGTGACGCAACCACAGGGGAGGCAGGACGGAAGCCAATTGTAGGGCAGGGGGGGGGGGGCAACATTGAAATGAAGAAAAGCAAGGATAGCAGTATCTAAGAGTAGCAGGACAAAACGATACTCAAGATGTAATTAGTTTTTATAGATTTCTTGCATTTTCCTTTCAGACGGCCAAGAGCACCTGCAAGGGGGCACAGAGGTGCAATTGCCCCCCTTGATTTCAAATTTTATGCAAATAAAAATAAGTTTCGTACGCATTATCTGCTTTTCTTCCAGTCTAGACTAGGGATGGCCAGATCCGGATCCTGGCGGATCCGAAATCCGGATCCGGTTGGTTCCGGATCCGGATCCGTTTTGCCATCCCACATGCGCTTCTTTGGAAAGTAAGAATGTGCTTATAACATATTGTTACCTCCTAATATACATATATATATAATATACATACACACACACATATATATATAGCACGCGTGCGCGATTTGTAATTAATAGAGCCCGGAAGTTCAGGCATTTATTTTCGTTAAAATAGGCAGGCAAAAAGGCATTTATAATGTGGAAAATAGGCACTAAAAATGAAAAAGGCAAATAAACTGAAAAAAGGCACATTTGGAAGTCGCTTACTTTATCTATAATTTCTGGCAAAATGTTAAAATCTACATTGGGAAGAGCATTTCAATTTTCTCCGTCTTGATTGTACATAACTACAAGGTGTTTTTTTAAGTTCTCAACATTCATTGATAGTCGTCTGTCAGAGAGAATGTTTTTCATAATAGAAAATGATCTTTCTACTTCGACAGAAGTTACTGGAGCATACATAAAACAAGCTAATGTAGCTGGACTCATTTTGGTAACAGCATTTTCACCTTTTAGAATATCACAAATTGTTTTCAATTGTTTCAAGTCCTCATTTGCACTCACTACCCGTTTGCACTTTTCCGCAACAGCTGACCCCTTTTCTCCTGGCACTTCCATCATCTGCTGCATAGATTCCTCAAAGATTTTCATGGATGCTATAATTGTAATTGTCTCTGGCAATGCACCATAATGTGCAAAAATAAACTTGAATAGCACAGGAGTTTTTCCACTTCAAGAATTGAAGCCGCTTCATTTTCTGGAAGAACATCTATCACCTCACTGATTTTTTCAAGGTTGTTAGCATAATATATAGCTGCTGATATCCAGGTTCCCCATCTCGTCAAGACTGGTTGCGGAGGTAAACTAAGCTCAGACGCAACTTCCTCAAATTTTCGGGTTTGAGAGGGAGATTTCAGAAATATTTTCTTTGTGTTCGAAATCAACCTGTCCACTTCAGCAGTCAATCATGCACAAGGAAATGTTAACCGAAAGGCAATATCCTAACTGAGCATGAAATACATTTTTCTCACACTTTTCTCCTTCAGCAATGTTGAAACATGCGTGAGTTCAATATTACTTAAATAAGGCGAAAATTATTCACATAATAAACGGAAGAAAAATAAATGCCAGCAACGTTTTGTGGGAGAAAAATAATTTATATACACATTTTTATAAAAAAATGGTCAAATTTCATTGCAAAAAGGCATTATAATTAAAATAGGCAAAATGAAAAGGCTTCTAAAACATTCGAAACAACATAAGAAACGTATATCCGGAAAAAATTTATCAATATATGCAGTAGATAAAAAGAGGCATTTTGCCAAACTTCCGGGCTCTAGTAATTAATTAATACACTTACAAGGGAGGTCTAAGTCTCCCCCTCCGATTTCCATGAAACTTGGCAGGTGTATAGAGCCCCCCTCTTCAAATGTCAAGATGAGGAGAAATTGAAGTGGGGATCTGACCCCGAAACCACGTAAATATGGCATAGGAAGAAACAGTGGGCATAGGGCCTCTCTATACACCTGTCAAAGTTCGTGGGAATCGGAGGGGGACACAGGGGTCAGATGATCCCCACGTCAATTTGTCCTCATCTTGACATTTGAGGCGGGTTTTGCCCCCTAAAACAGTTTTTTAGCCGAAACAAAAAAAAAACACGTATTTCTTCCTTTGGGCCCCTCTATACACCTGCCACGTTTCATGGAAATCGGAGGGGAACATAGGGGTCAGATCCCCACTTTACTTTGTCCTCATCTTGACATTTGAGGGGAGGTTGCCCCCTAGAACAGATTTTTAGCCGAAACAAAAAACATGTATTTCTTCATTTGAGCCCGTTTATACACACACCTGGCAAGTTTCATGGAAATCGGAGGGGGGACACAGGCGTCAGATCCCCACTTCAATTTGTCCTCATCTTGACAATTGAGTGGGTTTTGCCCTGTAAAACAGTTTTTTAGCTGAAACAAAAAAAACACGTATTTCTTCACCTGCACACACCTGCCAAGTAGCATGGAAATCGGAGGGGGACACAGGGGTCATATCCTCACTTCAATTTGTCCTCATCTTGACATTTGAGGGGGGGGGGGGTTGACCCTATAACAGTTTTTTAGCCGAAACAAAAAAAACACGTATTTCTTCATTTGAGCCTGTTTATACACACACCTGCCAAGTATCATGGAAATCGGAGGGGGACACAGGGGTCAGATCCTCACTTCAATTTGTCCTCATTTTGACTTTTGAGGGGGGGGTTGCCCCCTAAAACAGTTTTTTAACCGAAACAAAAAACATGTATTTCTTCCTTTGGGCCCGTTTATACACACACCTGCCAAGTAGCATGGAAATCGGAGGGGGACACAGGGGTCATATCCTCACTTCAATTTGTCCTCATCTTGACATTTGAGGGGGTTTTGCCCCCTAAAACCGTTGTTTAGCTGAAACAAAAAAAAACAAGTATTTCTTCCTTTGGGCCCCACTATACGCCTGCCAAGTTTCATAGAAATCGGAGGGGGACACTTAGATAACCGCCCTTGTTAGTCTTACACTTATATAACACTGCATATATTATAATGTTTTATTTTAATTTGTAAAACTAACTGTAGAACAATTGTATAATTTTTGTATAACATTTCTATCTTGTTATATGTGTTAAAGGTTTCATCCTGGAATGGAATGTCTCACATTTATGTGTGTTTTCATTTCTAATACATTCGAATGAATACATATTCGTTTTAATGGCATTTACAAAATCACCTCTGACATTTTATGTTAAACAAGTAAGATTATTTTTGTGCACGAGTGTGTTAGCCGATGCATAGCAAAGTATTTTAGGAACAACACTTTAAAAAATTTCTTGTAGGACTAATGAAAAATTTCTTTGTAATCGAAGATCATAATACCTTTTAAGGTGTGGTAATATTATAATGGGATTGAGATACGAAACTCTCGGATCCGGATCCAGATCCAGATCCGACACTTTGAGATCCGGATCCAGATCCGTTTGGCCATCCCTAGTCTAGACGGCAGGAGTCGGACGTGGACACTGAACAATCTAAATGAAAAAAGTTGTAACAGAGAGAATGCCAAGGCACCCCGTGAAATTATTTGCATCCTATTAAATATATATTGTTTTAAGTTTGAAAAATTGGACCTAAAAATTTTCTTGCTAGCTTCGCTCGCAAGATGTTTCTTTTCTGTAATGCATTGTAAATTACTGGGGAGAAGTAAGACCAAATGTGTACTTCAGACTGTTGTTGCTAAACAGTTTTCTTTTAAATACATTCGTTTTGAGAAAAAGGAGCCCACACATGTGAGAGAGAATTTATATCATTCTTTCTGTTGGTTTGTTATGAGGTGGATGAAATTGATTATATAATGTATTAAAATAATATATATGTATTAAAGAAACATTGAATACGTGCACAATTTTGTGTTAACATGTTCCATTTGTATTTTGTTAATTTACATTCCATCATGTTGCATATGTGCAAAACATATGTTCTACATGAAATTTACATATATCATTTGTTTTTCAGTTTGTGTGCTTGTTTTCCATTATTAGCTAGTGTGAAATTGAACGTGTTGAAAAAATACCAGGAAAAATGCCAATAATGTCATTGTTATTATTCCTATTACATGTTTATCCTCCTGGTACTTGCCCCCCCCCCCCCCGACAAAATCGTGGTTGTGTTGCACCTCTGGATCAAAGTGTGGGGGGAAACACATTAAAATCGGATATTTTGTGTTTCGCATGGTTCGTATTTACCAATTGTGTATTGCGGAACATAGTTCAAGGTGCCATTATGCTTTTTACACGAAAAGAAACAAATTTTCACATACAGAGTACTTCTTTTGATTAATTTCTTCACTTTTGTAACACACAATATGGCGGGCTGAGGTTGACTACCGTAGTGGATATGCAGTGTTTCCTAACTTCTTCACCGAAAAATACCTACTATCGTGTTTGTCACGTGTGCAAATTGTACATTATGCACGGGTAGCTGACAGATAGCCCCACGAACCATATCCGATAAGGTTAGGTTAGGTTTGGTTAGGCAAGCATAGTTAAAAAAAACTGGTGTTGCAAACACTGACAGGGGGTTACATCATCAAACGTATGCAGCATCACCTAGCAAAAGCAATGGCGGCACTTGTACATCGGTGAGATATTTCTCTTGAAAAATACATGATTTCCCGGTCAAATAGATTCCACGATGAAAGAAAATATCTCCACGAACGTTGGAAATCTTAGAGAAACTCATTTCCGTAAGTACTTTCTTATGTAAAAATGAAGAAATGTATTTCCGATATACAGAACTGTTACCGAGGGGTTTATATCCCCCCCCCCCCCCCCAGCTGTCTGACACCATGTCAATATCGCTTCGGTTAATCTGAAGGCTCAACCAAACATCTTTCGAGCTAACATTTTCCACTTCAAACACTGGACGTAATACTTTTTTTTTTTGCACCCCACGTCACATGACCTAGCAGCAGGAGTTTGTACATAAGATAACAGTAAATGAATGGATTTTAGCAAACAAAAGCACATTAGGATTCTCAGAAAGTGAAAGATCATTCTCCAGAAAATACACAGTAAGTAATTACTAATCATCTGAAGTACATGTTAACAGACATCAATAGAAATTAAACCATGCCAAAATGAGTGTCAAGCCTGATGCATTCGGAAGTTGGGCCAAATACATTTATATATGAACATAAGTACAGAACAAAACTGCTTCATTCAAATAAAAACAACAAAATTTAGACAGCTCGGTTAAGTGGACGACGTTCAATCTCATCAGCGAGGTTTTCGGGTTAGAGTCCCAGCATGGGTATTATGTGTGTCCCTTCATTAATTTCATCACATTATCACTCACTCTTCATCGTAGAGTCCAAAGTGGCACAAAACGACTTAACACACAAAAAATGTTTAAACATAGCTATCTGAAAAAACACAGATGTCTTAAACATACCGACCGTGATTGAGTAACTATATTTGCCTCAAGTTTTAAGGAAAGCTACAGTTCCCATTCACGGCAATATAATTAAATGGTACTACTTCCGTACGGTGGAAACATGCAGAAAGCATTTATTTCGCACTTTTTTACATTGCTAACATACAATTCTACATTGCAGAACATTTCTTTAGGTGTAATAATGAATTTCTAACGAAAATAATGTCCATTTTTTTAAATTTACGAGTACTCACGGTTTTTCCTTTTTCCAGTTCTGTAACACACAATGTGGCAATAGCGTACTGGTTCATCGCTCGTTGTGGCAGTGTTTTGTCGATTTGGAGTGTGTATGCAGTGTTTCCAACCATCTTCACCGAAAAATACCTAATTTTGTGGCCGGATTTGAAATTATGCTAATACCTCGTTAGCCTCACAAACCATTGGTGTTAGCCCCACAAACCATCGACGTTAGACCCACAAACCATTGACGTTAGCCACACAAACCATTGACGTTAGCCACACAAACCATTGACGTTAGCCGCACAAACTATTTCCGGTAAGGTTAGGTTAGGTTCAGTTATGCAAGCATAATTTGAATTTTCGAAAAATAAAAAAATTTGCAACAAAAAGGTGTGTTTGGAAACATTGTCAGGTTGTTACGTCATTAAACGCACGGACCTTCCTTGATGTATAGAAGCAAATGGAAGCACCAGGAATTGAGTGTCGAAGATATATTTTATATAAAAAAAATTTCACGCTAAAAAATATTACACGGCAAAAGAAAACACATTGAGGAACTTCAACGATGATACAGAAGGTGATTTCCAAAAGTAGTTTCTTCTGTAAAAATGAAGAAATCCGTTTCCACTATACGGAAGTGGGTATGACTTGAGATGACTGGACCCCTCTCAGATTTTCTTCATATTTGACACAATTACTAATTGAGGCTTGCTAATGACGAATCTGAAGTTAAAATTTGTCGGGAACATCTAGAAATTGCAAACCATTGATGGTAGCCTCACGAATCATTGGCGCTAGCCCCACGAACCATTGACGTGTGGTTAGGTTAGTTTCTGTTAGGTCAGGCAAACATAATTAAAATTTGGTGTCGTGGTAGTATCAGGATCTAGAAATTGCAAAATAATTGCGAACCATTGACACTAGCCCCACGAACCATTTACGTGTGGTTAGGTTAGGGCAAATTTCTTATATCCGCAAGACGGCTCAAATTTGCTAGTTCATTTAATTTGAATATTTGTACTTACGTATTCTGAATTGAGAAACATTGTTGAAGGTGGCATTTAGATTATTTCACGGGGAAATAAGCTCTATTTGCGACATATCGAGTAAGTTTTCTTTGTTTCTTTTGCCTTCGGTAACACGCAAAATTGTGGTCACAGTTTCACTACCGTACTCGGCATGCAGAGTTTCCACCCCACTGCACCCAAAAATACCTACGTAGCCCCACAAACCATTGACGCATAGCCCCATAAACCATTCCCGGTAAGGTTAGGTTAGGTTAGGTCACGTTTAGGTTAGAATAGTTAAAAATTGGTTTAGAAAAAAATGCATAGCTCCACAAACCATTTGCGGAAACGTACCTCTTTCAGTTACAAAAATAAGTGTTTGGAAACACTGACCGGCATTGACCGTGATTACGTCATCATACACAGGCAACATCCGGCTAGAAGGAAATTGATGCAACAGCTTTCGTACATCAGTCACACATTTATATCGAAAAATAGACGATTTACCGGCAAAATTCAATGAACTATGCGAGAAAATTTTCCTGACCTTCCACAACGGTAAATGTCTGTTATATGGGAGACACATTTCTTCATTTTTACAGAAGAAACTACTTACGGAAATGAGTTTCTGTAGTATTTTGAAAGTTCGCGGAGGTATTTTCTCACTGTAGAATGCTGCACAACAAGAAATAAGCACTTTTGATATAATAAACTGTATAATTTAACAATACAGGGAATTTCTCCAATTTGTTTGAAATTTCGGATACTTACTAATTTGGGTCTCCTAATCACGAATCTGCACTTAAAATTTGGCGCTCACGTATAGAAATTCCTGAATTATGGCTAGCCCCACGGACCATTGGTGCTAGCCCCACGGACCATTGGTGCTAGCCCCACGGACCATTGGTGCTAGCCCCACGAACCATTGGCACGTGGTTAGGTTAGGCTAGGTTAGGTTAGGAAACATAGTTAAATTTTAGGGTCGTAGTAATATCAGGAATATATATATTTCGTTCTTTAAGTATTCGAAACGGAAAATCTTGCAATAAATAATGAGCAATTGTGCACTGTCGGTTGCGATGACTGACCCTCTTATTTTGCAAGTTTGACACGTGAGCGCCAAATGTTAACTTCAGATTCGTGATTAGGAGCCCTAATTTAGTAAGTATGCCGAATTTCAAACAAAATGGAGAAATTCCCGGTATTGTTTTCATTCCAAAATTTAACGCCTTACTTTAGCTTATATTGCAATTTCTAAACGTTTCCGAAAACTTTTAACTTCAGATTACTGATCAGGAGGCCTCAATTAGTGAGTATGCCAAATATGAAGAAAATGGGAGGGGGGGTCCGGTCATCTTAAGTCGTTCCCGGAAGTGTTACCAATTACATTACGCACTTAATATTTTCCATAAATTACGAAACTGTTGGCCGTGATTATAAAGTCCATTTTACTAAAATCATTGCTCCAAAATGCAATCTCAAACCATGGTACATGCATTTGTATTCCAATATGGACCTACCACTACAATTTTTACTTCACATTAGTGAAACACATTGATTTATTACACAATAGCATAAAATTGTTCATACCTAGAAGTTTATCAAAGTTCGACGACGAACGAAACATTTTGAGCTACACAGTACAAAACAGAGGTCCTTTTACTCTCCAATTTCATTTGACAATCACCATCAGATGATGATGACTCAGAATCCATTAAAACACATGACGTCTGATGTGCGAACTACTGTGTACAACAAATGTGAACACGTTTAGTATTTTATGCCTGCTTTGTATATTTTCACCATACGGTTTAATGTTGTTAGAAAAATGTAAATGGTCGAAGTTATTAATTATAAAGAAGAACAGTAAGATAAAATATCTGATTCTAGAAAAGTTTATCTAAATGAAGTCCACCGCACCACTGATCGCACCTTGCACTTTCTGCTGTCGTTTTTGTTTTGGTCACATTAAATATATACGTACGTAGGTGATCACGGGACAGAGTTTCAATTTTAAAATAAAATATTGTAATAACACAATAACGTGTAATGTGAATGCGACTCGCAAGCTCAAAATCTACCATTTAACAATTCTGCTGTATACAAAACATTAAGCAGACATGTAATTGGTCTTGGTCTGCTGATCAAAATGATTGTAGTAATCTGTGAACATCAGAAAATATCAGTAATGTAGAGTTGTACTCAAGGTTTTTATTTACTTGTAATTGTACAAACTGTTAAGAGTGACAGAGAATAGCTACAGACATATTTTTGATTATAGAATTACGCTTTCGAAGTTGAATGACATGCCACAAAAGTTACTTTTGATGACAGTTTTTTTTTCAAGGAAGAGTTAATATTCAACTGGGGTAGGCAGCTGGTGTGAATTCTCAATAAATCTCGGTTCTGAACTACAACATGACTACACAGTTCAAATAGCAATGTTCAGGAGTAGAAGTTGGTTTGGAAGTGCACTGTGGAAACCCAAAAATCCACACTCCTTGGAACACTTGAAGTAAGCTTCAATTATTATAATTTTTTTTGCTTCCTTTTGCGCAGAGAAAATTTAAAGTTTGCAGTCATACTTCTATTACTTGTATTGTATCATATTTTTCCTGATAGCTATCTGAAAGTGTTGTATAACTGTATTCGACTCGAATGAAAGGTTTGGCCCCATTTATCTGTTTTGTCAACATCATGACACAGACGTGCGCAAGCCCTCTGATTAGGGGGGGTTCAAGAGCTTTGACTAGAGTTCAGTCGGGGAAAGAGAAAAATAATTCCATCTCATTGTTTTTTTTGTATTGATGGGTATATAATACAGGGGGCGTGTATACAAAACAAGATTCAAGGTCATTAAATGTTAAGTATCCCCGAAACGTCTGAAATTCCTTTATTTTCTTCTTTTTCACATTGGTACTTACGTATTCTGGGTAACAGATATAGTGAAAACAGATTTCTTCAAATTTACAGGAGAAATGACGGGAAAGTGCTTACGGAATTGAGTTGTTGACTTTTGGAAGCTGGGAATAGTGTTTTTTCCCATTTGTGCAACTTATTCGGCCGGTAAATAATGTCATTTTCGACATTAATGTATCTCAGGTGCACGATAGCTTGTGCAACCATTGCCATCGACTACGTGAATCAAATGTTCCGTGCCTTCGAATATCTAACCCCCTGTCAGTGTAAAATCATGCGGTAGTTTTACAAGATGACGTGTGAGTGGGTTTTTTTTTCAATTTAATTTTCTATGTTTGCCTAACCTAACCTTCCGTGAATGGTTTGTGGATCAATGTTAGCCTAAAAACCATAATTTTTCGGTTAATAAGTGTTAGTGTAGCAACCACGCGGCAGTTTTACAAGATGACGTGTGGGAGGTTTTTTTCCTATTTTAATTTTCTGTTTGCCTAACCTATCCTTCCGTGAATTGTTTGTGGATCAATTTTCGCTTAAAAACCTTTTGTGAATAGTTTGTGCGGCATTTTTCGGTTCATAAATTTGGAAACACTGCATATCAGCTGACGATAGACAACGTGAGTCAAGATTTGCCCACCATATTGTGTGTAACGAAAGCGAATTAGCAACGACCAATAAATACTTGTAATGTGAAAAATTATTTTTTTTTCAGTGAAAATAAGATAATCCCAAGTTGAAAAATTTTCCGCTATGCATATAAGGTAAGTACAAATGTAAATCATTCGGAAATAAACTAGTTTAATGTGTTTTCACTATATTCTGCATTCCTAAGGATTCTTAAAGGTGCCATTTCGTTTTTTTCACGCAAATAATCTCAATTTTCGACATATCGAGTAATTCTTGTTTGTTCGTTTTCGCTTGTGTTACATGCAATATGGCGGAGAGATCTTGACTAGCGTTGTCGATGATCCATGCTTATGCAGTGTTGCAACCTTCTTCATCGAAAAATACCTACTTTCGTGTTACTGATTTTGTATTTCTTTCCAGGTTCGAAAACCCCACGAACCATTCATAAATAGCCCCATGAACCATGCATGGATAGCACCACGAACCATTCACGGATAGCCCCATGAACCATTTATAAATAGCCCCACGAACCATGCACGGCAAGGTTAGGTTAGGCAAACAGTTAAAATTGTCGTTTTCAAAATTGTTAAAAACATTAATAAATAGCCACGGTGGCTCAGTCGGTAACGTGTCTGACTACCATGCTCAAGGTCCCGGGTTCGATCCCCGGCCGGTTCAAATCCGGGAACTTTTCTAACGTTGGAAGGGGCCCCGGCGCCCACCCAGCGTCGAATGACATCGATACCTGGGGGAAACTCTGGGGGGTAAAGGCGGTCAGGGGTGTGATGCTGATCACATCACCCCCACTCATGACCGGATCAAGAAAGTGTGGGGCATTACCCCCACACCCCCTATACGCCCTCATGGCGTGGTGCTGAGCACAGGGGAGCACTTTACCTTTTATTAATAAATAGCCCCATGAACCATTCATAAATAGCACCACGAACCATGCACGGCAAGGTTAGGTTCAGTTATGTTAGGCAAACATAGTTAAAATTGTTATTCTCAAAATTGTCATGTTCTTGCAAAAAAAAATGGGGTGGCTGGAAACACTGACCAGAGGTTACATCATCGAGCGCACGCAGCATTTGGTTCACGTAGTAGAAGGACATAGAGGCAACAGCTTTGGTTCATCGGAGAGGCATTAATCTTCTAAAATACATGATTTACCGGTGATATAAATTAAGCGATGGTAAAGAAACACTTCTACGACCTTTCAAAAGTGTACGGAAAGTCAGTTCGGTAAGTACGTTCTCCTGTAAAATTGAAGAAATGCATTTCGGGAATACTTAAATTTTACCTTCAGACTTACGCATATAGCTCAATCTCAGACACACTCATGGACTTCTGCAGGATTTTTTCCAGGGAGGGGCATATTCCCCCCCCCCCCAATAATAATGTTGGCCCATCAAAAAGACACATTGAATTTATTACATTCCTGCAACACACTTCCAATAATGAACATAAATTACTGTAACTGAAATGAAGTACGTATGTGTAACATATTAGTTTATGGTTACATCCAATTTGCTGGGGAAGCCATGCACCCCCTCTCTTTCCAGATGCCCATGGACACACTAAACTAAACAGAAATAAACGTGAAATCTTGTTGATTAGGTTCCAATGTAAAAAGCCTGCCAACTGCATTCACCAGTGCAGTGAAGCCGTGGTAGATTGGTCATTAGGGTGTCTGACTATCATGCGAGAGACCCGGGTTTGATCCCCGGTGGGGGAGAACAGGGACTTTTTCAACCTGTTCAAGTGGCTCCGGCACCCACCTAGCGTCGTATGAAGTGGGTATCTGGAGGAAACTTGGGGGGGGGGGGGTAAAGACAGCCAGGGGCATAGTGCTGACCACATCACCCCAGCTCGGCCCTAACTAGGGTTACCAGACGTCCGGTTTTTCCCGGACATGTCCTTTTGTCCGGCGTCCGGAGGAATTTGAAAAATATCATAAATGTCCTACATTTTGAGCGTCACATAATAGTAATTAGGAAAATACGTGTTTCAATTGAACAAGGAGAATCCATGCTAGTTACAAGTCTATGGACTACGCTCCAAAACTCAATAGTGAAATTTATTTTGATTCAGTCATTGCCCAAAAAGAAGATACAAGCTTGTCCTGCTAGAGAACAAACGGGGGAAACTGAAGCAATCAATGAACAAAGTTTTGGGGCCATATCCTGATGATGTTACTGTTCAATGTCTGAGCGCAATTTCTTGCTTTGGGGTTTACACTGATGGAACAAGGTATTCCATTCTTATTAAATATTGTGATTGTAAAGCAGGGGCTATAGAGAACAAAGTTATTCAGGGTGTCTACCAGTCAGGAAAGTCAACAAAAATGAAATAAATCAACAAGTAGGTCAAAATGTCAATAAAAGTCAAGAAATTATTCTTGTTGTCAAGACTGATTGGTTGATTTAGTTTATTTTACTTCACTTTTCTGCTCGTTTTGCTAATCGCGAAGATGAGGATGAACAGTGGTAAGATAAGATGGATGTACGGTCAATCACAAACATACAGGGATGACCAACATAAGTCCCACATAAAATTATACTGGTTGTGAGGCCAGGCGCCAGAGCCCCGCAAGTCTGCCAAATGCATAAACAGATCTAATTTGCTTGTTAAATAGAGTCGAGTTTTCATCGTAACTGGCTTTTGGTAGAGATTTTTCATTAAATAGACATTTTCCATCTTTACTCAAGGTAGGGGTCGAATGATTATTTATTAATTAACCTTTTATAGGTTAAGAGGAACGAAAAGGGGCCAAGAAAAGTCCTGAAAAAGTCAATAGTTTTGGATTTGTTATTTTGGTAGAAGCCCTGTTTTTGAACTAAAAACTACCCTGGATGGAACTTCTGCAACCATTTCAAATTACAGTAATTGCTGAGTATTTGTTTGCCATTACAGGTCTTAATGCAAATGTTCAAAGACTAATTTCATTACCATCAGCACAACGGATTCACGAGAGAATTTTTTTTTTTCATAAAGTCTGTAAAAAGTTTGGTACTGGTCCCTATAATTAAAAAAGAGTTCAGACAAACGAGACACTGACCTTATGGCCAGTATAATTCTGTGTGTTGTCCTGTTTTTTTGTCCTTATGTGTGCTGAGTGCCCCTTAGCAGCCTCAGTTTTTAACGAAAGTCAGAAAATTTTAATATTGCAATAATGCTAGTTTGGATATGGTAATGGGCTGGATCCCGTATAATGTGACTGGTGCAAAATAGCCTAAGTGCTGACTCACCCAAAATTTTTTTCTACTTCAAATTTGTCAGCCACCACAGATGGTCACACACTGCGTTCCTCATTGTGCACGTTGTTCCACCCTTCGTTAACCACTCGTGCCCATCTCCATACAATTGAGGCACTCATGATCTGTTCCCCATAAATCTCACCAATCTGATGGTGGATTTCAGCTGCTGACACATCCCGTGCATTCAAATATCGGATCACAACCAACTTCAAAGCATCTGCACTACTATCTTTCCTCCAACAATTCGTCATCAAACGGATTCACGAGAGAAATATTTTTTTCATAAAGTCTGTAAAAAGTTTGGTACTGGTCCCTATAATTTCATAGAGTTTGACTGTCCTGTCTTTCATAAATATATTTTGACTAAATGTAAAATTTTGAGAAAAATTGGCTCCTCGGAGAGTACTAGGTAAAACATGTAGTAAGAGGTGCATTGTTTAGTATGATTACGGGTTTTGAAATTTTCGTTTAAGAACTCGTTAAGAATTGTTTTTTTTTAAAGCTGAAAAGTGTCATTTTTTAAATTACTTTTTAACGTGCTCTATAGAAATATGTTTTATTTATTGCGAATGTTGTGTCCTACATTTGGACTTAAGTCCTACATTTTGGGACCTTATGTCCTACTTTTCCCTTATAGCGACCTGGCAACCCTAGCCCTAACGCCACCCCCCTGTACGCCTTCATGGCGTGGTACAAAACACTGGGGAGCACTTTACTTTTTACTTTACAGCATTCACCAGATTCGATGTCTCTGATTGGGGAGTAAAGGGTTTGTACTTTAAACTCTTCATCTTTTGATTTTTACTGGACTTCATTTTGCCACATATCACCTAGTCATTGAAACACTTTTCTTTTGAAATGGAATTTCTATGCCCAAGTTGTTACATATTTCGGTATGACTTAAGATGACCGGACCCCTCTCCGATTTTCTTCATATTTGACATACTTACTAATTGAGGCCTGCTAATGACGAATCTGAAGTTGACATTTGTCGGAAACTTCTAAAAATTGCAAAATAATTGTGAACCATTGGTGCTAGCCCCACGAACCATTGACGTGTGGTTAGGTTAGTTTCGTTTAGGTTAGGCAAACATATTTAAAATTTGGTGTTGTGGTAGTATCAGGATCTAGAAATTGCAAAATAATTGCGAACCATTGACGCTAGCCCCACGAACCATTGGTGTGTGGTTAGGTTAGGCAAACATAGTTAAAGTTTGGTGTTGTGGTAGTATCAGGAATATATATATTTCCTTGTGAATCAAAAAATTTCGCGAAAATCGACTGTTTCCTAACATGCCTTATTTTCGCTGATTTTGTAATTTCTAGACGTTTCTGACAAGTTTTAACTTCAGATTTATGATTACGAGGTCTCAATTAGTGAGTATGCCAAATATGAAGAAAATCGGAAAGGGGTCCGGTCATCTTAAGTCGTTCCCATATTTCAATAATGTTTGTGAATATGGTTTCTTTCGTACCATGCATCATCTTCACATAGGTTTTACAGAGTGACTTTTAGATGTCTCATGTTGTCCATTGCTGACAAAAGGTCCGCCTGGAATTACTGTGAAGATCTTCAAACTACATCAAACTGACTTAAAATATGAGGCAATATCTCTGAACATATCATGAATTGATATGGTCTTATGCTGTGAAAACAGCCTTTGGCCCAAGTTCATTTTGTTTTATTTCGATTTACTTCTGTTAACACATACTGCGGAGTTTTATCGATTACTTAAGATTTTGTTCAATATAAATGCAAAGATTTTGTTCAATATAAATGCATTCTACTAAGATTCCGATTTACTTCTGCATTTATTCCCACTAGTCTACAATACTTTTTTTTTCTTCACATAAATAACTTTATTCTAAATCCAAACAGAGCTCTTTACTTTAAGGAAGGATCCAATTTTGTTTGACAATGATTGCCAAAATTCTACGATAATTGGTCTTCCTGCTAGGAGAATTTGAAAAAAAAATATCATAAAACAATTGAAACCGTTACCATTTGCAGAATGATATAATGATGACCATTGCATCAGCATGGAAGGTCCATCACGTTACTGATAGGGACAAGTGAGGGCGATATGGGTGCCAGACCTGGTGTGGGTAGACAAGATACTATGTTAATAGTATCGAAGAAAGGCTGTGGGCAGGAATGAAATTGCAAGGATGGAGTTGATGATCAAAGAGTTTAGAGTATAATTCTTATTATATGTGGATGACCAATTAATTGGCAACAGAACTTGAATATTGAGAATACATAGCAAGAAAAAAATTATCTAAAATTAGCAACATTGCAGTTGCAACATGAAAACTATAATGGTATATTTTAAGTAGAAATGTGATAAATCATATTTTTTTTTTAGCTTTCAAGAGAATAAATATATATTTTTTATAAAGGTATTTTGTTTTAAATACAAAATCGCCATGACTGAAGCAAAGTACATTTGCCACATACTGGGAGAAAATGTGTTAATTTATTATGTTCTAAATATCAGTAATAAAAATGATATGCATCAATTTTCATTCTTTCTTGTGATTTCTAGTTTTGTTTAAAGGTTTCATTGTTTTAAGACATTGTGCAAAACTCTTACAAATTACTTTTTTTTGTCTTGAAGATACCATTGTGAAATATGAGTAAATAAAACAGAATATGTATCTTAATGGTGTGCTTATGTGTTTTCTTATTGTTTTATTGAACAGATACCTATACAATGTGTTGTCAAAGAATCAGGTGGTTTCAGAGAACAACCGAGGTTTGTTGGTCGAGACTCTTAGGTCCATAGCAGAAATTCTGATTTGGGGAGATCAGAATGACAGCAGCGTGTTTGAGTAAGTACTGATTTGTTAATCTATTGCACTGTCATGTGCACTTCTGCATTGTAATAATATTTTTTTTTAATTGATAGATTGATTGATTTGGTTTTTTAAGTTTACTTTATGCACAGTAAGGCTAATCGGTACTGGACCTACAGTTTAATGTGGGATGTGCCTCCACCGGGTATCGAACCCATGACCCCTTGATTACAAGGGGATTACGCTACCACTGCACCATCAGGGAGGCCATATAAACCTTTTTTAAATCAATAGAATTGTTACAATGTGACTGTACTGTAAAATACTGCATCCCAGATTCGAATCCCAGCCTGGGCTGGGGTGTTCTTTGTGAGTGTTCCTTCATCAATTCATCATATCTTCACACATCCTCATCTTCGCGCTTAGCTAGAAGTTGAAAAAAAGCAAAGTAAAGCACCAAATCAATCAATCAACAATCAAATCTGACATCAGTTGTGGAAGACATGTGTAAATTGTAAGAGAGATCTTAAAATTATTTTGTGTAACATTCAGGAAATTGCAAAATTTCTAACTTACCGCAGTATATTTTTGCAAGAGCTTCTATTGCAGTATGGAGAATGTTCAACAGTATGTAAGCTCTTGCCTTTTCCATTGACTTGCAATCATCAATAATCATGATCTCATGTGTGATACATCAGGTCAGCAATCCTGGTAACTGGTTAGGGATAAACAATGTTCTTCATGCAACAAGGAGAAGATGGTTAATTTTATAGGACCGTCTGTAAATGCTTCTTAAATCCGTGTCTTTTGCTTTCAGGAGGATTATGGATGTTATCCATCTTCAAGAATCTTTGTTACTGCTCTCTTATACATGGCTGTTTTATGAAACGTTTCAAATAGTTTATTATGTTCGAATTGCTGATTTAGTTTTGAACAACAGTCAGCTAATGCATATTCTTGCAGTGGTGCCATTTCACCCACAATGAACCAGAAATGAAATACACCCCATGCTATAAGCATTCCTGTTGATGAGTAACAATACTGAGAGTTTCCATACAATCAATAAATTTCACGACCAAAACCTCGTAATTTGGTTTTCCATTAGGCGATGCATAATAAGCAGTTGCTACTCAGTCAGCAAATCAGTATGTAATGTCAAGATTTCAGGTTATATCCATGGTTAATCGTCTATTTCGACAACTTTTTCTGCTAATTAATTCAATTCCTTAGTGTGCCGAAAGCTGTTACAATTTGGATTGCACATTGTGATATTCTCATATTGATAAATGAATAAACCCATTCTCAGAAGCAACTTACAGGGGACATGCAGAAAATAATTTCATTTCACAACTTAAAAAACACAAAATGTAGTGGAACCAAAACCTTTATTGCACACTTGGACTAATTTTCAACATTGTTGCTACCACTGTTCAGACATAACGAGACACCACGTTTTGTATCCCCGTATCGTAGAACAATGCCGTCTGTTATGATATCTAAGTGCTAACAGCATGTTGGACTGCATTGTGGTAAAATGCACTGAAAGTTCCGACAGAGTGAATTGTCTGTTCTCTGTAATCTTCTCTTCTACTGCATGGACCAAGTTGTCAGCCACCATGGGGTGTTAGGGGTGACGTTCCACGTACTACACCTAATTGTCAACCTCGCTTCCACTTAGTACACCCTGGACTGCATTTTACAGACAAACGAGACTCTGGCCTTATGGCCAGTATAATTCTGTGTGTTGTCCTGTTTTTTGTCCTTATGTGTGCCTCAGTTTTTAACGAAAGTCAGAAAATTTTAATATTGCAATAATGCTATTTTGGATATGGTAATGGGCTGGACCCTGTATAATGTGATGGGTGCAAAATAGCCTAAGTGCTGATGCACCCAAAATTTTAAATTCTAATTCAAATTTGTCTGCCACCACAGATGATCACTCACTGCGTTCCTCATTGTGCATGTTGTTCCGCCCTTCGTTAACCAGTCGTGCCCATCTGCATACAATTGAGGCACTCATGATCTGTTCCCCATAAATCTCACCAATCTGATGGTGGATTTCAGCTGCTGACACATCCCGTGCATTCAAATATCGGATCACAGACCACAATCGGTGGGCATCTCTGTTTTCTTGAACATTATCACAACCAACTTCAAAGCGTCTGCACTACTATCTTTCCTCCAACAATTCGTCATCAAAGAACTTGGAGCGCCTGTACACTCTTGTGATCGCAGCACTGATACGGCACAAATTGCAAACTGAACGTACTTTCTGGACGTACTGTGTAAATTACAGTCTGTTCATTGTTTCAATATACTCTGTGTGCCATGGATAAGCATCCTTATCCCATCCCTCTTCCTGCTGGCATGCTGCAGTTGACACTCAAAAGTACTGCAACGTCTTCTTCCTCTTGTCGGCTCTCAGCAGCATGTTTATGGGGGAAGGATGATAAATAAAAGATACATTTAAAAAGTGAGCCAAAACAATAAAAATGATATAATTAATGGGATAGTTAAAGATATACAAAAGACATCAGGAGATGCTAAAGTTTCCTTCAATTATTGAGATGTTATTGGCACTCGTATTTCATGCATTATAAATGCCGGAAAGAATTAGACTGAACCTTTTGAAACCCATGAAAAAGACTCAAGTGAAAAAGGACAAGAGTGACAAGACTAGGGTGACCAACTTTCCTGTATTAGAGCTAATTTTTGTGAATCATCCTGAATTTTTCCTTAACAACCAAGATCACAAAATTTCAACTCATTCTGAGTTCGACGAGCCATACAAAACTTCAAGTCGACTGCAAGATCTTGCACATATAATAATAATAATAAAACCTGGTGGGCAGAAGTAACATCATATCTTGCAGTAGTTGATTGATGCATAACAGTTGGGCTGAAAAGTTCGTAGGCTGACTCATAGATGGCGTTACTAGAATTAAAACCATGTGATTTTTACTTAGTACTAACCTTCAAAAGGTATAAATTTCACAGCTGCCGGATAATTAGTTCATGAGATATAGCATTGTGAGTGAAGCAGCTTTTGTTATTGTGAAAAAATGGATAAAAAAGAATTTCGTGTGTTAATAAAGCATTGCTTTTTGGCGAAAAAAATACTGTTGAAGCCAAGGCTTGGCTTGATAAACATTATTCAGACTCTGCACCAGGAAAATCAACCGTTGAGAAGTGGTTTGCTAAATTTAAACGAGGCGAAATGAGCATCGAAGACGATGCACGCAGTGGACGCCCCAAAGAGGCTGTTACCGACGAAAACATCAAAAAAGTCCACAAAATAATTTTAAATGATCGTAAAGTGAAGTTGATCGAGATAGCTGAGACTTTAAAAATATCAAAGGAACGTGTTGGACATATTGTGCATGAATATTTGAACATGCGAAAGCTGTGTGCAAAATGGGTGCCGCGCGTGCTCACAATCGATCAAAAGCAACAACGTTTTGACGATTCGGAGCAAAGTTTAGCGATATTCAACCGTAATAAACACGAATTTTTCCGTCGATATATTACAATGGATGAAACATGGCTCCATAACTACACTCCAGAGTCCAATCGACAGTCAGCCGAGTGGACTGCACGTGATGAACCGAATCCAAAGCGTGGAAAGACGCAACAGTCGGCTGGCAAGGTTATGGCATCAGTATTCTGGGATGCGCATGGTATTATATTCATCGATTACCTCAAAAAGGGCCAGACCATCAACAGCGATTATTACATAGCGTTGTTGGAGCGTTTAAAGGATGAAATCACGAAAAAACGGCCCCATTTGAAGAAGAAAAAAGTGCTGTTTCATCAAGACAATGCACCGTGTCACAAATCAATGAAAAGGATGGCAAAATTATATGAATTAGACTACGAATTGCTTCCCCATCCACCATATTCTCCAGATCTGGCCCCCAGTGACTTTTTCCTGTTTGCAGACCTTAAAAGAATGCTCGCTGGAAAGAAATTTAGCACTGATGAAGAGGTAATCGCCGAAACTGAGGCCTATTTTGAGGCTAAAGAGAAATCGTACTATAAAAATGGCATCGAAAAATTGTATGACCGCTATAATCGTTGTATCGCCCTCGAAGGCAACTATATTGAATAATAAAATCGAATTTTGTCAAAAAAATATTTTTTACTATATTAGCCTACGAACTTTTCAGCCCAACTGTTAGTTTTGCTGCAGCAGTAGACAAATACATGAGCACTAAGAAAAATGTAAATTTATCCTTTTGTATAATATCCATTCTATAAACATTTGCTGAAGTGATGCCATGCTGCTAAAAACTAAATCTCCCATAAATTCAATGCCGGAAGTTAGAAATCTCCCTTAAGTTCATGGCTGAAAGTTGATTACCCTAGGCAACTCCAAACCAGCCTGTTTATCGGTTTATACTAGGCTGTGGTTTTACCTCAGAGAGGGAACTAAGTACATTATAAGAAATCAAGGACTGTACCTCCACTGTTTCTATTTTAACACACATTTTTTGTAAAATTACACTTGAGTTTTGTGATAGTACTGGACTACTGTAGTAGCCACTCTGTCGATAAGTTTGGTATCTTGAGGGGCATACAATAAATGACTGAAGAAAGGGTACTCACCTTGGCACATGGTGTGAGCCACGCCTTAAATGTTATGAACGATTGATTCAAAAGACTCACATAGTTCAGTAATTGCTCCTTTTGTCATTCCTAGAGTAATTTTCTTCTCTTTCTTTCCAGTTTCTTCCTGGAGAAGAATATGCTGTCTTTCTTCTTGAAGATCATGAAACAGAAATGTGGTAGCTATGTTTGTGTGCAGCTTCTACAGACTCTGAACATTCTGTTTGAAAACATCCGCAACGAAACATCACTGTGTAAGTTCAGAGTAAGATGCAGGCAACAAATAACCATAATTCATCCTGCATGAATTTTTATGTATAACCTCTTACCTTTTTAAATGGCTGAGAGTTTTTTGTAATGACATTACTCCCAAAAGTCAATTGTCCTAATAGACATCTGTAAATAATAGAATTTTTTTAAATTTCCAGCAGAAGTCTTAATGAAGATAGTCAATTTTTTTGTTTATTAGATTCTCATTATGAATATTTTCTAAAAATTAATTAATTGCTAGTTTGATGAAATTTTGGGTTGCTTGGGGATTCTTTTAGTTCCAATTTTAAAAAGAGATCGCACACTTCTGTTTAAAAAGTTTGCAAATCTCTTGGTCTGTTCCATTTCAGCATCTGTATTGTCTTCTAACTTCTGCGTCTGCATTAGAACTATTGTTCAATTTTAATCATATATGCTGGTCAGTAGAATTAGTGTGATAATTTATATTAATGATGGGTCAAATTAATCAGTACTCTACCGGTATTGCCCAATGTAGGTATATCACTGTATCGGCAAAGTTACCAATCTGATATATCTATAAATATCTTATAATTTAGTGCAATATTCTGCCATTTTGTTTTAGTTTTTATGGATATTAACATATAATTTCCATTCTGTACTTTTTTAAAGTAAATGTCTAAATATGCTGCTTTCTTTGCATTGCAGTCATATGCTAACATACACTATTAAGGAAGTCAATGAACAATTTAGGTTCTTCAAGGACCATTTGGAATTTTATATCGGATCAGTTATTGGTATTGTTAAATTTTGTGTTGGTACTTTATCGGATTGGCCAAAATTACATATTGGCCCACCCGTAATTTGTATTATTAAGCCATACAGTATTTCCTTATAATCAATTAACCCTAGAAAGTTAATGCTTCGTCAGATTGACGACGCATAAATACAAAAAGGTATCCCCCACCCTTTCTTACCACACGATGCTCTTGGCACCCTCAGTACTTTCAATTGGCCTTGAACTGTGGAGGGAGCAATACTGTCTGGGTTGAATTGCTGTCCAGTTGACAAATTATTTGATATTATTTTGTCTGCATAGTCATTCTGATGAAGCATTAGCTTCAAAGTAACCAAAATTTGCCACATCTATTCTTTGTTTCGACAAGTTAAAAACGATGGTGTTGTACAAAACAAAACTAAAGAATGTGGTTTTGCTGCTTTAGACAACTCGTGGCACAGCATCCATCTATCAAACTTTCGAATAACCTGTGATAACAATCAAAGGAAAAGAGGGCGACAAAAATGTATTGCAGCCATTGTTCCAAAGCAATATGTGGAGAACATCAAACAAATTGCTGTTTTGAATGTAACTATGATTTTGTTTGTTACAAATGCTGTCAGAAACAAATTTTGTTATTAGCCAAATGTAATTGCCAATAAAACTCTTCCTATAAAGCAAAAGAGTAAGGTTGTCAAAGTGACTACGCCTTAGCTTTAGCGTTACTGATTTTCCATGTTAGCTCTCTAGAGTTAATGCAGTTTAGTGTTGAAATGTCAAGAGGCTTGTATGTTAAGGGGGCAATTTAATATTTCTGATTTATAACTATTCAGAATAATTTTAAAGGACTTAAATGTACTGCAGTTCTTATGTGGTTTTAATGATTAGAGTGTATGAGTGTTATGTATTTTTTCTTAGTCAACATATATTGTTTATTCTTTTCTATAGATTACCTTCTCTCGAACAACCATGTTAACTCTATCATTGTGCATAAGTTTGATTTCTCTGACGAGGAAGTAATGGCTTATTATATTTCCTTTCTGAAGACATTGTCTCTCAAGCTCAACACTCATACCATCCATTTCTTCTATAATGAGGTAAGTAATAGGCTACGAGTAGAGGCACGCACATTTTGTTTTTGACAATTGACGAAATGTGAAATAACACACTGTAATGTTCATTTTTTTGAAAGGCATGACGTGCATCTTCCTTAACATGTTTTGTCATGAAATGATGCAAAATGCGAAATTAACTCTTAAATACGAGATTTATAGTTTATAAACCGACACGACACTCTCTGAAGTCTAAATTATTGTGTGAAATGCAAATCATGCAAAATTGAGTAATTCTACTGTAAATATTTGAGAAGCAAAAATGGGCTACTTTACACAGATATAAACTTACCATATTTGCCGGCATACAAGATGCACTTTTTACCTATAAAAATAGGTCTGGTACTGTTTTTTATTAACTCCATTTTTGGAAATTTTTCCAGTTCCAAGTTAGATTAGGTTAGTTATTTTTTGAAAGTAGACCTAAATATTACTTTGTATTTGAAATATTGCACATTAATTGCAATATTAAGTGATAAAGCTTTTTCCTCAAAAATGTGTCCAAAAAATGTACTCAAGTCTTATTTCCAGTGCATCTTATGCACTGGCAAATACAATAATACTCTCATAACTATATAAATGTGCTATTAGAAGGAAAATGTTTATTTTGTGTAATGAGTGAAGTTTTTTAGAGTTTTATTTACCATTTTAACACCAAAATGCCATTTTATATACTGCTTTTGATCTCGAAATGTGCCTCTTTTTTTGTACCAAAATCTTGATCTTTTATTTGCCATCAATTTGTGTCCCTAGCTATTACATATCTAAAAATGTTTTGTACAATGTCATGAAAGTGCATCAGATTTGGGCAGTTGTCTACTTCTTGCATAGGAAAAGCAAAGAAACAGTTGTGAATAACATCTCCCTCCCTAACAAATGCACATAAAAGAAAGTTAAATGTGTTCCATACAATGGTAAAATAATGTTTATGCATGTGATCGTTGCCGTTATGAATATATTAAGTAATATTTGCTCTCTTGTCCCAGCATACAAATGACTTTCCGCTATACACCGAGGCCATTAAATTCTTCAATCACCCAGAAAGCATGGTGAGGATCGCAGTCCGTACGCTGACGTTGAACGTGTACAGGGTGGATGACAAATCCATGCTGAAGTTTATCAGGGACAAAACTGCAGCCCCATACTTCTCCAATCTTGTGTGGTTTATAGGCAACCATATCTTGGAGCTGGATTGCTGTGTGAGGAATGATGCAGAGTAAGCAAGCTATTATATTTATTAGCTGTCCTTCGTGGCAGACTATTAGGTTCCTGGGTTCGAATCCCAGCCTGGCATAGGTGTTCTTTGTTAGTGTCCATTTATCAGTTTCATTATATCATTACTCATCCTCATCATCGCGATTAGCCAAAAGAGGCAGAAAAGCAATGCTAAATAACAAACATCAATCACTCGATCATTACTTGAACAGAGGACTTGTTTTTCGTTTGCTTGCTCCACACACTTCAGTGTGTTAATATCTGGAGCTGGTGTACTGTATGCTTTGTCCTTCGTGTATCCCACAGAAAAAAAAAGTCTAGAGCATCCTTTCTCTACTTATAGGGTGCGACCCACTGCTTGGTCCCGAGGGGGCATTTTGGTGGGTCATGAAGTCGAGCTCGAAATATTGAGTAATATTGTATATAATATTGTAATACTGTATCTTAAAAACCTATTACATTTAAATTACTATGATATTTTGTTTTAAGAATTTAAATTCAATCGTGTGTTGTACGTAGTCTAAACTCTACATTTCTGTTATTCGGGCTCTACAATTGCTTTTTACCGGCATCTTTGATGTTTAACTCAAGGGAATAAGATATCTGTCATTTTCGTTTCTGTTGCTGAAATTAAATCTTAATGCATGTCGATTTAAGGTGTCGCTTGATATTTCTCCTCCAAATACTTGGAGGTGTGGTCCAACATCATGGCCTCCACATTCTCCTGATATTACACCTCTAGACTTTTTCCTGAGATCCCACAATTGCAGCAATGACAGTTTACAGTATAGTAACATTTATGTGTGTTTATTTTTGTAACAAGTTCTGAAAATCATAATGGATATTGTGCATTTCTTCCACAGTCACCAGAGCCAGAACAGATTAGCAGACCTTGTGGCCGAACACCTAGATCATCTCCACTACCTGAACGACATTCTCTGCCTGGAGATTGGGGACCTGAATGATGTGCTCACTGATCATTTGCTGAACAAACTCTTAATACCTCTTTATGTGTATTCGCTGACTAAACGGAGGAGGCATTCTCAATTGGAGGTGAGAGTCTTTCTCTACTGCTTTGATATGGAATATTTATATTCATCTGAATTTTGATGAATTTGTTGCAATTTTCAAGCATCGGTATAGGCAAAAGTTGTGTGTTTGAGTTCCACCATGGGCATTGACATTCCTGTGTGAGTGTCCCATTATCAATTTCAGTTAACTATCTATCATTCATCTTCATTGTCACAGCCAGCTAAATGCATCAAGAAAGAAACACAAAAGAAGAAGAAAAATATAAATCAGCATTGAAGAAAATTGGGGAAAAAAATCAATCTAATAACAAGTTAAAATCCATTAATGTTACTTTCAAATTTATAAATATATCCTGTGCTATTTATACTTTTGTTACTAAGGAGATGAAATTTCAAAGAGCACTAAGTGTACAATTAATTCATTATTTATAGACTACGTAGGTAGATAATGGTGGCAGTGAAAATGTTATGGACTCCAAAAGAAATGTTGGTCCATATGGTACTCGTAAACCGAAAGGTTTATTGCATCAGCAACCTATCCTTATCCTGTAAAAGATTGATCAACCTACAAATTTTTGCTTGCTTGCTTGCTTGCCCTGCACAGAGGACACAATTCAATGTACTTGTCTAGTACATCCTGCACCGTTCGCGTGTTGTCTAAGGCATCAGGCTTTGGGCTCCGACTACAGGATGCGCTCTGGCTTGAGTCTCCTGGTGAGGGGGGTGGGGGTGGGGAGCGTAACCACTTTTCTCCTGAGATTTTGGCCTGTGTATGGGACCGGTGTGACGAATTTGGGGAGCTATGAGTAGCATAATTAGAAACCTACAATGATGACTGGAGGTTCATCGTGCTGAATAGAGGTAGCCACAAAGTCTGAATAACTAATATCCAGATTTCAAATTATCCAATATCAGTTTTGGATGCAATGGAATACCTGAATATCTGGATAATTCAAATATCTGGATAGTGTAGATTTGATAAAGGATTTGTAGAAAATCCGTACAGTGAAATACAAACCTGACAAACAAGAGAACATGTGTATAACTAACTAACTAACTCTCTAGCCTTCTTAAACCCGAAGGTTCATGGCTGCAGCAACACAGGCCTTCCATCTGTCCCTATCTTGAGCAAGATCTATATACTCTTTTCCATCCCTACCGATTTCCTTTAGGTCCATCTCAACGTTGTCCCTCCATCTTCGTCTTGGCCTTCCTACAGGTCTCTTACCATCTGGTTTCCCAACAAGAATCCTGTAAACTCCTCTTTCCTCTCCCATTCGTGCCACATGGCCTGCCCACCTAAGTCTTCTTGATTTAATTATTCTAATAATATCTGGACATGAATACAAATTATGTAGTTCTAAATTATGTAACCTTCTCCACTCACCTGTCTCCTCATCCCTTTTAGGTCCAAATATTTTCCTAAGAATCTTATTTTCAAATACTCTCAATTTATGTTCCTCTTTTAATGTAAGGGACCAAGTTTCACACCCGTATAATACTACAGGCAAAATTACTGTTTTGTATATTTTAACTTTTAGTTTCTTAGATATTAAACGAGAAGACAAAAGTTTATGAAGAGAGAAGTAACATGCATTTCCTGAATTAAGCCTACTTTTTATTTCCTCTTTAATATAATTTTCATTTGTTAATATTACTCCTAAGTATTTGAATTTGGAAACTGGTTCAAACGAGTTGTTATCAATAATTAGATTTTGATTATTACCTAACACTTGGTTTCGGCCTGTAAGCATATATTTAGTTTTCTCTTTGTTAACTTCCAAACCTATCTCTTTAGCAGTTTTGAAAAATATTTTAGCATTATTCTTAATCGTATTTATATCATCCCCCAGTAAGTCTACATCATCTGCATATGCTAACAACTGAGTCACACCATTTAATTTTAGTCCTTCTTTAGTTTCTTTTACCTTCCGAACAGCATATTCTAAGGCAAAATTAAAGAGCAATGGAGATAATGCATCTCCTTGTTTTAACCCATCATGAATTATAAATTTGTCAGACATATTATTACCCACACGAATTTTACTTTCTGTTTCACTGGTGCATATTTTTATCATACTAACAAGCTTCTTAGGTATTCCAAACTCTACTAATATATTATATAATTTATCTCTTTTGACCGAATCATATGCTTTTTTGAAATCAATGAATAGCTGATGGACATTTTGATTATATTCCCACTTTTTTTCAAGTGTCTGTCTGATGTGAAAAATTTGATCTGTAGTTGATCTGTTACGTTTAAATCCACATTGATAATCACCTATAATTTCATTAGCATATGGGGTTAGTCTTGTTAAAAGAATGTTAGACAATATTTTGTATGTTGTTGAGAGTAGAGAAATTCCACGGTAATTATTGCAGTTCATTTTATCACCTTTTTTAAACACAGGAACAATTATGGATTCTTTCCACTGTTGAGGGATTTCTTCTTTATTCCATATTAAACAAATTAATTTATGAATTTGACATATTAATGAATTTCCACCATATTTAATTAACTCAGCTGGTATTAAATCAATCCCAGGTGCTTTGTTATTCTTAAGCCTTTTAATAGCATCTTTAACTTCAGTCAAGTTAGGTTCTGGAACTAAAGGTTCTGCTGTGTGGACTTCATTTACTTCTGATTTATCTCCTACATGGACATTTAAAAGGTCATTAAAGTAGTTCTTCCATCTATTTAGAATATCGCTTGGGTCAGCTAGAAAATCACCGTCTTTATCTTTTATCAAGTTTACTTTAGGTTGCCACCCCTTTCTAAATTCATTTACACCTTTATATAAATCTCTGATATTTTTATTTTTGCTGTTTGTTTCAATTTCGTTAATTTTGCTTTTCAAGTAATCTCTTTTTTTACTTCTAAACGTGCGGTTAACTTCTCGCTTTATTCTATTATAATTGCTTAGATTTGTATCATCCGAGTTATTTAACCACCTAAGTCTAGCCTGATTTCTTATTTCTATTAGATTATGACATTCATTATCAAACCATGGCTTACTTTTTCTTGGTTTATGGTATCCTATAGTTTCTTTAGCTGCTGATTCTATTGCATTACGTATGTGCTCCCAATTCTTATTTACGTCTGTTTCATTTATATTTTCATCATCATTTAAATCCTGCAAAACCTCAAATCTATTTGACAGTTTAATTTGGTAATCTTTCTTAATTCTTTCATCAGCAAACTTTCCTGTATTAAATTTTATAACTTTTAGATTTTGTTGCTTATGATTTATCACTGAGAGTCTTTCTCTTAATTTAGCAATTACTAAATAATGGTCACTGGCACAGTCAGCACCTCTATGTGTACGAACGTCAATTATACTAGTATGCCTTCTCTTATCAATGAGAATATGGTCTATCTGATTATGAGTTTTACCATCTGGAGAAGACCAGGTATATTTATGGATATCTTTATGTTTAAAAGTGGTACTTTTCACAATTAAATTCTTTGAGGTTGCAAAAGTAATCAATCTTATACCATTATCATTACTTAATTCATGAAGACTTTCTTTACCAATCGTGGGTTTAAATGTCTCTTCTTTGCCAATCTGTGCATTACAGTCACCTAACAGAATTTTCATATCATACAGAGAAAATTTATCAAAGACCTGTTCTAACTCTGTATAAAAATCATCTTTAGTATTATCATCTTTATCTTCCGTTGGTGCATGTATGTTTATTAAAATAATTTTACACCACCTACCTTGTAAAACTGCATATGATATCCTATCATTAATAAATTCTATTGTTTTAAGAGCCGAGATAATTCTATTATTTATGAAAAAGCCTGTTCCAAAATTATGATTTTCAGTACCACCATAGAAAAAAGTATAATTTTTAGTTTTACAATTCCCTTCTCCTGGCCACCTAACTTCCTGGACAGCTACTACATCTAATTTATACTTCACTATCTCATTAACTGTACACTGAAATGCCCCAGGCCGGTAAAGGCTCAGAACATTCCAGGTGCCTAATTTAATATCCTTATTCCTAACGTAGATCTTATCCTTAGTCCAGGGACCTCCCAAAGTAGTCCCCACCCGGAGATCCGAACGGGGGACTATTTTACCTCCGGAATATTTTACCTTGGGAACATCCATGGCCTTATATTTCTGTTTCTTGACATGTCTTTTTACAGTGCAGAGTTGTCAGCTCTACGCCTAACCCCCGATATGAATGGAGGAACTACTACACAAGACAAACACAAACATATTAGACAGCACAATTACTACACAAGACGAACACAAACACATTAGACAGCATAACTACTACACAAGACACACACAAACACATCACAACTATAACACAATATAAACACACACACACCACAACTACTACACAATATAAAAACAAACAAACAAACAAACACTCAGTGTCTCTCTCTCTCTCTCTCTCTCTCTCTCTCTCTCTCTCTCTCTCTCTCTCTCTCTCTCTCTCTCTCTCTCTCTCTCTCTCTCTCTCGTGGAAGTGATCGATTTGCAATACAGAGAACATGTGTATAGCCAATAAAATGGATAAACGATAAAACTATCTGGATAATGTACACATTTGGATATCTGGACATTCAGATAATCCAAATATCCAGATATTTGATATCCAGATGATTTGGTTAATCAGGATATCAGATATCTGGATGATTCAGATAATCTAAATATCCAGATAATTAGGATAATCTGGACAATTTGGATATGCAAAGAATCTGTATATCAGAATATCTAATATCCAGATAGAAAATTATCCAATATCCAAATAAAATTTTATCTGGATTTGACGATCCCTGGTGCTGACCATCACTGGTTTGATGATCTTGCGTCTCTGCTGAGAGATGAGGGGTCGAGGCCGGCAGTCAGTAGATATGCCTTGGCCCTCAGGGGCTGTTGCATCACAGGTTATTTATGTTGTTATAATTTATATATGTATTAATCTCAAGATAATAGTATTTTGTTCCTTCTCTTGCAGGATGCTAAGCCCCATGTGAGCAGCGTTGTGTCCTTATTTCTGTTGTCTCAAGTTTTCCTCATCATCACACACGTCCCTCTAGTCCAAGTTCTAGCATGGATTATTCTAAATGGAGATATGAATATATTCTCAGAAGGTGCTTCAGAAAGACTGGCATCCTATCGGCAGGTAAGAATTCTTTCTATGTTTTCTCAATCTCTACTACACCAAATGCTTATTTCACAAGGGTTCCTTTATGTGGTATTTGTTTCTTATTTTTTGAGCACACCTGTTTTGTATCGGTGTGGCATGAAGTCAAAATGTATTACGCTCACTATCTTAACAGCACTTGAAGAAGTAACCGAGTTACAGTAATCATTACTGCAAAAGTAACTATAAATTACATTTATAATTACATGATGATGTAGACCCTGGATTCGTACCTGTAGCATTAGTCATATATGAACCATACCTTTCTATACAGTGACAGTATTTTTGTTGAACTCACATCTTCCAAATATGTTGTTGTCAGATTGAGAGAACTTAGAAGTTTTTGGGCAGTGTTTAATTTTTTTTTTAAAGTAGATCAGAGTTTTGCATTGAATTTAATGTTTTTTAATGCCCTGTGGAAACAATTTTCCAGTCTTACAGTTTTATTTACTCAAGGGAAATTTGCACCTCTTTTAATACCTGGAATCTCACTTAGATAAGGGAGATTTCAGACACATGTCACTTGGGAACGAGCTAATAAAGAGCTATGTTCTACACTAGCAGCACAAGCCTGTATTCAACAGGTGAAATTGTTAAATGACTCATGTGGTTTCTTGCTTCGGTTTGAAATCTCCCTAAGGGTTTTGTTCCTGAAGTGGGTGATTAGTGCTAATAGCCGTTATCACTGAGCCTAAATGTCACACAGAATTTGATTATGTAACTTTGTTTGTTTGCTGTTGTAATTATAGCCTTGCATTTTTTTCGTGATGGGTCACAGTAACATAGAACGATGGAGCAATGATAACTCCTCCACTAGCACAAACCAAATGTTCTGTCTCCTATGTACTCAACATCTCTCTTTGCTAGTAGGCTCCACCCACTGCCAGACAGTGTTGCCACATCCATTGATATTATGTCATTCTCATTACTTCCGAGACAAACCATTTCTTTGTTTCTGCATGTGCATAGCCTCAAATGTGGTATAAAACTCTGCCATTTTATTATTATTTTATGAATAAAAATGTATAATCTCTATGTCCTGGTTTCGTAAACTAAATTTCTAAATGTGCAGTTCATTTTCCAAATACAGAACTGACTGCAATCGCCAAATTCCATACATCAATCACGAAGGTCAATGGACCATTCATGTTCCTCGTGGAACTCGTACAATTTTATATTGGATTAGTAGAGCATCACCATTCGTAAATTTTATATCAGTAGTTTGTCAATATTTCCAACAATTTGATATTAATCCCTGCTTGTTATTTATAAAAGAATATTGGTAAATAATGCTAATTTTGTATTACAGTGAAACCTTGATTTTACGTTTTTCGGGGAACCAGGTTAAAAGAAAATTAAAATGCAGAAAAATGTAATATTGAGGAAAATTTTTATAATATTCTGCCATGTTGAGACATCAATATTGAATGTATAATCTTGTCAAATTCAGAAATGAAAAATTGGGCTTCTACTACAATGCTGATCAATCACATTATGCACCCACTCATCTCAAAAAGCATGTAAAATTTGTGCATTTTTTCACATCCTGCATAGTGCAATAATAATAATAATAATAATAATTTACGCCCATTGCCTATGAGAATTAATTGTACTTTAATTCAACCTTAGTATATGTTGAAGAGGTTTACTCGTGATATCAGCCAGGTGATTTCCGGATAGACTTCCGAGCTTTCAAGAGGTAAGATCTCTTGTTTTCAGGTATTGAAATAAGAATGAGAATGAAGATGAGAGTGACGTTGGCTCTTGAAAGCTCGGAAGCCTATCCAGAAATCACCTCTTCATCATTCGCCACCAGGAAAGCTTGTAGAATTATTTCTTAGTATGTGTTGTTGTTGTTGTCAACTTGGCTGGACACTTTTCCGTTCAAATGCAAACTATATTTCCAGGGTTGTGCTTCAAGTAAACCAGGATTTGTGGCACCTACTGAGACTCTCGAGAAGTCCCTGGAGACGAAGATCAATCCTGGCTGGGGATGCAATCAGCATCTGGAGGCAGAAGAGGAGCTCAATGACAGTGCCGCGGAGAAAGAGCCGGAGACTGCGCAGAAAGCAACCGATGAGCCTGTTGATGGTAAGTTTTATTTTTCTTTGGGTCTGTTATTGGTCATAATTATTGACATCACAATGTATTCTTCTTCTTTTACCAGGTCTGAGTAACCAAAACCCGTTCTGAGACTACTTAATTGATCATTCCATCGGTGACATGGTCTTCATAATTTATTTTCTCTTTTGGCCTAAAATTTAATAATTTTCTAGGTAAACTTCTATCTGGCATCCTCAGAGCATGTTGATTCCAATTTAACTGATATTTTTAAATTTCAAACACCATTGCTTTGACCTTCCATTTATTTCTGATTTCTTTACTTCTAATTTTGTCTAGTAAGGTTACTCCACTTAAAAATGGCAAAAATCTCATTTGTGAACAATTTATTCTAGTTTTATCATGTTGATGAAGAGTCCAATATTCGTTACCATATAGAATAGCAAGTTTTGAAATTTTGTTATGGTATCTAATTTGAATTTCTTTTCTCATTTGTTTTCCAAAATTTATTTTCAAAATTTTAATTTTAATCTGTTATTACTTACGTGAAATTTAGAAGATTCCACACTTCCGCGTTGCACAATTTAATAGTTCAATCCTATTAATTTCGAAGATCCACTGTCTTCATTCACATTAATCTATTATGTATTATTACATTTTTCTCAACATCTTTTTGGTGCTCGGACAGTTAAATATAGCTTCCCAAATATACAAAGTCTGTTACCTGCTCAATTATTTTATCGTTTATCACTATTTTCGCTGTAGGAAGTTTTTTACCATTTATTGCTATTGACTTTGTTTTATCATCTGAAATTTTGATGTTACACCAAATATAATTACCAATACTAGCCAATGTTTTCACAAATCTTGGGTATCTTGTTGAGAAATTCTATGTCATGTTCTCAGAGCTCACAAAAGTGATGCTTGACATTTTTTCACCAGTGCAGATATCTTGGGCATTGTACAAAGTGCTGAATGTTACTAATTCTGTGCAAAGTGAATTTCATAATTAATTTAACAGCTATTTTAATATTCTAATTATGTCACATGTGATACCTTGAATATTTTGAAGCAAAACTGTTTAAGGTTATGCATATAATTAGAATGGAATATTCACCCACTAATATTAATCAACATTTTGAAGAACCTTTAATTGTTACAATTTTCAAGCATCTGTGGGAATCGTCAAAAGTATTAGCTTCAGTTCAAAATGATATTGGCTCAACCATACAATACATACATAATTCTAGTATGTATATTTAAAGAAATGTATTCATTCAATGAGATTATCAGCTGTTAGATGCTATCTAAGACTTGCTTTTTGTGCACTAGATGTTAAAATCTATACTCAAAATATGCAGAAATAGTATAACATGACATACTAAAACCTTAAATTTCTCATGGAAACCTGTAGATTATGATAGAGCTTAAAGTGCTGCAGGAAGAGGATTTCGATCAAGTGTCAAATAGTTTTCACAGACGACACTAGATAGCGTATGGAATCGAGAGCTTCTTCGCTCGAATAAGTTCAAACAGACAAAACAAGTGATATAAGGTGGTAGTACATGTACAATGGAACCCTGATTTTACGTTCCTCAATTTTACATTTTCCCTCATTATACATTCAATCTTGATGGTCCCAACAAAGCAAAACGTTGTAAAATTTTTCTCGATTTTACATTTTCCCGCATTTTAAGTTTTTTCAGCTTGGTTCCCTAAAAAATGTAAAATCGAGGTTCCACTGTATAACCATAATTTTTCTGTGTAATGGGCCCTCAAACCTGTATTGTGAAGTGAAAGGTGCAGTGAAATTGAACCTTAAGTGAGAATAGTCATCATCTTCATGTTATAGTTTTTCTTGTATGTACGCATTGCTTGCATTGTAGAATTATTTTCCTGTAGTTTACGGTTCTTAAATAAAACAGACTGCTTCTTTTCACAGTTAAGTTGCTATATTATAGGGATGGGACCAATTAATCGGTACTCTATCAGTATCGGCTGATATAGGCATTACCGATTATTTTACCGATCTGATATATCAATAAATATCTGATAGTTTAGTACAAAATTCTGCCATTTTGTTGTAATTTTTATGGATAATCTCCATGCCCTACTTTTTTAAAAAGTAAATGTCTAAATATGGAATTTCTCTTGCACTGCAGTCACTTTGAAACACATTTTTTAAGGAGGTCAATGAACCTTTCAAGTTCTTCCAGGACCATTTCTAATTTTATATTGGATCGGTAGAATATTGGTTATCGGTATCGGTAAATTTTATATCGGTACTTTATCAGTATTGGCTAAAATTTCATATTGTCGCATCCCTACTATATTACAACAATGTAACATTGACAACATACATTATATAACGGATTCTTTTTGTTTAAAAAAATTACTGACCATTGTTATAACTGTATCTTTAGTCAAAATGAAAATAAATGTCTGATGAAGGGAGCGTGCGTTCTCCTGAAACGTCACAAAGAAAAACTGTTTTCTTATGCTTGTAATAACCGTAAAATACAGGAAAATAAATCTTAATGTTAAAATGTGGTTTATTTTATCTTACCAATACAGTGATATATGAAAATGAGACATATGATTGTGGGCTGAAACTGCCAGGACGGATATTTTACACATATGTGTGTACGATTATTGTCACATTAAAATGATATTCCATTGTAAATGCGGGACTCGAATGAGTATAAGCGAGCAAAAGTGGTTCCATGCAGTACTAGAGTTGATTTCCATATTTTCCACATTATTTTGCAGCTCCCTAATCAGTGTTCCTAATGTGTGTTTTCTTTCTAACCATGTCTCCAGATGTTACAAAGACAGGAACAGCAACCGAGGAGACATCTCATAGCTCAAGCACCCCTAAGGCCACCGCCACTGAGGTCAACACGAACATCACAGACGAGGAGAAGGAGCAGCGTCTTGCAATGGAGACCCCCATCCCTTCCTTGGCTAACAGACCGTTCCTTGAAGCCATCTTCAATGCTTTAGAGTGCTCTGAGAATGACTATGCTGCTTTGTTTGCTCTCTGCTTGCTCTATGCTTTGGGCCACAATCAAGGTATTGTTTAGAGAAAAACAATAATGAATAAATATAAAATTAAATTAACTACCGATGGCTGACACACAAATCAGGAGAATCAGATGTGGACATTTAGTGATTTTAATTGTGAATATTTCATTTTCTTATTTCTTTTATGCACCTGCTAACAAGCCTCTTCCATGAAATGGTGTGTTATATGCACAAAATTAAATGAAAGACGGATTATCTTACTATTCAGTTCAATCTTGGAATTATTTTTCTTTACCCTTGTAATTGTAATTTAGGTTAAGCAGTTGGATAGTTAGTTTTCTCACCTCAGCAAGCTTACTTTAAGGAAGAATAAATCATAGTTAAATAAGTAGTACAGTCAACATCACATAAACATGAATGTAATATTAATACACAAACATAGGTAATTGAGAAGAATTTCTGTAATTTATTCTTAAGCTCATTGTTTAAACAACACCTTCACAAAAACATAGGTTATGCTTGAACAAGTACAATATGTCCTTTTGTACTCTAGTTTATCAGCATTTCGTGAAAACTTTATTAAACATAATACTTGTAAATTAATGGCAAAATTTCATACCTCTGTGGTGGAGTGGTCAGCTTAAGCAAGGTCCCAGGTTCAAACCTTGATCAGGCATGGATTGTGTATGTTTGTCCCATCATTCTCTTTCCTTTTGTCACATTGTCATGATTAATGTTGATAAGAATCGTAAATGAAAATTAAAATAGAGACAAAATTGTAATTTGTGAATCGTGTAAATCATGTAATTTTGATGCAATACTAGTAATGACTTTTCGCTGAAACTACTACTTGAATGTTACAATCTAAATATTACATTGCAACTATGTCATATCCATCTACAAGAATTTCATTTCAAAATAGTCATAGCTTCACTTATAAAAAGTAAAATTTTTGGCACTTTTGTCTAATTGAGATGCTGGGGATGAAATGCCAATCACATGAAATTCATGACGGGACATTAACAAAGAAATGCTCATGTCGAGGCCAGGACTTTAACCTTAACCCATAGTAATGAGTAGGATCATCCAGCATGCTCGGCCACTGATGAATTTTTTAAAATAGTACATCACAAATTTCGTTTGTACCACACAGTTTTTTGCTACAGAGTAATTGAAAATTCTTAATTATTCATCAGGATAATCTGACTCTGATTAAGTGCAAATGAGAATTTTTCATGTCGTGCAGGATACCTTAATTCTGAAAAGTATTGTATCATTTTTTTTAACTCAAACTGACCTGTGTTATTAATTAGTCATAGAAATATTTATTCAAGCAGAAATTGACTTAGAAAATTCCATAGTATGCCATTCCATACCTGTGTTAAAATCAGGATACTAACACAGCAAACTACAAAGTACGAAAGTAGAAGGCTATCAATATTTTGGGGATGTTGCAACCCTTTTGAAAGGCAGTATGTTGTTTCTTTTGTCCTGAAGACAGGGATGAAGTATCACGGAAACATTAATAGCTCTCTGAATCTTGATATTTTCATGCTTTGTAATTAATTATGTTTTATCCTGATTGTAATATTGGAAACATTTGGAGCAATAGTTTCGAAAAGTTGTACCATGGTGTACCAAGTCAAGAAAGTCATGTAAATCAAGAAAAGGTAAAGAAATCAACAAGTAGGTTAAGAAGTCAATAAAAAGTCAAAAAGTTATACTTGTGGTCAAGAATTTTGATATCACAATGACTGATTGATTGCTTTAGTTTATTTTACTTCACTTTTTTGTCCCTTAGGCTAATCTTGAAGATAAGGATGAATGGTGGTAAAATAAGATTTCTGAAGGGACAATCACAAATGTGTAGGAACGACAACACAAGCCCAACATATGATTATGCCGGTTGCGAGTCCAGTCTACCAGGGTGCATTAATGGATAAAGCAAGCCTAATTCTCTTGTTAAATACATCTTCATTTTTCATCTTAACTCGCCTTTTGGTAAGGGGTTTTCATTAAATAAATATTTATTTTCTTAATTGCTAATTTCCAACTTTACCTAAGTAGGCATCATACAAATAAAGGTGGAGAAAAACAAAAAAAGATCATGAAAAAGTTCTTATTTTGGTAAACACCCTGTGTTTGAATTTGAAGTAACACATGTTTTATAACAAATCTGTGTAATGTCTTAAGACTGAAGATGATATTTATTTAATGTTTTTCTTGAAAATATTGTGAAAAATGATGTGAAGACATTGCAAGGAATCAACTTGCTTAATTTCAGCAAATTTTCATTTCAGGTGCAAATTTACCTGTACAGTATTTTTTTAAATGGCTTTTGATGCTCAAGACTGCAATTAATGATATTTAGAATGAGTTGCATTTATAGCAAAGTGAGTTACTGTTGCATTATTAGTATCAGCATGTATACTGATGAAGATACTTACTTTTAAAATTAATTTTCATGTTATGCTGTTGTGTTTTCTTTTTCATGCATCCTGGTCTAAAAATAGATGGTAGGCATTAGAATTTATAGGTGCTAATTTCTTAGTTCTTAGTCTTTAGTATTTCTTTTTGGTAAATATTTTCTTTTCAAGTGCTTATTAGCAGGTCATACATTAAAAAATGTATATTTTCCTTAGCATAATGTGTGGTGCATTCTGGCAAAGCATGCTTGCTGGCATAGTTAACCTTTTCTTTTTCGAACAGTAGGTTTTATGGTATGCTGTGAAAGGTAACTCCTAGTACAGGATGGTGATAACGTATGATGTAGGTCCAGAAAATTCCCGAGCTCTTAAACTAACTTTCACCGTAAGATTGACAGGTTGCCAAAAGAAGTGCTGGTTATTTTGTTGTGTTGCATTTATGAACACATCCTTGCCTCTGTGGCTATGAAGAGATCCTATGTTCCAAATGTAGGTAAGGTGTGGATGCATCATTGTGTTTGTCCTATCATGTATTTCATCAGGTCATAATTTATCAGGAGAGGTAGCAAAGTATTGAAGAATAATATAATTCTATGAACTCAGGTTTCTTGGAGTACACAATCAGTTCTCTTCATGGGGCTTAGGGCATCGCAGATGGCATAGTGGTTATGTGGCTTCCTTGTACTCAAGGTCCCCCAGGTTTGATACCCAGTGCAAGGACACAGTGGTTCGGTTCGAATCCCACTTTAATTTGTATGTCCAGACATACATTAATAAAGGTAAAGTGTTCCCCTGTACATAGCACCATGCCATGAAGGCGTATAGGGGGTGTGGAGGTAACGCCCCACACTTTCTTGATCCGGTCATGAGTGGGGGTGATGTGATCAGCATCACGCCCCTGACCGCCTTTACCCCCCAGGGTTTCCCCCAGGTACCCATGTTATTCGACGCTGGGTGGGCGCCGGGGCCGCTTCCAACATTAATATGAAGTATATTTGGTACAGTTATTACAGCATACAGAGAATCATCAGTACGATAGAACTTGCTATAAACATAGTAGAAAACATTGATAATGTATTATTTTTAGAAACTGATATTATTAATCAAGATGAGAACTGGCGTTCCCAGGAAAGGGAACATTTTTAGTAGTCAGTCCATTTAACCAGCTTTTCCTACCTTTGACTTTTTTTATGAATACTGGGCGAAAGGGGAAGGGTTATGACATTCCCCCCCTCAATTGTCCCCTGAAAATTGTAAAATTGAGGTTTTACTGTAGTTGAGATATATAGCCTTCCTCTACTTCAAAGCTATTCAAGAATTGGAAGTAATTTTATAATTGAGTGGTTCAGAGCACAAATGGCATAACTCCACTTTTTATTAAAATGGAGTTACATGTATGAGACGCATGTAAAAAAAAGAGCAGTTGGTTATTACAGTGAATAAAATCAAGGGATAAAATGTTTATTTTGATGCTATACAAGTGCATACCATGGCTATTTTTCTACATAGTCACCAGGATGCTCCAAGCATTTCTGGTACCTTGGAACAAATTTACATAGACCCTCTGCATAGAAATCTGCCCCCTGAGATCGCAGCCAGTCGAGGACTGATGTCTTGAGAACTTCACTATCATCGAAACGTTGCGAAGCAAACCACTTTTTGAGATGAAGGAACAGAAAGTGTTCACTTGGGGCAAGATCGGGACTGTATGGTGGGTGTAAACATTCCCATCGGAATTTTTGAATTGTCGCAACAGTACAGTCAGCTGTGTGTGGGTGGGCGTTGTTATGAATAAGCAGAATTCCAGACCGTAACATTCCTCTTTGCCGGTTTTGGATGGCACGTTGCAGATTAGACAGTGTTTGGCAATACACATCTGCTGTGATGGTTCGTCCTGGTTCCAGGAATTCCACGAGGATTACACCTTTTCGGTCCCAAAACACGGTTGCCATGAATTTGCGATGTGATGGTGTTTGCTTGGATTTCTTCGGTTTCAGTGAACCGGAGTGACACCATTGCATGGTTTGCTGTTTCGACTCACCAGCGACGTACGATATCCAGGTTTCGTCTCCAGTCACTATGTGAGAAAACAAGTCATCCCCATCCTTCTCCCAGTAGGCCAAGAAATCACGTGCTGATTTCATTCTTTCATCTTTGTGAGTGTTTGTCAACATTTTTGGCACCCACGTTGCACACAGTTTGCGATAACCCAGATTGTCCGTTACAATTCAGTGTATTGTTTTATCAAGATACTTTAGGAAACTCCTTCCTAAATCTGTAACGGTGTAACGGCAATTGGATTGCACTTTCTCATCAACACGTTTCACAAGGTCGTCCGTCTGAACACTAGACCTGCCACTCTGCTCGTCATCATGAAGATTTGAACGTCCTTCTTGAAAAGCATGTCACCATTGTCTTACCTTTCCTTCACTCATTACTGTTGGTCCGTAAATGGCACACAATTCCCGATGAATGTCAGCTGCACTCAGTCCTTTTGCGTTGAGAAATCTAATCACCGATCTCACCTCGCATTTCCTGCTACTCGCACGTATGCACCTCTACACTGAGAAATATACCTCTGTTGCAGGCAAAGAATACTAAAGCATGTTTCCATGCAGATGCAGCTTCGTCAGTGTTGCCAGTCGCAAGTAAAAAATTATTGGCCTCTTTTTTTTTTTTTTTTATATATGTACCTCGTATAACTTAAAGGTGTGAAGTATCAACATTTCAGTGCTAGAAGTAATTATCTCCTAAATTTAAAATTATTGCTAATAGAGGCATCACTTTATTTGTGCTCCGACAGCTAAACGTAGTACTAAGTTATTTAAATGTGCCTTTTTCTCAAAACTGTCTTGAATGGAGTTACGTCACTTGTGCTCTGAACCCCTCAATTATTCTATTGATTAGCCAGTATCTCAAAAGATGATGAACCTACTGAGAAACATGATAATCATTCAGAAATTATATACATTGATAAGGTTTTTACCTTTTGTAATTGTGTAAGAATGTGTTTTTATTGATTGACGAGATCATTGTTATCTGTTTTGTAGGAGTCAATCCAGAGTTGTTGGATTCTGTGTTGTTTACTTCATCAGAGAAACCAGAGACTAAGCATTGGTACAATGTCCTTCTGGTGGAGAGGCTGATCAAGATTATATCAAACAGCTGTCAACCAAGTAAGTAATACATATTATATGAAGATTCATTACTGGGGTCTGATCCGATACCACTTTAAATCAATACACTTACTGATTCTGGTGTAAGAACATTGTAACTATTAAAATTTGAATTTGAAATATTCATAAATAGAGTTTTGCTTTAAAGTATTCGGTGACTTACATAAGCCAGTACAACTGCCAACTCTGTTGCAAAAATCTGAGATGCAGAAGAAGACATTCTTCTTGGCAGTCTTGTTAATTGTTGAAACTTATGAACACTTCTTCCTGGATGAGATGAACTTTATTTGTTTTGCTTCATGTGAAATAAACATTTCTACCCTCATTGTGTTGTGTAGTGCAATGGTTCCCAAACCTTTTCGTTACACGGCACCCTTAGTGTTTCAAGATTTTTCCATGGCATCCAAGTCAGAATGTAGGCCTATTGTACACTTGCAACGCTCGGTTAATGTGGTTATAATGCTTGCCTTAAGTTAAAAAATAAACACACATTTGAAATTCAGAAACATTTTGTGTGTAAGAAGTACTAAATAAGCACATATATGGAACAATCATATTATTGACTAACAAGTAACTGTCATTTCAGTGAATGGGGTGTAAGGACCTTCCACATAGTACACCCAACTGTCAACCTCACTTCACATAGTACACCCTGGACTGCATTTTGTAGACAAACGAGGCTCTGGCGACTGGCCCTATGGCCAGTATAATTCTGTATGTTGTCATGTTTTTTTGTCCTTATGTGTGCTGAGTACCCGTTTACAGTCTCAGTTTTTAACGGAAGTCAGAATATTTTAAGATTTTAGTTATGCAACGTTAGAGTTGTTATTTGCAACAGTAAGGGACTGGAGCCCATATAATGTGAATGGTGCAAAATAGCCTATGTGCTGATGCACCTAAAACTTTAAAACCAAATTCAAATTCATTTCAGTGAATATATTGGAACATTTCGCAGTGCCGCCCCTGTAAGCTAGCCACACTTTGGGAACCACTGGTGTATTCAAGGCGAAACTTTAGTCAGTTTACATAAATAATAACTCATGGTGCTACAGCCCAGGGCTAGGGATTATCTACCGACTGCCAATCTCACTCCTACATGCCTTAGCAGAGGTGGGCAATCGTCCAACTAGTTACGGGGTAATATGCGGTCAGCCCCATAACCCCCTTACTTGTCGTAGGTTTCCATGACCGGGTTATGCTACTCATTCGTAGCTCGCCAATTTCCTTACGGTGGGTAGCCACCGATCCTGTATACAAGCTGAAATCTCGGGAGAAAAATTGTTACGGTATCCCACAGGAGATTCATTCAAAAAAGGTGACTTTGTTGCCAAAAAGTGAAAGGTAACAACCCAAAATGTGATGAAAATGAAATGAAAATATTGCAAGAAAAGCTCGGACTTTTACTGAAAATTAGGGGTGGGCCGATATGAGTTTTGGCCGATACCGATATAAAATTTACCGATACCAATAACCGATATTCTACCGATCCGATATAAAAATAGAAATGGTCCTTGAAGAACCTGAAAGGTTCATTGACCTTAATAAATGTGTGTTTCGGTGACTGCAGTACAAAAGAAATTGCATATTTAGACATTTACTTTTTTTAGAAAGTAGGGTATGGAGATTATCCATAAAAATTACAACAAAATGGCCGAATTTTGCACTAAATTGTCAGATATTTATCAATATATCGGATCGGTAAAATAATCGGTAATTTTACTGATAAACTGATACACCGATATGCCTATATCGGCCGGTACAGATAGAGTACCGATTAATCGGTCCCATCCATACTGAAAATGAACCAGAAAGGCTCAAAATTGGATCAAAACTTGTGCAACAGCATGTGTCCTGCAACCCGAGGCAAAGCCTGATGCTTTATATTGCACAGCCACAGTGCGGGACTTACAGAGCGACCACAAGGAAGAGAACCTTCGATGAAAGTCTCTGCACACCTTTCCCTTCCTCCGTTCAGCTCGGGCCATAAGAAAGCATGTGGGAGTATGGTGCACAGGAGTCGTGGGTGGGTGCAGGTTGATTTGCTTGTGGTTCCACTATAGTCAATTTTCACGCATAATAAATATACCCCAGTTAAACCACAAAACAAGCCCTGTTTGACACTCCATAACAACTGTAATGTTAATGTGGGGTATGGGGTATCGTGTAGTTTATATTTTGATTTATTTACAGTAACTGAGTGCTTTACATATTTTCAGATTGCCGTGTTCGCCTTGTTACTTTGGAGCTTACGATTCGTCTGCTGATGCAGCTAGTGATGAAGAATGGCTGTAGCTATCTTCATGATTGCCACCTTGCAGCTATTGAAGGAGCTAAAGAAGAGAGTACCTCGCTTTTGCGAAATTTTTATAAGGTATGATTTCTTTGAATTTCTAGTGTTTTTATTGGATAACCAATAGTTCTCCCTCATCAGTATTCCACTTATTTTTTTGAAAGTGCTGACAAAATGTTGAGAAAATTGAAAATATGTTTACAAGCAGCATATTGGAAATTTACTTCACAAAACCAGCTATATATGGATTGCAAATGCTGATATTCATAAAATAGAATTAGGCACTCTGTTGTAGACTAGCTATAAATAGGATAGATTGTAAAATTACTGGTATAACATTATGCCAGTTAATGCTGCTGTGGTACCAATTAATCTGGCCCATCTCTTCTAGAAAGAATATTATTACATAATGATTCAAAAGTTGCGAAACCCTAATTTTGCATGTCAGTAACATGAAAGAAAAGTGATATTCACTTGGGGGCCATGGTAGCTGAGTTGGCTACCACACGGAAGACCCAGGTTTAAATCCTAGTGCAGGAAATGTGGACAAGAAATTTTTCTAGTCATTTACCTGTTTCTGCACAGCTCTGAGGCCCACCCAGCCTTGTATCAATAGGCACCAGGGAGAAAACCTGGGGGGGTAAAGGTGGCCAGACATGATGCTGATCACATCATCCCAATTATGGCAGAGATCAAGAAAATGTGAAGCTCTACTTCCACATCACCCCATATGATTTCATGGCATGTGTACGCATGCACACTGTACCTTTGCCTTACCTTCTTTCGAACAATAGGGCCCACTGTAATGCAGCTCATATTTCTGTCTAGAATATACAGTATTTCCGTAGATTATGAAAGAAACTCAAAGCACATTACAGGGCAGTAGTTACATGAAAACTTTCAAATATGGTCCATCATTGAGGAGGGTCAGAGGTAAAGGTGAGACAAAACACCATTGTTTTGACTCTACTTTCTACCAAGAAATTAGAGCTTTTGAGTTGAAATTTTCGTAACCTGCTATATACCTTGGTGGAATGATTTGGTATTGCATTTGAGTGAAATCGGCCATGATGGCAGACTTTAAACCAACCATAGTGCTGGAGAAACCTACTTGGTGCCGTTCATGCATAGAAAAATAATTTTAAAATTCCAAAATTAATGAACAAGGATTTGTGTAATTAGAATGTTACATGTTTTGTGCCAATCAGTGTTTTTATGGAAATTCGTCTGTATTGAATGGCAGCAATATTGTGCCAATTGTCTCTCTAATATTTGATTGGTTTTAATAAAATATTACTTTACCTTTCCTTCAGTATATCATGTGTGCCTGTTCTGTAATATTTTGCATTACTGCCCTCTTTATTTTCAGAGTGAAGAAATCTTTTTGGACATGTTTGAAGATGAGTACAATGAGATGAAGAAGCGGCCCTTGAATGTGGAGTGGCTGATGATGGATTCCAATATTCTCCTCCCTCCTACAGGAACTCCTATGACTGGTATAGAATTCAGCAAGAGGCTGCCTTGTGGAGAGGTAAGGGGGGATGCTTTATTGATTATTTCTACCCTCTACCTCAAATTCTAACAGATCCCACATATTGCAATAATTCAACTTGCATATCATGAGTCTTCAATCTGGTGCATTACCCGAGCCCAATGCAACAAAATAATACTAATTTCCCTGTTTGTATATTTTTGAAAGGTACGAGGCATATTCATAAAGTAAGTACCGTTTGCAAATATTGCGGCTGTAGCGATGCAGTAACGACCGTGTGAGTTCTCGCTGACGTCCTTCATCCATTAGTTAGCCACACGCACGCGTGGGAGCAGGTCATTCTTTTTTTTCGTAGTTTTCTGAAGGTTTGAAATGTTCAAGAAAATCAATCGGCCCACCGACTGTGAAGTCCGGTCTGTGATTTGTTTTCTCAATGCAAGAATGGTTGAGTTCTTGCCTAGAGGACAGACCACCAACAAAAATGCCTGCTGTGAGACATTAATCCGGCTGCATCGTGCAATTCAAAAGAAAAGACTCAGAATGCTTAGCGAACGCATTGTGTTGCTTCACGACAATGCTCGTCCGCATACGGCCCAACAAACTCAAAATGTCATAATGTCATTCAGCTGGGAACAATTTGTTCATCCGCCAACAGCCCTGACTTGGCACCAAGTGACTACCATATCTCTTTTCATCTGAAGAAGAAGTTTCTTGCTGGTCAGCGTTTCGACGAGGATGACGACGTCAAAGCAGCAGTGCATGAATGGCTTTCGTCACAGGCGGGAACGTTCTATGATGATGGGATACAAAAACTAGTGCCACGCTACGACAAATGCTTGAACAATGGTGGAAACTGCGTAGAAAAGTAGTTTAAGGTCTGTAGAATGCAATGAAAATAAAAAATGTACGAAACTATTTTACTTTATTTTTTACACCCTTTCGGTACTTACTTTCCGAATACGCCTCGTATTTACCCATAGGCACCTGAAAAAATATGTATGCTAGGTGTATGTGGATAAAATGGGTATAACCCAAATTAGAACACTAGTTTTGTTGTCTGCCTTTCACAGTTGTTACAGATTTACCTTTTTTTTTTAATATACAGAACACCAACAGAGTGACATACCTCTTTGTGTGTGTTGACACAGAAATGTGTCGATTGGAGTTAGGTCTTCTTTTTGGTCAACCTTCTTTGCATAGGCATGCGCAGACCCTCTGATTAAGGGGGGCAAGAGCCTTGTTGAAAGTTCAGTGGGAGACAGAAAAACCTCATTCCAACTCACTGTTTTTTTGTATTGATGGACACTGAGCAAATGCATGTCCAGATCCACCGAAAATCACTCTATTAGAAAAATTCCAGCTTCTGTGCCATGTAAGTCCTCTGTTCCCCCTCCTCCTTTATTTTCCTTCTCTGTAATTCAGACTAATTTACACGTAAACATGATTTAGTACAGCAGATTCTACACGTAAACATGATTTAGTACAGCAGATTTTACACGTAAACATGATTTAGTACAGCAGATTCTACACGTAAACATGATTTAGTACAGCAGATTCAAAACAACTAACACATAATTTATTCATTTCCAATGTGAACAATTTATTCTGCATCCACATAGGTGCAACATAACTAGGCTAACAAATAAATTGCGCTAGTCTAAATAACAAGTAATTTGCTGGAGAACTAATTGAGATAGTCCAATTAGATAGGAAATATACCCGCCGTAGTTGCTTGGAACTATCGTCGGCTTGAAAATATATATATTTTTTCTTAACTAACTCTCTAGCCTTCTTAAACCCGAAGGTTCATGGCTGCAGCACCACAGGCCTTCCATCTTTCCCTATCTTGAGCAAGTTCTATATACTCTTTTCCATCCCTACCGATTTCCCTAAGGTCCATCTCAACGTTGTCCCTCCATCTTCGTCTTGGCCTTCCTACAGGTCTCTTACCATCAGGTTTCCCAACAAGAATCCTGTAAACTCCTCTTTCCTCTCCCATTCGTGCCACATGGCCTGCCCACCTAAGTCTTCTTGATTTAATCATTCTAATAATATTTGTACATAAATACAAATTATGTAGTTCTAAATTATGTAACCTTCTCCACTCACCTGTCTCCTCATCCCTTTTAGGTCCAAAGATTTTCCTAAGGATCTTATTTTCAAATACTCTCAATTTATGTTCCTCTTTCAATGTAAGGGACCAAGTTTCACATCCATATAATACTTCAGGCAAAATTACTGTTTTGTATATTTTAACTTTTAGTTTCTTAGATATTAAACGAGAAGACAAAAGTTTATGAAGAGAGAAGTAACATGCATTTCCTGAATTAAGCCTACTTTTTATTTCCTCTTTAATATAATTTTCATTTGTTAATATTACTCCTAAGTATTTGAATTTGTAAACTGGTTCAAACAAGTTGTTATCAATAATTAGATTTTGATTATTACCTAACACTTGGTTTCGGCCTGTAAGCATATATTTAGTTTTCTCTTTGTAAACTTCCAAACCTATCTCTTTAGCAGTTTTGAAAAATATTTTAGCATTATTCTTAATTGTATTCACATCATCCGCCAGTAAGTCTACATCATCTGCATATGCTAACAACTGAGTCACACCATTTAATTTTAGTCCTTTAGTTTCTTTTATCTTCCTAACAGCATATACTAAGGCAAAATTAAAGAGCAATGGAGATAATGCATCTCCTTGTTTTAACCCATCGTGAATTGTAAATTTGTCAGACACATTAATACCCACACGAATTTTACTTTCTGTTTCACTGGTGCATATTTTTATCATACTAACAAGCTTCTTAGGTATTCCAAACTCTACTAATATATTATATAATTTATCTCTTTTGACCGAATCATATGCTTTTTTGAAATCAATGAATAGCTGATGGACATTTTGATTATATTCCCACTTTTTTTCAAGTGTCTGTCTGATGTGAAAAATTTGATCTGTAGTTGATCTGTTACGTTTAAATCCACATTGATTTCTTAAAGAAAATAATATTGTTTAATAACGGTAATAAGATTTCTCTGCACTAGAATTCTAAGTGAGAGTATTAGGATGGGCAACTACCCCCCTTGCCACCTCGTGCGCACGTCTGTGATTCTTTGTATGTCTCGTCAGAATATGTGGGGAATAAGAATTTAATATCCTAGTGTACAATTATAGTACAGATTATGAAAATCTGAATGGCAACATATGGAAATCTTGTGTATACTAATAGAAAACCCACAATAACAAAAGCAAAGAATATGAAACATTTTCTGCACTCTTTTATGTTGAAGCCAAAAGACCCAAAAGTTTTCATTAGTTTTCTCTTTGAACTTTGTTCCAATTTTTTCACATTATTACAAATGCATGAGCAGTGGTGGAATTTTCACAGAACTTTGTGAATGTGAACCTTAAATTCTTACCAGTGTTACCATTATTAAATAAACAGATAAAAGTAGTGAAATCAATAGGACGTAATTCAGAAATAAATTTGCTTTTGCTCTTTTACATTTCAGGTGGAAAGAGCCCGCCGTGCCATTAGAGTGTTTTTCTTAATCCGAGAACTCTCACTGAGTTTAGGGATGGAAGCAGAAAACCAACTCCCTCTGACAAACCCACAGTCGTGTGTTCAAGTTGAGGATGTGTTGGACCTAAGTAAGTGTTATTTTGTGTTCTGTTTCCATTCTAATGTTTTATTCACAGATTTTGTACAAATTTTCTGCATTTAAGTACCATCATGAAAAAAATAAAAGAGTTCTGCATCAATTGATCCATAATCTTTATAGTCAGCAAACAGTCACAAGTAGGAAAAAGTGTATTAGCTTCTATTTATAGTTACACTGCTGTTTTTCTGTAATTTCTAGTCACTTTCCTCGCTCTGTTATGTTTCTACAGTAGCACTTAATTCTGATTTTTCTTTGCTTCTGTAGTTTAAACCACCAAACAATGGGTTTTATCGAATTATTCAACTACTCCTGCAATTTATATAAACAAATTCAAGCTTTCATTAAAATTATTTTAGGTCGTTTTTTAATATTTTTTAGGTCATCAACTTCTGAGCCGTAGTTATCACCAAGATAATTGTTTGTTACGCTTGTACATACACTGAAGTGCCAAAAGTCATGGGATACCTACCTAATAACGAGTGGGACCCCCTCGAGCACGGCGAAGTGCAGCAGTTCGACGTGACAAGGACGCAACAAGTCGCTGGTAGTCTGCTGGACGGATGTGCAGCCATGCAGTCTCGATTGCCGTCCACAATTCGCTCATTGTTGCAGGTGGAGGACCCTGGGCACGAATAGTCCGTTCGATGACATCCCACATGTGCTCGATAGGGTTCATGTCCGGTGATCTAGGATGCTAATTCATGCATTGGAAGCTGGCAGAATGTTCCTCAAACCATTCATGCACCATTGTGGTCCGGTTACGGCGCATTGTCATCCTGGAAAAGTCCATTGTTGGCAGGGTAAATGAAGTCCATAAAGGGTTGGAGATGGTCACCAAGCAGCTGAACATAGCAATGAGCGTTCATTGTCTGGTTCACGAGGACCAGAGGACCCAAACCATACCAAGTAAACACATCCCACACCATGGACAGCGGTTAGTAGCGGCACATGTGTCGGTCTTCGGCTGCGATACTCCATAGAGACCAAATTGCGTTGCACTGACCTCTGAGACACATTCCTGGGATGCCCTGCATTGATTTCTGCTGTCAGATCGTGCACTGTTGCTTGTCTGTCTGCCCGGACAAGTCTGCCTAGACGTCGCCGGTTGCGGTAATTCAACACTTGTGGGCGGCCACTGCGTTGTCCCTGATGGGTCGTACTCACGGTCCACCCTTGACACTGTGGAGCGAGAAAAGTTCAGTGTCTGAAATCGCATGTCCCATTCGCCTAGCACCAACTATCATCCCGTGCTCAAACGCCGATAATTCTCATCGGGTTGCCATCACCACAGTACACGACGTTTCACTGCACTCACAGAAGTCTACCTGACAACACTACAACTGCTTCGCGACGTTCGACTGGTATGCCGCGATGTTACAGCGCCATCAACTAGTTCCCTCCTGCTATCCCATGACTTTTGGCACTTCAGTGTATTGTTTAAATGCATTTCGTTTGTAATTATTTTGTAAAGATATTTTATGACATTTTCGTTTTTAGAGTGAAATAAATTTTTAATAATCAATGATGACCTTATTTGACGATCACGTGCATAGAAGTTTCATTACCAGCGTATCTCTTGAAAAGATGCACTTTTGTAGCATTGAAACATTGAGCTATACAGAATTAATAACATTTTTTGTGTAAAAATTAAAATTCATAAAATGAACACTGTTGTAACAGATAATTTTTAAGTATTATTATTATTATTAGGAATGGGTCAGTACGAAATATTTGCTGATACCGTAAAAGTACTTATATAAAATTTAATGATACCTTTAATTGGTCAATGTAAAATTGTAAATGTTCCTTGACATCTTTATTTAATGTATGTAAGCAGGTGACTGCAGTGTTTTTTTCTTGGAAACATAAACCTCATATTTACATAACTAGGGAAAATGAATTAAATGTTCTAGTCCATAGAAAGAACAACAGAATGGCAGATTTTGCACTAAATTACAGGCTAGTTATAAGTATACGAGATCACAGGGTGGATACTTGCTGGGAATTCCTTGAATTCTGCATGAATTTTTCTCCGTAGACGTGAAAAATTGCAACTTTTATTCATGCAAATCCCATTGAATTTATACATATTTATAAATATGTCCTGTGCTAAGTTTTTCACAATTTAGCTTTTATTTTTATGGAGGAAGGAGGAGAAAACTGCGTGAAAAAATAGAACAAAATTCTTTCAATCTGTTTACTGTGTTAGTGTCCTTTGCAGACCAATCTATCCGACAGGCAGAGGATTATTGCAAGATAAACTTGAAGTTGATTAAGTAAATTTGAGTTTGAAATTCTTATACAATTAACAATTTTTCGTAGATTAACATATCCCTTAACATTTATGACTTGCATTTGTAGATCTATTTTGGTCATTGACTTGCATTTGTAGATGTATTTTGAGTCTGAGTATCTGAAATGGCAGACTCCTCACCTCAAATTAAATATTCTGAATAAATATATACGCCAGTGTAACGACAACCGCGTCTACTCCGTCTTTCCTCGACCAGCCCTGAAGATGACTCCGTGAAGGAGTCGAAAGCTTGGAAGTACTCCGAAGTGTTTTTTATCGTGCTGTTTGTATGTTATTTTAGTGTTTTTAACAAATTGTTAATATAGTCGAGTGTGTGTGTGTGAGAAATGGTAATTCGTAAGATTGAAATAGAGAAAACATTTGCTTGTACCTTTGAATTTTGGGAAAGTTCACCTTGAAAACTGGGAATTATACTTGAATTTTATCATGGTTCTAGAGTACTGTGATGTGCATATATTGAACCAATACCAATAACACATGCCGATTAACCTGTTTCATCAATTATTATTAGTATTTTGTTTTACTAGGTTATTATCTTCTAGAAAAAGTTGTGGACTGAGTTTTTTGTGTGGTACATGAACATTTAACTTTTCATTGCAGACAACAGTGACCTGATCGCATGCACAGTGGTGACAAAGGATAACCAGAAAATTCGGAGGTTTCTTGTCATTGATGTCATCCAGCTTATACTTGTGGAACCAGATAGCCGAAGACTAGGATGGGGAGTGGCCAAGTTTGTCGGATTCTTGCAGGTATGTTAGCTTAATAAGTAGAGCAAGGATTTTTATGACAAAGTCACCACAATGTGCAAAACAAAAAATATGCCCTGACAAAAATATAAATTTCTAATTTCCATTAGCAAAACAAGGCGTGTGTGCCATTTTACTGTGTAATGCTTTGAACGAACCATCAGCTTTCATCATATAAGGCATTTAACTCTGATAAACTTAACTTTTCATTTTTCCACCTGATGAAGCCATCAGATGGGTGGCGAAATCGATCGCGAAAGAAATTACCTATCTCCACGTAACCGCCAAACAGATATCTTTAGATACAATGTACATATAAGGCATTTCATTTGTTATAAATACCAGCAGGCCATATCAAATTTATTGACCTGTTTTGCAGTTTATTGCAGGATAATATTCTTCCACAGTTCCCACAATAACATTCACTATATTTCATCCTCAGTGTTTGTGGTTTTGTCAATTCAATCCATTTTTTTACCTGATCTTTTGCATAGTTATTTTGTAGCATCGGCTGTTATAATCTTTCTTAGCATAGAAAAGTCTGGTTTAGATTTGCCTATTTTTTTATTTCCAAATATTTTTCTCAATTATGTTGATTCAATTTATGTAGAAGAATGTCTTCACAAAGGAAAGCGGCACACCATTCTCCATAGAATGATGAATAAGATTCACGTAGAATTTACTGAATCATTTTTCCATCTTGAATTCGTACACCACATTTGCATCTTGCTATCACAACATGCTGCTGAACAATATATATTTTTTTTTCAATAGCAGTTATTGCCAATGGTTGAGGTTCAGTTCCTGGTTCAGCCACAGTTTTTTCAGTAAATTATATCTTGAGCATTGTTCACCCATGTAGAAAATACATAATTGTATAATCATTTAACCTGATAAAAGCTTTGTAAGTACGCTGAAATGTCATTTCTCAAGACTTTTTGCATTGATAGTAATTTACTTGTAATACTACCTTGACAGAGAATGATAGTACAGTCAAACCCCGATTTTACATTTTTCAGGGGCCTGGAAATAAAAAACGTAAAATGCAGGAAACGTAAAAAGCAGGAAATCATAAGGGAGGGGTGAAACTCAAGTGTCAGTAAGAAAGTACTACACAATCGACTTTTTAGGGGGTATATTGTATCAAAAATTATTTAACAACAGGAAAGAAGTATAATAATGAATTTCTTAGGAAAAAAATCAAGACGTGCTGGGAAAGTCAATGACAGATTAACGGGACCCACTTTCGAGGGTAGGGACGGTGGATGACTGCTTCTAACTGCTGCCTATTAGGTTCAGTTTATGCATCTGATTGTGTGAGATCTCTGTTTACTCTGTAAACTGGTAATTACTTGTTATTTTTAGAAGTCCCAGGTAATTGGAGGTGGTTGGGGGGGGGGGGGGGTGATCATTTATAGCTGGATGCCAAGCATCTTTATATACTGTAATCAAAGTGTCCTGAAGGCATGCAGAATGATTCAGATTCCACTTTGAGCTGCATATGTATCCAGTCCCGATCAGCCCAACAGCATGAAGTGCACAAAACAAGCTTTGTCAAACTTACGCATGTTTAGATGTTGCAATAAATTATCAGTGACGCGCGCAGGATTTTCGAAAGGGGGAAGTTTTTTTTTTTTTTTTTTAAGAAATACTGGCCAGATGACGGGGGCTTATGACCCCTATCAACCCCCTTTGGGCACGCCACTGATTGTTATTTACATCCATGTTAATCGACAATTTATCATTGGATTTATAAGTCTTGCAAACACCTCTCCACATAAATAATTTTTTTTTTATAAATATTCCGTGATTTATTTTCAGCACATGAATCGTTCTGATATAAAGCGGCGATTATATTATTCTTAGTATGACGGTATCATAATGAGTACCATCATAATGTGAAAAATAAAATAATTCTATCACTTGAAATCTATGATTTAAGTTCGTATTTGGTGGATTATATTTGTAGAAAATTAATTTGCATCACTTTGGCTTTGTTTTAATTGAATTACGTATGTAGACTTCAAGCATTCAATATATTTTTATAATTCAGCGATGTAATTTGGTTTGTGAAGTATCCAGAATATGCTTACCATAAATTGTCAATTTATGCAAAATCGCTCATATGTTTGGTTTCAACAGCTTTTGCTTGCTCATTCATAAATGTATGGGTACGAACATGTATTTAAAATGTATTACTAGCATGTACAAACCATTTAAGATAAGTTTTGGCAGAATTTCGACGATAAAGTTACGATTTGTTAAAATGAGCGCCTTGAAGAGTAATCCTAAAGTTGTGAAGTAATCCTAAAGTTGTGAAACATAGCCAACTCACATAAAGGGAAAAATCTAAGTTGTGCGTAAATAACCTTTTTCCCACCAAAATTGTAAAACTTAAAATAACTGTAAATGGTAAAAAGAAAATACGTAAACAAGTAATAGAGTATTGTAATATATGTTTTATTGTATCTAATTTATTTTACAAGCATTTTCATGCATAATATCTGTACAATTCATAATTGTCATTTGAAAAGTATTCGCAAGTTTGTATTCTGTGCTTAAAGTTGTAACAGTGTGAGTTTGGATACACTGCTTCATCTAAAAGATCAACGACGACTAGTATGGAGTCGCTAAAATTTTCGGAAACTTAAAGTGAAACTATTTAAGTATAACAATGAAGATTTGTTCATCAAATGTGATACAGCAGTGCAGATAAGCATAATATTTGCATTCAACACTTGAAATTGCATCGCAAAGTGCATAAAAGGTCCAGAGGACATTAAAATAAGTACCCGATGGAATCACGTAAAATGGCAGCCATCTTCGCTTGAAACTGAATTTTCAGATAAGTATTAAACATGCATGTACCTACATAAATGAAAGGCCTATTTTGAAAATGCGAAAAATTCGCTTGCTTTGAATGTGGAAAGTCTATAGAACACACAAACACATATAATTTGTCTTGGATAGTTCTTCGTTATAATCGAGCGTTTAGTGCAAATCGTCTCGTAAAAAATCTTGGAAACTTGGAACAATTTTCCATATGCTGATAAGTTGACTTGAGATCGTGACTAATATGTAAAAGAAGTTGAAATATGAAAATGTGATGTCGAAATGTAAAATCTTAGTTGATTATATGAATGTATGCTTAATACGGTGTATGAACGGCATACTTGTGAAATTTGTTTATAATACACTGTTCATTAATACTTAACATGTGGTAATTTTCTTTATTTCTGCAAAAGTTAACGCAGTTATTTGTACAGTAAGTTGATGCATGGAAATTTTGAGTTGAATTTTAGGTTGCTTATGATGTGAAATATTAAAACAATTTATTAATCCCTTTTTAAAAAATATATGACCGTGTCATTCAGTAAGCCGAGGAAGAGCATCATATTAGCATCATGTGCATTTCCTTCCTGCACTGCTCTGTTCAAGGTATTTATCAAATGGAAGAACAAGAAGAAAAAAATAAGTTGTCTTTTTTTTTTTAACTCCTCGCTTTGTATCTCGTGCTCCTGTTTCCTATCGTCAAAGCAAAACAACCTTTTTCTTTCCTTCAGAGTGGATGCTTCATCGCTAAGGGGCCTTGAGACAAAACATTGGCACCTGTTGACAGCTTCACTTTGCTCGCAGACACCCCTTCAAACTGGTTTGTAATGGGAGGCAGGAAGAAATACGGAAGGAGGGGGAGGGGAGAAGGATTACTGCTTGGAGCTCTCCCATGTTGTCATGTCAATGATTCTGACATATGAGCAAGATTTCCGATGCAGGTCATTAAAGAATGAGAAAGGGGCTAAATCCTTCAATTACTGCATAGCTCTGCACAGTGCCAGAGTAATGAGCTCATATGGGCATTTTTTTTTTCACTTGCAGTACGATATGTTCTTTGAATGAGCGTATTCAGGTTGAAGAGCAACTGCATAATTTTAGACGTAAGAGGAAAGTCTTTTTGCTTTTATGTTAAGGCGAAGAGGGACAATTACGCACCAGGCATGCATTTATTCCAGTATCGTCGGAATGAGCAATGCTACTAAAAAGATATCCGGCAGAAATGAAGAGTATGAATTTCTCCCCATGTGGCAAGTGGAAGCGGTTTCCTAAGTTGATTATTAAGTCTTATACGATTTTTGAAAAATGTGATGAATTAGTATTTACCGAATCCCATGTATTCCTTATGGGACATCAACTTCTACTTCAAGTTACGGCTCAACAAATGGGAGTTTCGACTTTTCCTACTGCTATGACATAGTTCTACGTGTCCTTTTTCCGTCCATGTACTTTTCTACGTCATCGGATGTTTGATATTCCCGAGAGAAGGAATAAAATAACGGTCCCATAAGCCTAGTGCATTTCTCCTTGCCTCCTACGGCCATCCTGGCAGTGTTGCCAAACCTGATGTGCATAATAGAGCTAAATTTCACCATTAATATAGCTAAAGAGGACTTTCGAGGAGCTGGATTAACGAAGGCTGCATAAAGTGCCTACTAGGGTAATTTTAGTTGTCAGAGGGGTAGGGGTGCTGCTATTACCGTTAGCTTTAAAGTGATGGCAATTTATTCTTAGTTTCACCGCCTAGATTTGGCGGCATCACCCATCTCAATAATCCAATGATCTTAATATAAAATCGAAAATAAAGGGTTCCCAGATAACAAAATTGTCATCTTCATCTTAGCCACAGCGCTATATATAAAAATACATGGGGAGGAAACAAAAGGTGGGTGACGCAGCCTATAGCTATACGAATATCACGCCACGTGCAAAATGTACACTCATGGCAAAAGTTGGTATTTATGGGCCGGAGCCAGTGGTGGCATCATAGTGGGGCAGAGGGCGGGTGCCACAGTTCACAGTCAAACGAGTGCACGAAAGAGCCAGATCTGGCTTCAAAAGAGCGAAGTTGGCAACAGTGATCAGCAGCTGACCCAGCGAGAAAGACCAAGGGGAAATTGTCCCTCCTCGCCTTAATTGGTTAAGATGTCTCGTGTAAGGGTGCTCACTTCCACATGAGCAAGAAAATTGGGGCAGAAATACTTGGCACTTTTCAGTAATTACAAGACTAGTGATTAGGGATGGACGATAACAGAAATTTGATATCACGATATATCATCAAGAAAATATCGTGATATTGGCGATATATTGTCTCCATGATATATATTGCCAAATATCGTGATGATATATCACTAGCATGATATATATTGCTAAAATATTGTGATGATATATCACCAACATGATATATATCACCAAATATGATGATATATTGCCGACACGGTATATATTGCCAAATATTGTGATGATATATCGCCAAAATATCATGACTATATATCACCGACACTATATATTGCTAAAATCTTGTGACGATATATCGCCAACATGAGATATATCGCTAAAATATTGTGACAATATATCACCGACACGATATATATTGCTAAAATCTCATGTGGATATATTCCGAACATGATATATATTGCCAAAATATTGTGATGATATATCACCAACACGATATATATTGCTAAAATCTTGTGATGATATATCGCCAACAGGAGATATATTGCTAAAATATCGTGATGATATATCGCCAAAATATCATGATGATATATCGTTTAGTTGATATCGCATATTGCCCAACACTACTTGTGATGGTACCATAGGGGGCATGAGAAAGCAAATGCCACCCACCCCCGCAAATGAGAGAAAGGTGAAGTTAAAGTTTCCCATGCACTTTGCACCATGCCGTGACGCATATATATAGAGAGAGAGGGATGTGGGAGATGGTGTGATCAGCACCATGCTCCAGTCACCTATACCCCACATATTCTTCTATTTTTGCAAATTTGAAGGTGATGTGATCAGCACCACGATTGGGCAGCCCCCTTGCTCTTTTGGCCCAAATACACATTTTAATGACATTGAGATGTACAATAAATTTGGCTGCTCTCAGAAAATATTGCCACATCTCTCGTCTATTCACTCATTTTTCCTGGCCCCATCACTTTACAGCCTATGAGTCACACAATATGCATAGAGAAAGCATTCTCTGCCTCACATAGAATAATCATTTATCCCAACCTTGCCCCTCCTCCCCCCACACACAATTGATTTCACACTAATATTTTTCCGTTGGTGAGTAAAATATCGCCCTATCTGCCCATAGAAAAAAATGATCACTTTCAGCTTCATTGTGATAACCAAATAATATAGCGTTCGTGAAAAAACTTCAGATTAAAAATAATCAAACTAGATCCAATTATATTTCCAGAAATATTGCCGTTGTTATCTGGTATGGCAAATTATTAATTTTCTCCATTTTCAACGTTGCAAACAAGAAGAAAGGAAAAGTTTTTACAAAACAAGTCCCCCTCTTTTTTTCGTTCCCGTCACCTACGAAGGATTCAGTAAATGTGTGGGCAAAGGAGTGAATGGTGATCGAGTCTCGTTGTCAGTTTTCCACTTGCATTTTTGTGGAGGGGAAAGGCAAAAAAAAACATTGTGTCCAAACTCTAGGGAAGGCAGAGAATCAGTTTGGCAACAGTGCGCTTGTTGTCTGAACCTGCGGCAGAAGGATCGGCCCATTTCATCTTCACGGGGAATGCAAGAAGTACCGTTTTACCTTCCACTGACCATGCCTCTTCGCTCCCTCCTAACGAAAGCCTAACATCTGAAAGTTCAAGGTCGCGTGGTCAATGAAACAGCTGCAAAAGCAAGAGAAAAAAGGGAGAAGTCGCGTAGTCAACAGAACAGGTTTCTGCCAAATTTTAAGACATCATCACGGCTCGGGAAACGGGAGTTAGAGCGAACGTAAAATCGAGGTGAACGTGCTATTATTTAACATGGCCTTTTGCTGGGGCCTGACTGGATGACCGTATTAAGCGGGAAAACGTATAATGCGGGAACGTAAAATCGGGGTTCCACTGTACATCCTTGTGCACTGCATTTTTTTTCATCAGAAACCAACTCACGATTGGTTCTAGATGTGAAATGTTATTCCTGTTATTACGATGTATTGTAACTTACAGAAAAGCATCCAGCCCCCTGTGATGTAGTAGTTCACATGTACAAAATAATTTGTGTATGTCAAAAATTGTTCTAGAACTTGAATTTCTTTCCATGGAGGTTGCCTGATCTATGCTGCGTAGATGGGTGTAAGTGAGTCGATAGTGAGTAATTCAGTTATAACCAATCTCTAATTTTGAGTTGCATTTCAGGATATAGAGGTGACCGGCGATAAAGATGACTCCCGCTGCTTACACATCACAATCCATCGTCCAAATTCCTCCAGCTCAACAAACCGTGTGCCTCTTCTTTCAGCTAAGTTCATCTTTGATGACCACATTAGATGCATGGCAGCGAAGCAGAGGTAAGAAGATGTGTAATGAGTGTTTCGTTTACATGTTAAGGGTCTTAGAATATCGAGTTTTCCCCAAAAAATTATAGAAGTGTGTTATTATTTAACATTTGTTTCTAAAATATACAATACTTCCTCTTTCCACAAATATATGTTATATTTTACATACATTTTCTCACATTATAATTTTTTTTCTGTAACTTTTTTGAAAGTAAAGAAAGTTGTAATATTGCATAAAAGTTACTGAAAACATATTTTGAATAGATCAAAATTTTCATTAACTGCGAAATCCAAATTGGAATCATTGTAAGAAATTTTCACAATGTGCATATAAATAATTAACTTTAGCGCAAATTTGACATGATTACAAGTAATATTCAGCAATGAAGAAAACGTGACATCTAGTGGTGTACATTTGAAAGAGTTGGTTACAACACTCGTACAAGGTGCTGCAATTATAGCCCATCGTCATTCATTCACAATGGAATTTTATAGTTAACGTTGTGCTTGTAACTCATCCAGTGATGTACAGTGGAACCTCGATTTTACACTTTTGAGGAGCCCAAGTTGACAAAATGTAAAATATAAAATCGAGGAAAATTTTATAATGTTTGTCTAAGTTGGGACCATAAAGATTGAATGTATAATCAGTGAATATAAAATTGGGTTCCACTGTATTTCCTCAAATTTGTTCTCCATATTTTAAAGAATTTCTTATCTGTATTTATTTCCACAAAATATACACATTGAAATCCTCATTTAATGTTCCCAGAGTTTGCATTTCCTGTATTTTTCATCTTGGATCCCTGAAAAATGTAAAACTAGGTTCCACTGTAGCTTACTTGTATAGCTTACTTTTTATTTTCTTGATGTGCTGATACTGTATGTGGTCGAGTTACGAGTACAAGCACTTAAACACACACAAACCATTATCTTTGAATCAGCAATAAATGTTCTTGTATCCAGTTAAAAATAGATAAATGAAGCAAGCTGTTACATGTATACATGCTTTCTTTATTTCTACCTTGGTGGAGCCACATTGCACAGTTGTTTGGATCCCACATTAAACTGTAGGTCCCGTACCGATTAACCAAACAGTGTTCACTTGGTTTATTGTAGATTGACCAAAGGCCGCATGAAAGCTCGCCAGAAGAAGATGCATATGATAGCAAAGCTTCTAGATCTCCCAAGCAACGTGCAGCCATGCCCTTCGCCTCCTGCCTACAATTTACATGCATTGCGACATGAAAATATTTTGAGTAAGTATTCATAGTCTTTACTTGTATGGCAGTCTTTATTTGTACGGTCATACCATATTTGCCGGCATATAAGACACACTTTTTTCCTTTAAAAATAGACCTGAAAAACAGGGTGCGTCTTATATGCCGATACTCAGGTTGCACCATCAGGAAGAAGGGAGTTTGTGACTGGGTAAAAGCTTCATGGGATGCTGTGAAAACTAAGACACTGGTTAAATAATTTATGAAGTGTGACATTAGTAATGCACTGGATGGTACATACAGAGGACAATTTGTCGTATGAGGACTCAGATTCATCGAGTGACCACAAACAAAGAACCTTTGGCCAAAATCCTTCGTGCACCATCTCCTCCCAACTGTTCAACACGGGAGGACGATGCACGGGAACCGCGGCTCCACGCAGGCTCTTTTGTCTGTGGTTCCACTACAGAAGAGCTTTCAAGTGGCTCATCATTTAACTCTGGAGATGAATGTCTGGGTTTTGATGAAGGTTAAAATTTATTCTTTCCTAGTTAGATTAGGTAAGTTATTTGTTGAAAGTAGACCTACATATTACTTAATATTTCAAATACTGTAAATTAATTATAAATGTCAGTGATAAAGCTTTTTCCCCAAAAATGTGTACAAAAAATAGGTGCATTTTATATGTCAGCAAATACGGTAATTAGAACCAACTTCGGTTCTGATACTAAAAACTAATATTAACAAAACTGTTCTTCAGGGTTCCCATAGACCTGGGAAGCCAAGGAAATAAAATTCGGAGTAAAATGTCCTGAATGTGGGTGATAAAAAAATGTTTTACTGTTCTATTTTTCTATCTCTATGATATTCCTTAACCCACTGGTTTATTGCTACAGCAACATGTTGTTCTACATCTTTGCCTGACCTGGGCTTTACCTTTTTTTTAAATTTATAGATATTGGAAAAATTTCATATTGCATATGCAAAGTGTCTACTGACTGTTTGTGTATTTGAATGGCAAAAATTATACGAGAATTATTGGCATTATATGTTAATTCAGCAGGAATTTTTTTTCACAAATATTAACTATACTAAGAGTTCATTCTAAATAACTGCATAAATAACTAAATAATGCTTGTTAATTATGGTCACAAGAAACGTGATTCTTGCTATTGTGCATGTTGTCAGATTTGAAGAATGCAAGGAAGTGATCTCATGTAACAGATGTGAATCAAAGAATGATTGAATACACCATATATAGTTTAATTCTAGAACTTAGTAGAAATGGGATACATTAATTGGTTCATTATCAGTATTGGCCGATATACACATATCAGTTTATTGGTAAAATTTGTAATATATCTATAAAAAGGTTTTAATTTAGTTACAATTGTCCATTTTGTTATTATTTTAACAGATCTAAACATAATGTTTATGCCCTGATTTTGCAAAGTAATTGTCTAAATATGCAGCATCTTTTTCAAAGACAAAATCCATTATAGTCACCTGCTTATGTGCATTATCACCAAGGTTAATGAACTATTCAGTTCTTCAAGAAACATTTGCAATTTGATGTTGGATTAGTAGAATATCCATTTTCTATATTCGTAAATCTGATACCCAATAAGTTATTGCTACCGGCCATAATTTCATAGCAGCCCATCTCTAGCTCTAAGCACAGTATTAAAAAAATGTTTCTGATGTTGCAAATATTAGACATTCAAAACATGTCCGGAATAATTAATCAAAAATAAAGAAAAACATGTTGGAACCTGGAATTCTGTACGGTTCCCAATAGTCACTTGGATGTATATGCGAATGGTCTTCTAACCTAAAGACTTGATGAAAGTGTCTGCTGAATTGTTTTGTAACAGTGATGGTTAAATCTTCCAGGGCATGGTGGCAGCCGTGGAAGTAGGGATGGCAGTGGCAGCTCTCATCGACCAATGTTCACGGTGAACAAAGTCCCAGGCTTTGCTGCAGCCATGAGGAGAGACAGTGCAGGAGGGAGCAGGACTCCTACGTCAGGCGCAAGGGCTGATTCTCAAGGTCAGTTTCTTCATTACAGCTTAATACGCAACCGTCTTCATATTTTTTCCAGTGTAATGTTTATTTCACCAGCGATGGAATTGTGAACCTCCTTACATGTTCAGGTTTAAAAAAAATGCTACACATGCTAAACATACTTATGTTATCCTTGCGTCTATGACTTTTGAATTCTATTAATTGTGAATTTTGATTAATTGGCCAGCGAAGTGCAGTGATAATATAAGAATACATTTCATGTTATGAATCCCGCATGAATATTATAAAATTATTGCCACTGATGTGCTATTACAAGCTGAAAATTACCCCCTGAGTATTAAACTATTGATCCTTGATATAATATAATATGAACATGTAGCTTTCAAAGAAGAAATTGTACTGAAATAATTATCATAAATGCCTTATGGTACAGGTAAGAAAGTATAATTATTTATTTGCCCTATTTTAGCTTTGATATGAGGGGAAAACTTGATCATCAGGAATGTTGATTTTTCTCAAAAGCGATAAAGCAATCACACCAAAAAAATGTTAATTGTTACAAAGTGTTTGTGTATATGCAGTACCAAGTTGTGTGGGAACATAGATATTTTGTACAGAACATATTTCCAGTGATAAGTACAAGAACAAAGTGAAGAAGACAATTACAAGGTTTTAGTCCAAGCATCTATAAATAACTTGTTTTGGCAGTGGAATGACAAAATCAGAAGTAAGTTTTTTGACATATAGAATCGTCAAATCCTTTATGAAGGTATATATCCCATTGGAGAAGCTACCTTGTTAATCCTGAACAAAAATTGGGAATAAATCTGTAAGTAAAAGAAGTCAGTGAATGTTATGTATGGTTGTCCCATTTTCAATGAACACAGATGTTCCAAGTATTTATAAACAGAATTTGCTACAATAAATATTTAATATGGAATAAACGACAATTGTAACTTGAACAAACCTCCTTTGTTTGACACCAGTGTGTTAGGCTTGCGCTCTCACATATTTTGTTGCGTAACTGCCAAGAGTTAGAGAAAGAGATCAGGTTTCACTTTTGGCCTTAAATATTGTTTCAATTGTTATACTCTTGAACTGTCGTATGATGATCCCAAGTGACCACCATACTTCCATTAGAGTCCGTGAAGATCCTCATTTCTAGAATAACCAAACCAACTTGTTAAGCTCAGTATTGTAAGTGCATTAAAGTAATGTTAGGCAATCATTAACTGTTCAATATATTGGTATTATTATTATTATTGCAATCTATATAAGATTTGTGTAATAATGTACACACAATATTGAAGCATAATTACGGATGGGCCAATATGACATTTTGGCTGATACCAATATAGTACCGATACCGGTAAACTGATATTAACTATCTACCGATAACTCATATTTAGGGGCATGCATATTTCGTTTTTCACGAAAAAACGAAATTTGAAAAAACACATTGTAGTGTTAATTTTTCATGTTTTTGAAAGGTGTGAGATGCATTTTGTGACCATGTTTTGTCACGAAATAATGTGAAATGAACTGCAAAAAGCGAAATTAACTCTTAAACACGAAATTTAGGGTTTATTCACCGACGCGACACCTTCTGAGGTCTGGATTATCCTGAGAGTTATGCAATTCCCGGAAAATTGATTAATTCTGCTGTTAATATTGGAGAAGAAAAAATGGGCTCCTTAACACAGAAAGAAACTTAATACTCTGATAACTACATAAATGTGCTATTAAAAGTGAAATATTAATTCTGTGGAATAAGTGTAGTTTTTAAATCAAATTTAGGATTACATTCACAATTTTAAAACCAAAATGTATTTTTATATACCACTTTTCATCCAATTTTTCACCGCTATAACACCGATATTTTATTTTATTTACCACTTTTGAACCTGAAATTAACTCAGTTTTTGTACCGAAATTTTGCTTTTTTATTTACCAAAAATATGTGCCTCTACTCATATTGTATCAATCAATCCGATATAAAATTCCAAATTGTTCATCGATCTTAATAAATGTATGTTACCAGCTGAACCAAGCTTTTGCAGTACAAAAGAAGCTCCAATTATTATGCATTTAATTTTAAAAAAAATACAGAATGGAGATTATATGTTTATATCCTTAAAAATTATAAGAAAATGGCAATATATTGCACAAATTGTAAGATATTTATAGATATATTGGATTGATGAAATTGTCGGTAATTTTACCAATGAACCAATATGCCTTTATCAACCGATACTAATAGAGTACTGAGTAATCTGTCCCATCCATGAGCATAATATTCCATCTAAAGTAAAAATAATAATAATAATCAAGTACCTTGGGTGACAAGAACGATCAATAACTGCAAAAATACGATCAATAAAAAATAAAGTACCATGATAAATTTAAATTAACAAACAAATTTGAATATTCCATTATTTATTGTCAGTTGAGAGATTTTAAAAAGGAATACTGTAATTCTATGAAGCAACATTTCTCTCTTTTAGAAATGGTAGTAAGAATTTATTTTGGTTTCATTTTAACAGGAAGAAGAGAGAGCAAGCTATTTCTAGTGTTTTTTATGGCGATGATAATTTGTTTTACGAATATGATATTGCTAACGCACTTAGCAAAATATTTTATAAATCCTTCTCAAGGAGAGTCCATGTGAGTACAAGAGATATTAACATTCAACCCTTTTCTAACTTGATTGATAAAAAGATATACTGTATCTGTTACAGTTGATCATACCAGATCTTAAAGATAACTGCTAACAAAAAAATGTACACAATAATTCATTAGTAACTGGCATATTTCCAGTAACAATCACCAAAAATTGAAAACTCAATAAAATTAATAATTATAGACCAATAACTATTTTAAATGCTGTGGCAAAGATGTTTTTTTGACCATATTATTACTCATCATTTTTGTGTTTCTTTGAAACAGTATGTAGGTAGTATTCAGTCGATTTACAATAATAATAATAGTAATAATATGTATAATTAATCATTGATTTATTAATTATTTAATTAATATATTTAATTTAAATATTATTTATTAAACTGAATAAAATTTAACACAATGAAACTATTTAGAACTGATATCATATAGCCAAATCCTTTGAATCTGGTCGCCGCTTTGCAATCAAGGGGTCCCAGGTTCAATACCTGGTGAAGGCACATAGTGGTTCGGATTCCACTTTAAATTGTAGGTCCAGTCCCGTTTAGCCTTACTGTGCATAAAGTGGACTTCAAACACCAACTCGAAACCTTTGATTCCGTTAACCACTAATTCGGATTGTCATTACACTTTTCACAGTTCGTTTTCGAATTATCTAGGAAAGACAACTTTTTCTGTCAAAATTGGCAAAACATATTCTTCTAGGAAAGAAATTTAATGTTTAGTACCACAAGATTTTGCCATTAGGTTCAGTTTTATTTACTATTTTTATCGATAAGGTTACTCTTTATTTTAATTCAAGTTTGTGTCTTATATGAAAATGATAGAAATATCTTTCAAAGCATAAATGCAAATGGAAATGTCATTAATCTACAAGAAGAGCTGATGGAATTGAAACTAAATAAGTGCACCATAGTATGGTGTGCTAGAAAAATTCAGTACATTTCAACCAAATTAGTATACAGTGGAACCCCAATTTTATGGTCCTTCTTTTTATATTTTTCCTCTTAATAGAGTCAGCCACCTACCTCCTGCATAAAGGCCATAGGACATTTACTTCAATCTTACATCTCCAATTTCCCACTTTATAAGTTTTCCCAACTGTGCCGGTGCCTTAAAATTTGCCAGATGCTGTATTGTTGACAGCATAACCCCTTCCCTTTTCCTCGTTTTTACAGAGTTTAATTCATCCAATGACCTGAAACTTCTAGGAGAGAAGCCTTTTGTCTGAGAGAGGGGAGAGGAGGACATGGTTGAGTTAATGGGACATGCATGTTGCATTTGTCACACCTCCCTTCACTGACATTCTTACATTCCCCATTAAGTAGATATCTTTGAGCCATTTGCTTTGTAATCTGAGAACAAGCACACCATTTCCCAGCCAATAGTCACTAATGCTGTTGTCCATAAATGAGGGTGGCATCCCCAATGGCATAGTAAAAAAAAAAAAAAGGTAAAGTGCTCCCCTGTGCTTACCACCACACCATGAAGGCGTATAGGGGTGTGGGGGGTAACGCCCCACACTTTCTTGATCCGGTCGTGAGTGGGGGTGATGTGATCAGCATCACGCCCCTATCTGCCTTTACCCCCCAGGGTTTCCCCCAGGTACCCATGTTATTCGACGCTGGGTGGGTGCCGGGGCCGCTTCCAACGTTGGAAAATTTCCCGGATTTGAACCGGCCGGGGATCGAACCTGGGACCTTTAGCATGGTAGTCAGACACGTTACTGACTGAGCCACCGCGGCCACACCAAAGGCATAGTTGCAACTTCATCACCTTGTACAGTCCCGTGCGAATTAATCGGAACAAGATATTTTTATGCATGATAGAGTCTGAAACTTGACTATGGTTTCATGATGATGAATCTATGACAAATCGTGTAATACAAATTATATAACAGAACGAAGAACATATTAGCTATTAAGAAATATTACGAATATGTAATTTATTGTTTCTGAATAGTGTAATTGATGAATTAGGGTATAAGTACAAAAAAATACATAACGTGTGTAGTTACTGTCGTATTTCAATTAATTCGCATGGGACTGTACGTGTGTGTGAATTCGCCCACTAATAAATGTATGAATGTTGAGAAAATATTTCAAATAAAGTAGGCCAATCAGAAATGAGGTCTACAGTCCCGTGCGAATTAATTGAAATACGACAATAACCACACGTTATGTATTTTTTTGTATTTATACCCTAATTCATCAATTACACTATTCAGAAACAATAAATTACATATTTGTAATATTTCTTAATAGCTAATATGTTCTTCTTTCTGTTATATAATTTGTATTACACGATTTGTCATAGATTCAACATCATGAAACCATAGTCAAGTTTCAGACTCTATCATGCATAAAAATATCTTGTTCCGATTAATTCGCACGGGACTGTAATCAAGGGGTCCCTTGTTCAATACCCAGTGGAGGTACATAGTAGTTTGGATCGCACTTTAAACTGTAAGTCCAGTCCCAATTAGCCTACCTGTGCATAAAAGAGAACTTAAAACTTGAATAGACCTAAAGAGGGTGGTGAGTTATTTTTTTTTAGTTGTCCAGAATTGACAACGGGTCTAGATCACTATTCACGTGTTTACTTGCACTCTTCCGGAATCCTTCCTAGTTGATAGTGGGGAGCACTGTTAGCTATGGGGAGAAAAGTAAGTGATTATGAAGAGTTTGCCAACCTCTGTTATTCTATATTAGATATGAACAACACTCTTCCTTTTTAAAGGAATGTTATATGTGATCCTCAGTAAATGGAGTGATATGGAAATTTATCTTTGAAAACTGGAAAAAACATGGAAAATCCAGGGAATTTTTTAATGAAGAATGTACAGAAATTCTGATACCTTTACTTCTTTTTTATTGTAATTTTTTTGCAGTGGCAAAATGCTTAAGGTTTCAAACTCTTTTGTATCTCTTGAATTAGACCCGCAGCAGAGCAACTCAAGATCCCAGTCAGGAGCAAGCAGCAGATCTCGGGAAGGTTCCCCTCGACTCCCACGACCTCGAAGTGAGGAAATTCCTCTGGAGGACATGAGCCAGTCGTCGGGACAAGGATCAGGGAGTCCGCGTGGCAGCAAGGTAGGCGTGGAGCATCAGCGAGACAGCTCTCACAGTAAGTGTCCCTGCTCGCAGGGAGCTGCATCTGCCCACGCGGTGACATCTTCTGGGCTGTGCATGCACTATTGTGTAGAGCTTCAGTCTCCTCTCCTTACTTATGTCCGTAGGCTTAATGGTGTGTGTGTTGTTCGTTGTAGAGAGATGTGATTGCTTATGTTCCAGTGTGCAAAAAATGTCCCTAAAATAATGTTTAGGATGAGATAACAGTGTATGCTTCCAAGTAGAACTCAAAATTAGCACCTTTTGTGATTGATAGAGGCATGCATATTTCATTTTTGACGAAAAAATGAAATGTGAAATAACACATTGTAATGTTAATTTTTCATGTTTCTGAAAGGTGTAAGGTGCATTTTTATACCCTGTTTTGTAACAAAATGATGCAAAATGAACTGCAAAATGCAAAATAGATCTTAAACATGAAATTTAGAGTTTATTTACCGACGTGACACTTTCTGATATCAGAATTATCCTTATCAGAATTATCCTGTGAGTTATGCAATTAAGGGAAAATTGATTAATTCTGCTGTAAATATTTGAGAAGCAAGAATGGACCCCTTTATACTGGAATGAACTTAATGCTCTGGTAGCTACATAAATGTGTTATTAAAATGGATATGTTTATTTTGTGTAGTAAGTGCAGTTTTTAAATCAAATTTTGGATTATATTCACATTTTTAAAACTAAAATGTCATTTTACATACCACCTAACAAAATTGTCTTGGTTGTTTATTATGTTCAGTATAAATGTTTCAAATTAGGGTGTTTTGTCTCTGACACGCTGTATTTTACCAGACCGTGAGCAGATGATGGTCTGAGTGTTGCTTGAGCATTCAAGCCTTAGTGGTGAGATTGTGAATCTGGCACTCAACTTGCTCTGCCACCAAGGAAACTCATAGAACTAATTGTTTTGAGTATCGGAAAGTCATGCGTAAGAATTTTGTGTTAAACTTTTGTCCGAGAGAACTTACGGGGCCACCTTCTTCTGTCAAACATCTGGGTTTAATATGTTTACTCTTATAAGAAAGAAGTCAAATGCAAATCCATCTTCCTGTAGGCCGTAAGCCACTTCATTGCAGAAACAGCCAATATTCACCTCTTTATTTCCTGCATTTTCTTCCCTTCAGTCTGCCATTTTGTGCCAAGACTCCTACAGAACCCAAGCTTTTATTGTAGACATGGAAGAAATCTTAGTCCTTATATGCTGAAGCCTGCTTGTAGTTCTTGTAATTTTTTCCCTTATTGTTACCTGCCTTATCTGTCTCTTTAGGTTGCGACATGAAATTTGTCATTGTATTCTTTAGAGTTTTTAAAACACAGAAGTTGAAGTAGTGAAATATTTATGCATCTGTACGTTAAAAATGAGTTATCAGTAAACAATTGATGTCTTACATTTTTATTGCACACCCCTGATCAGATAGGAGTCATACTTGGTTAGAGTTGAAAGAAGTGTGCCACAGTTTCCAAGAAAGTGCACCAACAAGTTGTTATTCGTATACTTTTTTTTTTTTTTTTTTGCTTGCTTGCTTGCAAGATTTGCCTTAAATAAAATGCCCTTTTCTTAATTCTCAGCCTTATGAGAAGGCTATATGATAAATTCAGGTTGTCCCTTTACCATGAGTTGACAGTAGGAATTATTGTAGATTCTCCATGAATCCATTTTAGCTCTTGTTTTAACCAGCACAACATTCTCAAACATAATATGCAAAAAACAAGTGACATCACCAGTTCAACAACCACTGTTCAATGTTTTTCAGAATGTATGCCATGGAACCCAATTATTTTTTTCTCACATTTTCTTTACTTCACAAGAGAAATATTATTATCTTTTGTGTTGTACTGAATTGCTTGTCTTGCTGCCACTTATGACTAATTGCAACAATAATAAAGATACCTGAGGATGTTATTAATTGACTGGGAATGGAAAATTCTTATAGTATGGTTTTCAGTTATGAACAGAAAGACTCAAGCACAAGGACATAACCCCTTCTCTGTGTAATTTTCTGGCAAAGTGTTTTCCGTTCTGTGTATTTTTTTCTGAGTGCGTAGTAATATTTTTAAGTAGCTACTGCTGCAGCACAATTCATCTGAGTATCATGGTTCATACGTCTTTCTCTTCAGAATAGAACCGGCTTTCAAATGATACCACGCACATTTGTACATCAAGTATGAGGGAAGGGAAATCGGGAAATTTCCTGCAGAAAAATCCCTTTTGGTAACTTTGGGGCCCTCTGGACCGGCCCTGGATATAGGTACCCGATTACATTCCACCTTGAAAAATACTATGGTCTATACGTAATGCATCCACCAAGTTTCATTGCAATATCTTCAATAGGTATGAGGGATGAGGGAAAAAATACTTCGCAATCCTGTTTGACAATACTATTAGAAAATCACAAACTCAAAAACCAACAATAAATCACCAACAGTGGAAATAACGCAACACCAAAAAAAATGTACATAAAGCAACTGACTAAACGCGGCACACAAACAAACTCACGTTTGCACTTTGTCAGCATAACACAAAAACAGATTACTTTCCTCTGAACTACTACTTCTTCTTTTTCTTCTTCTTTGTCGGCACTGAAAATTGTGACTAAATAAAAGGTCGTTGTTTCTTCCATAGCAAAACATATGTTTCACCAACAAAAAACGTATTATTCCGTTCAACACAGTTTACTTTAGTCAGAGATGTTCGTGGGCGTAATATTACGCCCAACACAGAATAAGCTATAGTGACCAAGGGCGTAATATTACGTCGAACATGGAAGAGGTTAAGGAAAATTAGTCAATGCAAATTAGACTTTATACCTACCGTAACAAAAGTTTCGAAAATACTTATGTTGGATAAGTACTACTGGTAGGTTAAGTGTGTGTGCAAAATATCTTGTTACCTAGATTTAAGTTTGAAATGCCATCAGTGAAGTTCATTGTGCAGTCCAGTAGCTGAAGATATCCTTAAAATTCTCTTTGCCACATGGAATGCTATCCTTGCTAGCTGTTCCACTTTTGCAGTAGTTCCTTAACACACTATGCTTTTTGTAACAATGTTACATGTGCTTTGCTCTGTATGTTATTTTATTAACTTGTCTAAATTTGCTCTGTCCATGGTGAAAGATGCTGTAAGAAAAATAGCATACTGAGATATTGATGGGATACATTTTTCAGAACTAAGTGTGGTTATTCGATCGAAGAGTGTGATATTATTTTCATGATAGATAGTGAGTGTTATTTGGATTTGGTTCATTACTGGTGTAGATAAACTTTTGTATAATCATAGTTACCGTGCTTAGCCCTCAATTTGACACATTCTCTACAGAAGGAAATGCGGGAGTATGAGTAACACGGATACAAAACTTTACCTGCACAACACCTAACAATGTTTCACAGACCCATACTTGTTCTCCATAGATCTACTGTAACCAATGCCAAATAATGTCTTTAGTACGAGGCTCATTCGGATGCCGTTTGGGTATAAATAAAAAACCTGCAAAGATACAACAAATTACTTTACATCTGAAAGGTACAGCTGTCCTCTATTTTTCAACATAATCGCCATGTAAATTCAAGCACTTGTCATAGCTTTTCACTAACTTACCAGTTCCTTCTGCATAAAACTCGGCCACCTGGGAATTCAACCAATCTGTCACAGCATTTTGAAGATCGTCAGCGAAGTGCTGTGCCCCAAGCCACTTCTTCATGTGAGTGAACAGATGAAAATCAGAAGGAGCCAAGTCCGGGATGTGTGGGAGATGATCAAAAACGTCCCAATTTGAATTGACGCAAAAGGTCTTGTGTTCACCGAGCAGTGTGAGGGCGAGCGTTGTCATGCACGAACACAACCCCAGATGTCAGCAGAGCATGACGTTTCTTCTGGATGGCTCTTCTCAGTTTCTGCAAAGTGTTACAGTAAACTTCAGAAGTGATTGTCGTACCACGTTCCATGAATTTGGCGGGATTTTCGATGGCAGCACACATTTTGTGACTTTATAACCAGCACACGCGTGGCACTACGATGCTCTCACTAGCACAGCTGGAAGCTTACTGAATCACAGATTGCATGACTTAACAACGGTTGCGCTCTCCCAACTACTACTAGCGCCACGCCACAATGGCAGTTACTTTCCGAATGATTATTCTCTTCTGATTTGGTTCATGCCATTGCATTCTAAGAATTTCTAACCACACCCATACTCACACATACATTGCTTTTTCACGTACAATAGAAACTTACAATGTTTGCCATGGCCCACAGAAAAAAATTGTCGAGTAAGAATAATTAATATTAGTAATAATAATACTGAAAAATAATAACTGTTCTTGTTCTTATGTGAAACAAAGCCTTGATGCTGAGGATTGCATAGTGATGAAAATAATAAATTATAACTTATAACTGTTGTGAAAATTATTGGAAGGCCAAGGGTTGGTTTTGTAGTTCAATGATAGTGCATTAGCACAGACCCAGGCACAATCCCTGATAGGTCACAATTTTTACAGAACTTTTCTTTGAGTTTTAATATAACCATGGTGTGCCATAAGCTATTTCATAGTTAGTTTGGTTAGTTTGGTTAAAAATAATAATATTTTTTAATCGTTAACGTGCAACTTCAGTGGCAGTGCCACATTCTACTTTGCATCCTAGGCAAAGATTTTGTACAGTGGAATCCACTAGTATTGCTTGGCAAATTGTCCATGACTATTTTCATTAATTTTTCTCTTACATCCTATGTGTTTTTAAGGGGTGGATTTTTATGTATGCTGGTGCAGAAGTTGTCAGCAGCTTGTTTTTAGTTTTCTTTTAATGAAGCTCTTATTGGGTCAAATAAAGTGCACGAACATGGTGATGGACAATTTGCATGGTAATACTCATGGCACTGTACCTTCCTCTGACATTGCTACAAACTGTCTTAATCTTTTCATACAGCTATGACTGTCTGCTTGTAAATTAGATGTTGTTGAGGAATTTCATATGTGTATGTAAGAGAAGAGATTTAGGAAGATATTTATTGCCAGTAATTTGAAGAATATGCATAACTGTTGAGAGACAAAGTATTGTTTCGTTAGTATTAATACACAGATATTGTACTTCATCAGGAATTGACATTGTTGAAGGATAAGGACTATGTTCTGTGTATTGATCTTCACATTGAGGCACCATAGTGTGATGTTCACTCTGATACAGTTGATTGCGAAATGAATAATCTTACTGGTTAAACACAGCAGGAAAACTGTGAAGCTTCTACGCATTATCAGGCTTACTCCAAGGCCCACAGAAATATCTTCCCTGACTAAGGAAACACATTCCAGACTTATGCTGCTAAGAGTAAGGCATTGCCACTACATCAATTATAGAGGATCATCTGGATGAGGTCTAATCTGGAGACACAAAAAGTCAAAATGGCCACCTATTTACTTAACTTACCTTCCCTGTACCTGGGGGGAAAGTGTTGGAGGATAAAAGTGCATAAAGGCATTTGAAATATTTATTGATGACAGTGTGATCAAGTTTGTCATGAATAGACCACACTCGTATGCTTGTGTGTAAGTGTGTTCCTTGAGTGGTTCAAATTACAAAAAGAAAGCTGTCACTACTATGAGTGTGCATGCTGGGAGTGTGGAGATGACGTGATCAGCATCATGCTTTAACCAACTTTCTCAGCATCTCCATGTGGCAAGCAGTATTCATCAGGGTGTATCCATGCACAAAGACACCCATCCATTGAATCAGGTCATGCTTCTGTGATAACCTACCTTCCAGTATCCAAGTTGCCAAATGGCATGTTGACAGATCAAAATAGATGAACTACTTTGTACTGTGACATCAAGTGGGGACCTCAAATGGGTCTCTAGCCCTCGAGGTGTATTTCTTCAACAAATTCCTTATGGTTTGACCCGATCACTGCCATTCTGCCGGTGGTGCAGGTCTCTCGCATTGGCAGTGCATGATGCAAAGTGGAGATTACCAGATGTTTGTCTTGATCCTGAGAGTTGACCTCCATGGCGGAATGGTTATCACAGCATGCTACAAGGCCAGGCATTCTGGGTTTGAATCTGAGCCTGGACTGGGTGTTCCCATCGTCATAATTGTGATTAACCAAAAGTGTCAAAAAGCAATTATAAATAAAAAAAAATGCAAATACATGTCTTGATCCTAAGTTCTCATGCATTTACCACCTTTCCCAACCTGTCTGATGTACCGACCTGTCTCTCTGAAGCGATGCCACAGTGATAACATCAGCGACATGATGATACAGCCTCCATATCTTCCTCTGCACTGAGATATGTCATCGCACATGTCCAGTCAAATGAACTGACCAAATTCTCCATGGAAACACTTGTAGTATGTGCATATTCTGGCCACTTTGTTTTCAGGGTTCTCCGAATTTTCTACTTAGAGACCATAGAGGCAGCACCTATCAAATATTGCTTGTTCTAAATAGGCAACATCATTGAGTATGTAAAGTGTCAATCAGTAATCGAGTCCCAATAGTATGGACATATAAGTTGTTTTTTTTATTGAAGAATATCTTGCTCACACGAGTGCACAGAAATTATTATGGATGGTGTCACAGTGTATATAAATCCTTACAAACATTCCATTTCTGAATTTCTTATTATGTCTTATTTATTTCTATTCCTTCAAGATGACAGGCCTAACAGAAATATAGAATCATTTATCTTTGCTGATGCATCATTATCAGGTCAGTCATATTGCAGTGGAACTCCGATTTTACGTTTCTCAAGGTGCCAGGGTGAAAATACTCAAAATATGGGAAAATTTATAGAATCTTGCTCTATTATTGCCATAAAGATACTCGTTCTATAGATATTCCTATAGTTCATATATTAATTACTGTTGTAATGAAATTTACTGCACCTAAAATGGAGGAAACTCCTGCTAAACGTAGGTAAAAAATTAATGTGTAAGGCAAGGAAGTGTAAAATTTGGGTTCCACTGTATTTACTCTTAGTGTTGTATTAATTTTTTTCTTGAAACTTACTGATATAATATTTGTTATTTTCCCCAGAAAAAAGGTAAAAGTGGAAGCCATACATCAGTTGACCCTGAGCGGAGACTGTCCATAGACGGCATCCGCACTCCAACCAAGAAATCTCCAGCTAGTCTGTACTTAGTGCCTCCGAATGCCCCATCCATCAACATCACCCCCAAGCACACTCCGCATGCAACACCGAAGACTTTGCGACCATCTGACACGCCTCCCATATCTCTCGTTGGGGCATCGGATCCATCTTCGGTGTTGAGCACAGTCCTGCTTCCTCCCAGTTCAACCATCGCAAACAACTTGAAGGAGGGCATCGGTCATGGTCAGCCAGGCTCGGTGGAGACAGAAACTTCTTTCATGGAGCTCCCCAAACGTGAAGGGGGCGCTGCGGCGGAAGGCAGGGTGCTGCGAAGCCGAAGACACAGTGGAGGAGTTCAAACAGGAGATTTCACTCTCGTTCCTTTCGACGAAGAAACTCAAGTCGTGACGGAACACGTGAGCAGGCACCGTAAAAACTCCAGCACACATCACCGATCGTTGTCCGAGCACAGGAGGTACCGAAGTAGCGACTCGAAGTTGTCGCTGCCTCCGAGGCAGGTGAGAGCAAGTGAGCATGCTACGTGGGAACAAAATGGAGCCTGTGCGCAAGTCGACAGAGGCTTTGAGAAGGAGAAGCAAGTTACGAAGACGAAAAAGACAAGAAGAAAAGGTGCTGTTGAAACGGTGTGATTTTGATCAAAAGTTTAGTTGCACATGTAGCTCCAATTTTTGTGGTCAGTAACAGTTCATGTGGAAACAAAATATCATGTCTTTCATTTTCATAGTGCAAGTCTTATATTTCCATACAATGATCATGCTGTAAAATATAGTACTTTGGTACAACACCTTGTTTTGAATCGTCTGTAGATATATCATACCCATGCTCACATAAGAAAGTACTCTAAAGTAATACTCCTGTTTATAGATAAGCATAGAAATCTAGTATTGATAATGAAATATGTTGCAGCTTACCGTGTTTGTATAGTTTGATGTGACATTTCCCAGTAAAGTTATTTACAAGAGCACTCGGTGTTTTTCATATCTCTTTACTCCATTAATTTTTGTTATGCCTTCATTTTTATTATTTATTTTTTTATGAAACTTTCCTGCTTGTACAGGATAATTGGATCAATGTGTATGAATGATTATTTGATGTAATTGATGAATAGACACTTGCAAGAAAATGCCCAGGCCAGGACTCAATCTTGGAACCTTGATTTGGCCATTAATGTGCGTGGCTACCGAGGTAGCGGTTGGGATTTTATGTTTTAAGTAACATTCTGATGTTCGGGGTGACCCTTTTGAACACAAACCAATGCCTCACTTCCACATAGTACTGCTTGGACTGCCCTGTTGCAGACTAAATAATCATGTGTGGGACTTGTGTGGTGTAGTTCATATATGTATAATTGTCTCTTCATCAATTTCATCATGTCACCATTCATCCTCATCATTGCGATTAGCCAAAAGTTGGCAGAAATGTGACATTAAATTAACTAAATCAATCAATCAAAAATCAACAACTCACGGTCTCTCTGGCCCTCCCTGATTGTATACTTGGTCTCCAGGTCAATCCCCCAGTAGAGAATGCATTCCATAGTAGTTTGGGTCTGACTTTAAACTGTACAACCAGTTCTGATTAACTTTTCCGAGCATAGAATTGATTTAAAATCGACAAGACTCGCTGTTTTGCCAAAGATGGTCCCAGGTTCGAGTCCTTGCGTGGGTGTTCTTTGTGAATGTCTCTTATTGTGTGTTAGATTGACTAAATAACATCGTCAAAGCAAAGCTGCAATGGCATCACATGCTTCAAGCTCCTTGTAAACAAGTTCTCGCAAATCCAGAAAATGCAAGGTTCATAGAGCCACTTCAGTGGCTGAGCTGTTAATTATGACTATCTTGCCACCAAAGGTTCCAGTTCAAGTCTTTCCCTGGAATGGGATTCCATGTGAGTATTCTTCATCAGTTTCATTTAATCATCATTCATCCTCATCATAGCAATTACCTCAAAAGTGGTAGAAATGTGACATAATGTAAGGAAAGTAAAGGGAGAATGGCAAGCTTCATAGGAAGAACATTTCAGTTGACAGACAGCAGCATCCTTTACAGACTTATTCAGATGACGAAAGCTTGATACACATCTTCGCTCAAGTAATGCTCAGATCACCCTCCCCTCACAGTGCGGTCAAATATTGTTGAATGATATATAAATAGAAGCATTCACATCTAGCGGTACGGTCAAGGTTTGCTTCGATCACGATCAGGTGGAAAGAATGTTTGACTGGAGTGTGAGGGGGCGGAGCTTGACTTTTTCGAAGCTTGATCATTCATGTGGACGTGTGTAACACTCAACCCACGGTTCAGTAGCAGTTTTCAGCCCATTGCAGAGGATACGTAATCCAGTTTTGTGTGTAGAAGATGAGCATGCCTAAATCAAAGACCTATTGAAACACAGAGAAAGGCGAGTATAGATAAAATTGATTGATGGAGGCATTGCACAAAAAAATCAAAAAATCTTTTCCTCTCAATTCTGTTTCCAACATCGGTCAAAATATGTGATTTCATGAACCCGAGTAAAAGAAATTTAAGAAAAAAAACTGACTGAAACAACCTAATTAAAATTATAACCAATGAAAAATATTCAGTAGGGGACTAACCACAAATATGATTCATCAGCACTAGTTGTAATGACCTTTTTCGCATGAATTAAAATCCTTAAATGAAAAAGCTAACCTGTTGACGGTCATATTTTTCCATACAACAAAAATTGTTATTTGTGTGTGTGTGCAAAGGGAAAAGAGGTGTTGGTCATCCTTCTGCCAAGGGAAAAATCATTCTTGATATCTAGCTCCGAATGAAGATTAACAACGAACTTGTTTTTAGTTGAGGAAGACTACTTTTCACACGGTGTGTGTAACATTCGGGTCCTTGAAACTAGGCTTAGAACCTGATGTTTATTTGTCACGTGATGTGCCCGAAAGTTTGATAAAAGAAATGGTCAACAATGTCTATATGAAACATTAGGCCGAAAATGTTCATGCCAAACCTAGACCGACAAAGTAGTGTTTACCACTGACATTTACAGTTTTGCACATTGTAGCTGCAAATAAACATTTGCCAATTTCAAACTGAAAGTATATCAATGAACAGTATTTTATTTAATATCCGACCTCCGTAGCCGAGTGGTCCCGGCTTCGAATCCTGGACTGAGCATGAGTGTTTGTTAGTGTCCATTCATCAATTTCATGGTATCCAATCTTTGCAAATTAGCCGAAAGTGGAACAAAAGGCAAAGTAAAATGAACTAAATCAATCAATCTGTGGCCGAGTGGTTAGCACAACGTGCTACCATGCCAGGTGCTCCGAATTTGAATCCAGGCCTGGGCATGGATGTTCTTTGCGATATCCCTTCATCCATTTCGTCATATCACAACGTATCCTCATCCTCGCAATTAGTCAAAACTGGCAGAAAAGCGAAGTAAATCAATCAATCCCTGTTTTTGCAATTCTTTTTCTTATAATTAATGCCAGTGCTGTAACAGACAAGTCTATCATTGAAAATCTCTTAAACATTGTAGTTAGCACAATCGGCAGGCTTTTTATACAGAAAAATTTGTGTAGTCTGTGAAGAAACCAACATCAGACTCATGTTGACCGTGCCTTGACCAGAGCGAAGTTTGACCGCTAGTGTGGATACCTCCTGACTGCGAGCAGCACATTAGGGGACAGTGACCTGAGTGTTGCTTGAGCGTAGATGTCAATCAAGCCTAAAGGCATAAACTGACTATCATTCCTCTTTCTCGGTGTTGAGATGTTGCATGTTTGAAGTTAAACAAATGAAAGTCGGCATGTATTTATGCTTTCGCTGCATATTCAGTTCTTGCTCCAGCCGTTGACGGGGAATGAACCTTTTTTTCTTCAGTCATAAGAAAGGCGAAGGGAAGTAAAGTGCATATTAAAGCACATGGAATGATTAGGTGCGTTTTCAGAATTACAATATGTAAATCTAGTCTCATTTCATGCATGTCACAAACTTTTCTTGACAATTTGAAGAAACATTAACAGACTTTGAAACCAACTTAGGGTCTCTCAGGTAGTGAATTAGTTAATGTTTTTGCCTTGTAATCAAGGAGTCTTGGGTTTGATTCATGGTGGAGGAGCATTGTACTTCGGTTTGGATTTCATTTAGTCCAGTCTTGATTTACCTATCTGAAATTTGAAATATCATCGTAATTTTTCAATAAAAGAGGAATTTTCAAAACCAGCTTGGTTGTCATTGGACAAAGGTCCAGCAAAGCCCTGATGAATGCTTTTGTATCATCAAGAATTTGAACTCGGTAATGCTCGCTTGTCTGGTTGAAGCAATTAAAAGACCTACCTAAAAGTTGCAGACATTGAATCGAACACCACTCCTTCGACATGTAATCGTAGTCACCCCTTGCCACCACCAATCATAGCAGTACACAGGATCCCTAAACTCTATAACTTATTACATTAAACACATTTGAGAAACATATGCACAATAATTTGAGTAAGGTACTTTATTTGTGCATTAGATGTACAAAAATATGAATGTGATTGTAGAAAGTATTGTATCAATAAAGTCACGTTACACGATAACAAATTTACCATAGAAGAGAATCTTAACAGAATAGTTAAATTTAAATGATTTTCATAGAAATAATTTTTCACCTGTAAGCTGAAAAATACAGTTCTTAAAGAGTAGTAAATCATTAGGAAGTATACTTTACTAGCACATTTTTAAGCATAGGTGTAACCTGGGGCCTAATTTTGGGCACAGAATCAAAAGGTTTACCATCCCATAAAAATATCATCCAGGAATATTTTTCTAAATTACTGTTACATTTACAAAAAAAAATATATTATTTTGCTTCTCTGGTTCCAGAATTTTAACAATAATACCAATAACTTACAAGTTATAATAAGTCTAAAATTTGCCCCCCTTGTTCCCACCAAGTTACGCCTGTGATTTGAAGTTTGAACTAATTTGCTTACATATATTCTCGAACGATTTTTTTTCCCCAAGAAATATCATGCAGAGTTTATATTTGAACTTGTATTGTAAGGCCACTTGTTTTTATGTTGGGGTCGAATGGCAAACAACCAAATATTCTACTGTGGTCTAAGTTCACGTGGTGCAAGAACCACTTCAGGGTCACAAGTAGGAGGTCGGTTTCCACCCGTGGAAGATCCTGGAGTAGGAGGAATAACTTTCACTTGAGGAGGTCCCTTCTCCAGTTTGTCTTGTGCCGACACCAGGGTAATACGCTGCAACACTTCTCCACTCCATGGGTCAACTACAGGTTCCCCCTCCCTGTAATGACCAAATCCATATGGTATCAATTTTGGGTCGATGTAGTGTTTGTTTGTGTCTTCTTCTTCATCGTGAACTTGTCTCAGAATTCTCTTTCTCCTGTAGCAAATTTCCACTGATAGAAACAACACGATAACTCCACAGCCTATTATGACAGGACCCACAAGATTCAGTGGATTGTAGCCTGCAAAGGGAAGAAGAAAAGCTTAAAGTCCGGTACTCTTAATAGTTGTTTTTTTAACTCAATTTATAAATCAGGCTTTAAAATTTTGAAAGGCGTACAAGGAAAGAAGTTTCCACTACATTCAGGTCAATGTTTTGAGAAGCAGTAATAACATTATTATTAATAATAATAATCATACATTACACCAGGAATGTTGCCACAAAGTGGTCAAGGGATGCTCTGTCTATGTGAATAGCCAGCATGCAGTGGCAATGCCAAAAGAGGTGAGATTTTGGTTCTTCAGATTTTATAAAAATATTTTGACTATTAATATATTATTGCATCATTATTACCACAATTATACATACAGTTTACACCTGCCAAGTGCCAAAGATTAGAACCAAATGTAGGGGGGGGGGTGAGATTCGTCCAGCAAGAAATACCATCCTGAACACACACGAGTTAAATGAGAAGCAATCAAAAGTCAACCTCACTTCACGTAGTACATCTCAGTAACTAGTCATACAGGCTATCGAGGTTCTGGTGACTATGTAAGTCTATTAAATTGTTTATAATATCTAGTTAACAGGGGAAGCAAATCACACGAAGATTCACCTGGATGCTCTAGAAGGAATTGTAAGTATATGTAATTTTTCAGATTTTTGAATATCATAACGGTTTTTCAGATTTTTGAATATCAACGGTTTTCGAGATGAGAGGAAAATTCGAAAACAGCTGCCCTAGCGTCGGCCAAAGTTTCAGCTGAGCCTTAACCGTATTTATTGTGTGATGGGCAAAAATAGCCTATGCACTGATGTACCCATAATAAAAATAATAAATCAATGAAAACCGGATCGAGAGGAAAAGTGGCGAGTAGCCACGCGAAGTTCGTGGTGAAGCGTAGTTCGCCACTTCTCACTTTAATCTGAATGCCCCACGTTGGGCGCCATTTTCTAAAATCCCCATGTTGGGCGCCACTAGTCAATTGCTACTTCGGTTTTACTTGCTTACCATCGAGTTTTAGGAAGCCAACCAAGGTGAGGGCAATTCCCACCGCCGCCAACAGAAGGCCGCAGAGCACGATGCACATGAGGATCCTCCGATCGGCATAGAGCCGCCTCCTCCGTGCCACCAGCCGCCAGTTGT